>NC_090438.1:208573487-208882824 GCF_031143425.1 Pleurodeles waltl | reverse complement strand
ATACCACCCTGGGCACCATTGTAGGTGTGCTGAAGGAACTTCTAAACACCAGAAGGGACACTGTGGCACCACAAGGGGCCCCTGACACTAGCCTGGACGATGACCTGCCCACCACCTCCGCCGGCGCTAGTGGACAGGAGGCACCACCACAGGACCACGACACCAGCACCCCACCCCCTGCAGACGGAGAACCACCCCGCAAGCGGTCCCTGAGATCCAGGACAAAGACAGAGAACAATGCCAAGACCGCCGCTAAGAAATTGGACCACCCTGATTGTCATCCTTCTGTCCCACTTTGTCACCTGTCCATCCATCAACTGCCCCAGCTCCACTTCCTATGCCCCTTTGGACAATACACCTGTGAGACAAATAGACTTGACTCTGCCATGGACATTCCTCCACCATCACCCCTGTCCATTTTACAACCCCCTCCACTATTTAGCACTGAAATAAACACCCTTAAATCACAAAAGTAGCTGGAGTCAGTCTGTGCTTTCACAATTGTGTATTTGCACTAACTGAGGGAAATAGCAATATCCATTGTATTGTCAACATACCTATGTCACACAGCTCTAGTCCATGAGGAAACATACTAGAGGTCACACAGTGGGACCCACATCTGTGAAATCGAAAGGGAAAGTGACAAATCAGGGTCCATACACTGGGTGAAAGTGACAGACAGATGAAAGGTAGAACAAGTGTATCAGATGTAGCAGGCAGTGATGTCTTCTTACCTGTGTCTCACTGGAAGTATTGATGAATCACTGTGTTTCTGTTGTCGATATCCTCTTCTTCTGCTTCCTCTTCTTCACTGTCCACAGGCTCCACAGCTGCCACAACACCTCCTTAAGGACCATCCTCCTGCAGAAAAGGCACCTGTCATAGCAAAGCAAAGTTGTGCAGCATACAGCAGGCCACGATGATCTGGCACACCTTCTTTGGTGAGTAGAATAGGGAACCACCCGTCATATGGAGGCACCGGAACCTGGCCTTCAGGAGGACGAAGGTCCTCTCTATAACCTTCCTAATTCGCCCATGTGCCTCATTGTAGCGTTCCTCTGCCCTTGTCCTGGGATTCCTCACTGGGGTCAGTAGCCATGACAGGTTGGGGTAGCCAGAGTCACCTGCAAATGTTGAGGGACAACTGTTAGACACACACTAACCTTTAGGGACAACCCCAGACAACTATTCACACTGTGTAGGGTCCATGTCCTTACCTAATAGCCACACACTGTGCCTCTGGAGTTGCCCCATCACATAAGGGATGCTGCTATTCCTCAGAATGTAAGCGTCATGCACTGAGCCAGGAAATGTGGCTTTCACATGTACATGGAGATGTACTGGTCGGCCAAACACACCATCTGCACGTTCATAGAATGGTAACTCTTCCAGTTTCTGTACACCTGTTCACTTCTGCGGGGGGGACCAAGGCCACGCACCTATGATGTTGGGGATATGTTCCAAAGCATAGAAGTCACCTTTCACTGTAGGCAAATCCTCCACCTGAGGGAACATGATGTAGCTGCGCATGTGTTTCAGCAGGGCAGACAACACTCTGGACAACACGTTGGAGAACATAGGCTGGGACATCCCTGATGCTATGGCCACTGTTGTCTGAAAAGACCCACTTGCCAGGAAATGGAGTACTGACAGCACCTGCACTAGAGGGGGTATCCCTGTAGGATGGCGGATAGCTGACATCAGGTCCGGCTCCAACCGGGCTCACAGTTCATGGATTGTGGCACGGTCCAGTCTGTAGGTGACAATTACATGTTGCTCTTCCATTGTCAACAGGTCCACCAGCGGTCTGTACACCAGAGGATGCCGCCACATCCTCACCTGCCCCAGCGAACGTGCTCTATGGAGGAGAACAGCGAGCAGAGGGTTAGCCAACACTGAGGTACGAAAACTCAACTTCATTTCACAAATGCTTTAACCCGCTATTGGCCTGTCTTAGTGTGTATGCAAGGCTTAGATATGTGTGACGCATTTAAAAATTATGCCATGTGGCCCCCCTGAAGTGGCAGCTGCCTGACCTGTAAGGTGGGACAATGGGATATGAGGTAACTGCGCTGGCGTTGTACACCGTCGCGGTAGGCGGTCGAAGACTGCAGCGCAATCCTGCATTGGTTAACATTGGGGCCTATAGGTCCAAGGAGCCAATGACGATGTATGCCAGTGGTGACGGTACGCACCGCCACGGACGTGACCGTCATTTTCTATCTGTTCACTCACTTGATACCTGATCTTTGACAGGAGAGGACCTGCACTGCAAGTGCTGCTGTGACCTCAGTCTGGAAGTGACAATGGCTCATGTGTCTGGGGAAAGGGCCGCTGCCTTCACCACAGAGGAGTTGGAGAAACTAGTGGATGGGGTCCTCCCCCAGTACACGCTACTCTACGGTCCTCCAGACAAACAGGTAAGTACACTGTGAGCATGCTGTATTGGCACTGCCTTTGTGGAGTGGTGTGGATGTAAGATATGAGGTGAGAGAATGAGGCGTGCATGAAACGACAGTGAGTGTATGTGCGTCATGGCACGGGTAGGAACGTGGGCCAATGACTGTGACGGTCCGGACGGCTATATCTTCTCCTTTTCTCCTGTACTATTCCTGTAGTTCAGCGCCCACCAGAAGAAGGATATTTGGCATGCCATCGCCAAGGAAGTCCGGACCCTGGGGGTCCACCACAGACGGAGCACCCACTGCGGTAAAAGATGGGAAGAAATTCGCCGCTGTAGCATGAAGACGGCAGAGGCCCAGCTGGGGATGGACTCCCAACGTGGGAGGGGTGCCTGTCGCACTATGACCCCCCCTGATGTTCCGGATCCTGGTGGTGGCGTACCCGGAGTTGGATGGGCGCTTGAGAGCATCACAGGAGCCACAAGGGGGTGAGTACACTCTCATTCAGCTGAATCAGCACGCATTGGAGGTGTCTGGGTAGGGTAGGTGGGCTGTGGGTACCCCTAGGCCAGGGCGAGTTTTGTAGGCAAGGTCCCTTCGTAAGGCAGGCCATGTGGCACCCCACCCCACCAGTGTTAAGAGCCAACTACACCGAGTCAGGATCCTGTGACATCCATGTGTGCAGCAATCGGGCATAGGCCTCGTACCCCATAGCCCTGTGATTAATGAGGGAACTCTAAGTGCATGGCGTAGTACAGAGGGCTGCTGTGTCTGTAGTGTCCGCCAACGGTAGCGGTATTGCATGCACTGAACATGTCTTTTTTCTGTCTCCCCCCCTTTATGTGGTCTCCCTGTTCTTGTGTGCAATAGCATCATCAGGCGGAGGAGCAGTGGCATCGGAGCAGGAGGGAGCTGCATCCCACATGGCCCTGGAGGGGGAGACTACGGACTCGGAATGCTACAGTGGGACGGAGGGCGAGGGGAGCTCCACGGCAGGGACAGGAGCTGAGACCAGCGACACGGACTCCTCCTCTAATGGGAGCTCCCTTGCGGTGGTGGGCCCCTCTGTGCCCCCACATCTACAGGTACAGCCGCCACCCCCCCTACCAGCACCGCCCTCCCAGCAGCCCCTCAGCGTGTGCCCCGTGGCCTCTCACCCAGGAGGGTGGGTATCTCCTTCGTCCCAGGCACCTCAGCCCCTGCCAGCCCTGCTGCCCTCAGTGAGGAGGCCATTGACCTCCTCAAATCCCTCACTGTTGGGCAGTCTACCATTCTGAATGCCATCCAGGGTGTAGAGAGGCAGTTGCAACAGACAAATGCATACCTGGAGGGCATTCATTCTGGTCAGGAAGCCCAACAGCGAGCTTTTCAGACTCTGGCCTCAGCACTGATGGCAGCCATTGTCCCTGTGTCCAGCCTCCCCCCTCCAACTTCCTCCACCCAGCCCCAATCCCCTATACCTCAGCCTATCCCAAGCACACCATCAGACCAGCATGCACACACCTCAACACACAACGGAAGCTCTGGCAAACATAAGCACCACACATCCCACAGGCACTCACACAAGCATCATACGCATGCACACATACCAACATCCACTGCCTTCATTGTGTCCCCCTCCTCCTCGTCTCCCTCCTCCTTCCCTGTCACGTCTCCACTCACACCTGCATGCACTACATCTTCAGCCACTACGTCCATCACCAGCACGCCCATCACCTCACACCGCTCACATGCACTCACCACCCCACTACCATTCACACATCCCCTGTGTCCTCTCCCAGTGTGTCTGTGAGCCCACCTCCCAAAGTACACAAATGCAGTCACACACCCACCCAACAGCCATCCACCTCACGACAGCCTCCAGCCCATGCACCTTCACCCAAAGTCAGCAAACGTACACCAACAAAAAAACACTACCTCTTCCTCCACTCCCAAACCCCCTCCATCTACCCGTCCCAGTGTGTCTAAAAAACTTTTCCTCTTAAATGTTGACCTCTTCCCTACACCTCCCCCACCCCTTCCGTCCCCTAGGGCATGCCTTTCCAGGTCCCAACCCAGCACCTCAGCCGCCACATCACCGGGAACAGTGGTGCCAGAAGTAACCGGCTTCTGGAGTGCGCCAAGCAGCAGGGCAGCCAGTGTGCCACGGAGCCAGACCACGGACAGTCCCCCACCTCAGAAACATAAGAAGTTGGCCACAGCCCAGAGGGAGAAGGGCAAAACACCAGCCACCAAGGGCTCTCCCAGGACTACAGTTCGGAGTGGCAAGACAGCTGCGCCACCATCCAAGTTTCGGAAAGGGCAGAGAATGAAAGGGAAGTCGCCGCCAACCTGCACGGTGGACAAGACCACCACCAGCACCGCTTCCCAGGACACCGCCGCCACCAGCACCGCTGCCAAGGACACTGCCGCCACCAGCACCGCTGCCAAGGACACCGCCGACACCAGCACCGCTTCCAAGGACACCGCCACCACCAGCACCGCTTCCCTGGACACTGCCGCCACCACCACCCTCACTGAGCCACCCACCAGCACCGCAGGCCCATGAGCGCTGCAAGCACCGCCACTACTGAGGCCTCCGCAAGCACCGCCAGCGGCCACGCCACATCATGTGCCAGTGGCACCACCGCAGACATGGCTGCCATCCCCAGTGGTCAGTCGTACGAAGCTGGTGGTCAGTTTCAGGGGCCTGGACAGCTTCCATTTAGGCCCACCGTCAGTGAAGAAAGGCATCCACTACATCAGTCCTTGGCAGGATGAAGCACTCTAGGCACAAAGCCCCCTCCAGAACCAGTGGAGAGTTACATCCACTACCTCTGTCCTTGACAGGATGAAGCAATCTGGGCGCAAAGCCCCCTCCAGAACCAGTGGAGAGTTACATCCACTACCTCTGTCCTTGGCAGGATGAAGCAATCTGGGCGCAAAGCCCCCTCCAGAACCAGTGGAGAGTTACATCCTCTACCTCAGTCCTTGGCAGGATGAAGCAATCTGGGCACAAAGCCCCCTCCAGAACCAGTGGAGAGTTACATCCACTACCTCAGTCCTTGGCAGGATGAATCAATCTGGGCACAAAGCCCCCTCCAGAACCAGTGGTGAAAGGCATCTACTACCTCAGTCCTTGGCAGGATGAAGCACTCTGAGCACAAAGCCCCCTCCAGAACCAGTGGAGAATTACATCCACTACCTCAGTCCTTGGCAGGATGAAGCAATCTGGGCACAAAGCCCCCTCCAGAACCAGTGGAGTTACATCCACCACCTCTGTAATTTGCAGGATGAAGCACTCTGGGCACAAAGCCCCCTCCAGAACCAGTGGAGAGTTACATCCACTACCCCAGTCCTTGGCAGGATGAAGCACTCTGGGCACAAAGCCCCCTCCAGAACCAGTGGAGAAAGGCATCCACTTGAGAGACTGTGGCTTTGCATTCCCCAGGATGCAGCAGTGGGCACACCACCCACTGTAAAGACTTGTGAGATTGTGGCTTTGCACTCCCCAGGATGCAGCAGTGTGCAACCCACCCACTGTAAAGGCTTGTGAGACTGTGGCTTTGCACTCCCCAGGATGCAGCAGTGGGCAACCCACCCACTGTAAAGACATGAGACTGTGGCTTTGCACTCCACAGGATGCAGCAGTGGGCAAACCACCCACTGGAGAGACTTGTGAGACTGTGGCTTTGTACTCCCCAGGATGCAGCAGTGGGCAAACCACCCACTGGAAAGACTTGTGATACTGTGGCTTTGCACTCCCCAGGATGCAGCAGTGGGCAAACCACCCACTGTAAAGACTTGTTAGACTGTGGCTTTGCACTCCCCAGGATGCAGCAGTGGGCAAACCACCCACTGTAAAGACTTGTTAGACTTTGGCTTTGCACTCCCCAGGATACATCAATGGCCATGGAGCCCCCTCGTGGATCTGGCATCGTGCACTCATCTGGCTGAGGTGCACCCCCTGCCCTTCCCCCTGAGGTGCCTGTTTTATTTCGATCTGATGCCCCTGCAGTGTTCTCTCCATTTTGGTCGGGTATCTTGTGTGGGCCTCGCCCATGCATTTTGGGCCCAGTGGTCCACGGACTATGTATGTGCAGTACATGGACTTGAATTCTTGGTGTATATATTTGTTAATAGTGTATATATATTTTATGAGTACTGGATTTTTATTGATTACAATCATTCAACTCATTTCCTTTTATCCTTGCATTCTTCCAGGGGGGTTGTGGGGGTGTAAATGTAATGTTGCTGCATGTATTTGTGTGTATGTTGTTGTGGGTGAGGGTAGGGGTGGGGGTAATGCGTGTTGCGTGTGTGTGTCACTCTCTTTTCCCTCCCCCCTCCCCTGTGTCGTAGGTGCAGTGTTCACTGTGGTCTTTGCTGCTGGCGTTCGTGCTCCTGGTAGAGGAGCAGGAAGAGAATGGCAGTTAGAATATGGAGTTCCGGCTCCATGGCATCCTGGTTCCTCGTGGGGTGTGTAGAGGTGAACGTTTCCACTTCCAAGTCCTGTTTCTGCCTTGTTTTTGTTCGCGGTGAATCTGGTGGATTGGACTCTCATGATACTGTGGGCGGTACATTGTCTTCCGCCTGTCTGTTGGCGGTGACCGCCATGCTGTTTGTTTGTACCGCTGTGGCGGTCGGAGTGTTAAAGTGGCTGTCTATGTTGGCGGTTTCCGCCACGGTCATGATTCCATTTTTTTTACCGCCACTTTAACACCGACTGTCAGGGTTGTAATGAGGGCCCTAGTCACCTCCCAAGCACTCACCTCCTCCGACTACATTCTACTTGGTGACCTCAATTTCCACCTTGACACCCTTGATGACCCTAACACCTCAAACCTCCTGGACAGCCTCACAACTCTTGACCTCAAACCACTTGTCAACATACCCTCCTACAGAGCCGGACACAGTCTCCACCCCGTCTTCTCAGCAGGGGACAACATCCCCATTTCCCAAATCTCCGAACACCATTGGACCGACCACAAGTTCATCCACTTTACCTACAGAAAGAACACTGCATGCGACCACACACCCCACCGCCTCAGCAGACACTGGGGCAAGGTCACAGAAGCATAGCTCACCAACGCTCTCAACCACTCCCTCCCACTGGATGCAATGGACGCTAATGAAGCCGCAGCCAACCTACACCAATGGCTCTCAAACTGCGCCCCCCTAAGGAAATCAGCAGGGAATCAACAGAGTAAAACACCCAAGTGGTTTACGCCAGATCTTCAGAAATCCAAGCGCACCTCCAGATGATTGGAGCATAAATGGAGGCTCAGCAAATCCACCGAAGACGCACAGCCTACAAAATAGCAGTCACCACACTCCACCAGAACATCAGAACTGCCAAAAAAGCTGCCTTTCAAGCACGCCTCAACACCAGTACTCACAACAGCAAAGAGCTCTTTGCCTTCGTGAAAGAGTTCACAAACCCCGTGCAGACACCACATCCATCCCTCCCTCCCAAGAAGTCTGTGATGACCTCACCACCTTCTTTCACTGCAAGATCCAGGACATCTACAAAGGCTTCAGGAACCAAAGCCCAGCAGCACTGCTCACCACCACGGACCTTGCACCCCACCAGATATTGAACGCCTGGACCCCAATCACCATAGAGGACACCCAAAGACTGATTAACTCCATCAACTCAGGAGCACCCTCGGATCCATGCCCTTATCACATCCTCAATTTGGCCAGTGCCTCTATAGCACTGGAGCTCTGCCAAACCATCAACCTGTCCCGCCACATTCCCTCAGACTGGAAACATATCGAAATCAGCCCACTACTCAAGAGACCCACCACCGACCCTTGGGAGCTACAGTACTACAGACCCATCTCTTTGCTCCCTTTCCCAGCCAAGGTAATGGAGAAGGCCATCAATCAGCAACTCACTGAGTTCCTTGAAACACACTGTCTCCTGGACCCTTCCCAGTCCAGCTTCAGAAGCAACCAATGCACCAAAACCATACTCTTAGCAGCCAATGTTGACATGCTCATCATACTGGACCACGGAGGCACTGTCGCACTCATCCTCCTTGTCCTCTCTGCTGCATTTGACACAGTCTCCCACTCCACCATCTGCGACAGACTGCACAACGTTGGCATCCGAGACAGAGCCCTGAACTGGATCAGGTCCCTCCTCACTGGAAGAACACATAAGGTAAGACTATCACTGTTCACTTCAGAACCTAAAGACACTTGCTACGGAGTTCCCCAAGGATCCTCACTAAGCCTGACACTTCAATGTCTACATGGCCCCACTCACCAAGATCACCAGACAACATGAGATAAATATAGTCTTCTACGCTGAGGACACCCAACTGATCCTCTACCTGTCCGAGGACTCTGTGCAAGCCAAGAGGAACTTCCACAAAGGGATGAGAGCAGTTGCAGTCTGGATGGAGGCCAGCTGCCTCAAGCACAACTCAGACAAGATAGAGATCCTCGTAATCGGCTCCACCCCTTCTGCCTGGAACGACTCCTGGTGGCCCACTGCACTGGGTAATGCCCCCACCCCCACGGACCATGCACGCATCCTGGGCATCATCCAGGGACTCCACTCTATCGATAACCCACCAAGTTAACACCGTCTCCTCATCAAGCTTCCACACCCTCCGTCTCCAGCAGAAGATCTTCAAATGGATCCCTCCCGACACGAGGAAGACAGTCACCCATGCACTCATCACCAGCAAACTGGACTACGTCAAAGCACAATACGCCGGAATTACCAAGAAACTTTAATCAAGACTACAATGAGTCCAGAATGCAGCAGCCAGACTCATCCTTGCTCACTGTGCCACTGGATTCAAGCTAGCATGGCTGATAAAGGGTGATACCCTGAAACTGGTCCCAGGATGCTTGTTTCCGGTCCAGGGACGACCTGGCCTAGCAGTTCAGGCTGGACTGTTCTCATGGGGAACAGGGTCTAGACTGATTTGCATATGGCTGGGTCCAAACTGGGGAATCATGGTGAGCAAAAGAACAATGGATTAAATCAAGATCTCTGACTGGGGGTGAGTGGTTGAAAGATTTCGGCACTCTGTCCATCACCCTTTTGTGTTGCTAAAGTTGCTCTTAGTGGGAAGGGTATGCTCAGACGTGGGTCCCTTGCTCACTGTGCCACTGGATTCAAGCTAGCCTGGCCAATGAAGGGTGATAACCTGAAACCGGTCCCAGGATGCTTGTTTCCGGTCCAGGGAGGACCTGGCCTGGAAGTCGGGCTGGACTGTTCCCATGGGGAACAGGGTCAAGACTGATTTACATTTGGCTGGGTCCAAATTGGGGTGGCATGGTGAGCAAAAGAACAATTAATTAAATACAGATCAGTGACTGGGGGTAAGTGGTTGAAAGGTTTGAGCACTCCATCCATCATCCTTTTGTGTTGCTCATCCTGGACATCCCCGACACAGCTGAATCTCCACCCACCTCAGACACTTACATTGGCTCACAGTCAACAAGAGCATCACATGCAAACTCCTTATCCACACCTTCAAGGCACTGCACAACATAAGACCAGAATACCTCAACCACTGCCTCACCTTCTTCGTACCCAATAGATGTCTCTGTTCCTCCCAGCTTGCCCTTGCAGCCCCCCCCCCGAGATCCAGAAAAGTACAGCCTGATGAAGATCCTTCTCCTACTTAGCAGCCCGAACATGGAACACACTTCCTCTCAAGCTCAGGCAGGTCGCATCACTGAAGCAGTTCAGGAAGGACCTGAAGACCTGCCTCTTCGACTGAGCAGCACACCTTCATTCAGCACCTTGAGACCCTATGGGTGATCAGCCATGCTTTACAAGTCCTGATTGATTGTTTGATTGATTGATCTTGGGACTAATAATCCTCCTGACAGATGGTTTAAGCATTTTTGCTCTACTCATTTGATTCCTCCGAGGCAGTTGGTGAGGCTCTGAGCAAATCTTGCGCCAGCTTAAACATTAGGTTTAGCTTGGACAAGGTTATTGTGACGGTGCAGGAGAGCCCTTCTAAGAACGAGCCAGGGACTGATGGTATCCCAATGGACCTTTTTAAAGAAAACATTTCCTTCTGGGCACCCATTGTCGTTAATATCTTAAATGCAGCTTTAAGCCAGGGGCTCCCAGCTTCGTGGAAGTCTGAATGCATTGTGCCTGTGTTTAAGAAAGGAAATTGTAGTGCTCCTAAATGTTATTGCCCCATTTCTTTGCTAGACTCCTTGGTGAAGACCCTGGGTGGCATTGTGCTGCGGGGGATTGAGGAATGGGTGGTGGGGCAGGACATCATGAGCCTGGTTCAGTACAGGTTCAGAGAAGGGCTGGGGTCTCAGGAGCAATGTTTAAATTTGCTGCTTATAATTGACAAATATACGATTGCCAAGGAGGGTACCCTCTGTTTGGCCTTTATGGACCTCACTAGCTCTGTTGATAGAGTAAATCATGATAAGCTCCGGGGTTTCTTAAGCAAGTTGCAAATGCCAAATGAACCTGTGAATCTCTTGGGGAAGCTCCATGGTGGCACCAAAGCTTCCGTTAGGTATGGGCAAAATGGTGAAAGCACTGATTTCTTCAACCTCCACAGAGGGGTCCGTCAGGGTTGCATTCTTGCTCCAATGTTGTTTCTTTTATATATTAATAGTTTGAATGATTTTTTGGTAGAAAGATGCAAATATGTCCCTGTTATTAATGGAAAAAAGGTGCCAACTTTGTTATATGCCAACAATGCTGTCCTTTTGGCTCGTATCATTAATGGCTTACATGTGGCTGTTCAAGCTTTCAAGGATTTTATGGGCAACTTAGATTTATAAGTAAACATCTCTAAGACACACTTTATGGTATGTGGAAAGCCCCGGAGCAAGTTGGGCCCGTGTTTATCCAAGGCCATAGTATTAGTTGTGTCTACGACTTCCAGTATTTGGGGGTCACATTTGATGAAAGAAGAAATTGGAACTCTTGCATTTCCAAGCACTGTTAGCTCTTTAATGCTGCGGTTGGGGCAACTTTTGAATTTTCTTCAAGGGTTGGGCATAAGGCAGTCATCCCCCTTTTAAAGGTGTATATGTTGAAATGTTTGCCTGTTTTGATGTTTGGGGCACCGCTATGGGGTTATCGGAACTGTTCCCATCCCCAAATAGAACATCTTATTAGGCGAGCTGATAAGCAGAGGCCAAACAGGAGTTTATCAAACATAGAATGAGAAGGACGGAGGATAAGGAACTATTGAACCCCTCTGTCTGTGATTTTCTGCTGATCAAGCATACCCAAGGGACTGAGGCCTATCTAACCTTAGTAAACCAAATGAGGGAAAGGTTACTTATTACTAGATTTCGCCTGGGGACTTTTAGATCCAATTTGTGATTTCCCTCAGGCCATTTTGATCCTAATAACACACTCACCTGTCCATGTGATGGTACCTCTTCACAGACACTTCAGCACTTTATTTTCTTTTTCAAGTTCTGTGCTCTCTTTGAGCGTAGATTTTTAGTTCCTATTTTGAAGAGAAAAGACCTACCTTTTACAATACCGTCCAGCCCTGATCTTCTTGTGCATAGTCCCTGATGACAGTGTGTTGCCGTGTTGGATCCTTTTTAAAATGTGCCTTGTATTGTACAGAAAAATGTAATCTTTATTTTTAAGGTTTTATCTCTTTATGTATTGTGTGTCAGTTAATACAGTATATTTAGTTTTATTGTGTAATGATGGCTATTTTTGTCTAGCGGAGTAAACTTGAACTTGACTTGACTTGATGTCTGCCTCTTCCAGTTTTTGAAAGTCGGCTTCTACTTTGTGGCGAAGGTGGAAGGCCATGCGGCGATGGCAAAAGGTGACCAGTTGGACTGATTCGTCGACATGCAGATGCACCATTCGGTCATTCTGGCACCCATTACCCTCAAATAGTTGTGAGTATTCTTGCACCAATGCATCTATGGCGGACAGATGTACACTGTAAGTGAACTTGACCAGTTGGAGGCATTCTACAGTTTTGAAACTTAGTAACGTCCCAGTTCATCCTTGTGTGCCATAGATCCTTGTCTTGGTGGCCTGGTCCTCATGAGTGATGGTAGCTGTGAAGACGCCTGCTTGAGGCAATGGCGCTGATGATCCAAAAAGCGTATACCTGAGTGGCTGTGGGTCGAAGCATTGGTCTAACTGGGAGAGTCTGGAACATTGGTTTTGCCATTATATTGATGGAAGCGCCTGTGTCGATTAGCACCGGGGTGGGGTGCCCTTCCACGGCATCCATGCATTTGGGAATGCAAAATCCTTTGCTTTCTTCAGGCTTCATGGTGTGGATGACGTACACCGTTCCTTCCATGTCGTTGTTGCCCATGTCATCCTTGCTGTCCTGCATGCCTGGTGTTTCTCGGACATGTGTGTCTTTGGTCTTCGGCATGGATTTGTTGGCTGTAAACTTGATCAAAGTGGTTGAGTTTGTTGCACAGGGAGCACCTCTTCCCTTGTGCCGGACATGCGCCTTGGTGGGGATAGGAGCCCCCACACCAATACCATATTTTTGAAGTTGTGGTTGGTTTGGGGAATACTTTCTTCCAGTCTGGTTGGGTGCTGGTAAATGTGTGGACTAGTTCTGTTTTAATTAGTTGCTGGAGGGCAGCCTCCATGTGCGCAGGTCGCACCTTGGACAGATTTTTGGAGTTGCCCAACCTCTGGATATTAGTAATTGACATTCTTGGTACTTGGAGTACGTTCTTTCACAATTTCGTGGATGAACACTCTTGTATGAATTGTGCCCTAATTTCTTTTTCTGCATTGGGTAGGGTGCAGGTGCTAACTAGTTCTTTCAGGTGAGCATAGAATGCATCCACCAACTCATCCTGTTGCTGTCTAGCTTGGCGTAGCAGGAATCTCTCATAATCCGGGTTTGTGAGTGGTTCAAAATGCGTTATAAGTGCTTGCTTTAGCGTGTTGTGGTGGTCCTGCTTCCGCTAAAGACTTTGCGATTTTGTGTATTGCCACTCCTCCCAAGTGTAGGAGGAGAGGGCATTTTCTAGCACTTTCAATTGCCAGCACTGCAAAGTATGTCTCTTGGCAGTTCAGGCGGTCCTTCCATTTAGCTGCGAGAAAGGACGGAGGTCCATCGCATATGAACGGCTTGAGCGTGGAAATGGACTCCATCTTGGGAAGGCTGGTCGTCTGGAGGTGAGGACAGACTGTCAGGCAATATTTGTGTTTATTAAAGATAAGACCACAGCACTCAAAAGAACATATGGTTATAAACACAGATTTATAATCTGATATGAGAAGTAAAGTAGTCTTCTTTGTATTCCAATGGAGAATTTATTTGGGTCAACAATTACTTTGCATAGCTGGATCAATCATAGTCCATACATAGTGGTAGTCTTTGGAATATAAGTATCAAACACAGCCAACATATGTTTTGTCACACAGTGACTTTTTCAGGGCTAATCTAAGTGGAGACAGGTCCAACTAAATGTGTGGTATGGAACAACTGTATCCAATTTAAGCATGTGTGAAAGTATGTTGTACAAGCTGTACAAAACGAATGTAATCGTTGGTATGTATCATCCGTTTGTAAAATGAAGAGTCATCAAAGAAGAAAAGAAAGATAACAAGGGACGGGATTGTAAGAATCTACACACCGAAGGGTGTTGAGCTGAGCTCCGCAGGACTTATCTCTTGTTATCCTTCTTTTATAACCATATGTTCTTTTGAGTGCTGTGGTCTTACCTTTAATTCTGTATTTTATGTTTATCTCTCTATACATAAAATATTTTTTGCTTTATGGTAGTAGGGCAATTGACCACTGAGCACCAATCCGAGTGGACTTACTCACATACCAGTTTGGACACAACAAGGAGGTGCTGTTTTCTGCCATTACTACCGTTTGCACAGTTGTACACAAATATTTGTGTTTATGCTGATGTGCGTTTTGCAGTTCTGCACGTTATTGTCTTCTGCCCACTTGCTAAGTTTCTTAGTTTCTTGCTTTGCTTTTTTTGTACCAACAACTGAAAGCAGCATACAATCTGTCCTTGACCAGGTGGCACAGGCAAACTGATATTGTCAGACATGGTATGCCTCCCAGGGGCCTCACTGCTGAACTTGTCAAGAGTGTTAATGTAGCAGGGTGAGCTTGATTTCGCTTGACCCAGCAATGTCTTGATGAAAATGACCAACCTTTGGTGCGTAAAAAGTCGCCAGCAGGCCGGAGTGCTGTGTGCTTCCTTCAGTGTGGCCAGGTGAGAAGCAAATTATGCGATCAGCCTGCTGGTGGAGCTGGGGTGTGGTCTGATGCGAGAGGACTCAGGGCTTGATGTGATGTGCAAGAGCATGTCGAGCCCAGAATGTGCATGGTGTGTCGTGGGGCCTCCGCCAGGACAGCTCCACTTGGGCTGGCTGCCACGGACTCAGCAGAGTAGCATAGGTAGGCCAGGTGCACGGGTGGGTGGTGTCAGGTGGGGCTGGGCTGTGCATGGGCGCTCTGCATGCCAGGTGACCATTGTCACTGGGCAGATGTGAGCGGCAGTGGTGGTGAGATCCCACTTGTCACCAGTTGTTGTGTGGAGGCGGGAGCCAGAAACAGGTTGGTGCTCTGCAGAGCTACAAAAGATGGTGCTAATCTGCAGGAAAGCGGATCTATTTATTGAATATGCTGTGAAATCATGGCTGAAACCACTCAGCCATCACAGGACGGGAATTACACCCTAGGGACCCCTGGGGCACACAGAACAGTGGGTCCACTCAAGTAATGATGACATAACAAGGGTGTCAGGAGGAGGAAGCATCATGCAGCACAGGGTGTGTGTGAACATCATTTTGGAAAGAAACACATCGAGGAGAGACAAAAATAAGAGTGATAAGTCTGCATGACAGTGGGACATAGAAAACCTCATGAAAGGCCCAAAAATTGATGAGTTGCATTGCATAACGCAATACACAAATATGCCAAATAGACACAATAATCAATCTTATTGGAGGGGCAGGACCGAGTCAAACAAGATGAAAAGTAGGATCAGAGAGCGAGAATATGCTGTAAGGAAATAATTTTTAGAGTTCAGAAATAAGAAGGCTACGAGCATGCACTGGGGCTACAACACGGGTGATATAGGTACTTATGTAGAACCCTAAAACAAATTGTAATTGGTGTATTTATACAAAGTTGTTACCATGAAATGTTAAATTGCACTTAATTAAAGGCCTGGCTTGTAAAATCCAAACATTTTGGCACTGTTGTGGACTTTAGCAGCAAATGTGCGACTTCTGTGGGATGTCAAGGAAATGTAGGGAAAGCTGGACAGGCCTTTTATTCCACTGGGCAATGCCCTGATGTGCTGGTTTTGAAAGCCCAGACAAAGGAGGCCCTAGGAGAGACAGAAGGAGTGAGCTAGAGAGACAGAGATCAGAGAGGAGAGAATGAATGGATGGAAAAAGAGAGATTACGTGAGGAGACGAAGGGAGCACAGATGGTTTGAATATTTATTCCAGGGTTGTTTTGGGTTCTCCAGCCTGGCCTTAAATGAAGGGAGCAAAGCACCAAAGCCCAAAATTAACATTGCAAACTCAGTGGCACCCAGCAGCATGGAGAAGAAACTTGAACTGGAGTACTATTTCACATCTTTGTGCAGGCATGAAGGTAATGCTTGAACATCAAAGAATCACTAAATAATGGAGTATAAAGGTTGGATGGTCTTGAGTTAAATGTGCATTACTATGCAAGAGTTTCATTAGCATCCAAGTAATAGTGTTGCCAACGAATAGTGAAAGCAAAAGATTATTTAAAGAAACATGGTATTAAAAAGATTAGTTAAGTAACTCAGGGAGGTTACTATATCTTGGACACAATAATTAGCTTGATAGATGTAAAGGCACAAAGACATTTTGTTGATGAAACAATATAAACAATAATGTATGGAAACTATACAAACAATAAAACCAATCCTGATAGTTGGGATGCCATGATACGCTCCATCCAGGCCCAGTGACCTTCTGGAAAACCCTACCAACCATGGTAAGTAGGCGCATAGCCCTCTCCAAGGTGGTAGTGCTCCTGCGCCTCTTATACCACTTTGCAAACCTTCTGGTGGAAGTCCCTGCTAAGACATTTTAGGACCATAACACTTTATCGCTGAACCTGATCTTTGGTACGGGCTGTCGTAGTTCTGCCTTGCCCAAACTTTTCCTCCCTACCAATCTTAGTGGCATGGGGCACCAGATTTTTGGGCTTGCTACTATGCGGTACAATTGCAGTGGCCACCTACTGGCTCATGGGGCATCACTTGGCGGAGACAAGCCTCACAGCAGACCAGATAGCAGACGTGGTACTACATACTATGTTATTTCCAAATGCCAGGGGCCCTCTTGCATGGACCTCGCTATTAGAGGTAGTACATATCTCCTTGCATAATTTCCTGTAGAACTCCAAAGCTGTACCCACATAAACACCAGCAATTCTGATGTTGGGCCTTCCAACCCAACCTGAGGCTCTTCTCTTCAGACGGCCTCACTCAATGAGAGCCTGTTGGTCTATTCACTATGAGGAATTTGTTTGAAGATGTCTCGTAAAGGACTTAATAGCTTTAAATAACCAGAGCAGATGACTTCATTACCTATGGCAGGGTATGGACAGAAATACACCACACCTGGCAAACCATTCGTAATGAACCCTTACCCAAACCACACTACAGAGCCTCATACAATTGGCCACTGGTGAAGGCTGATAACCTAGTTATACAAGGGCATCCAAACTCATGCAAGAGTACACTTGTAGATTCTCAGATGTAGCTGGAAAGGTGAGCGACACCCTGTGTTTAATGACAAAGAATGGCAGGCAATGCTGCAATCTCCTGCGAACTAACTTGCAATGTATGATTTAAGATTATCTAAAGCAGCATTCTCCAAGGAGCGTACCTCATCCCAATGAAGCTCCATGCACTGTTCCTAACAACTTCTCCAAACTCCCCCCAATGACAGGGATCACCAGCACACCTGACTCATATGTCCAGTATTGGGAAAAACTGAAGCCTTTCTGGGCCACAGTGCTCTTCATACTAACTCAGGTCACCAAACAATGGCTTGTACATTCTACTGGGCGGCTTCCCTAGGCCTGAAGTGCACAGAGAAGTCACCCAGGCATGGAAATCCTTTTCTTCCCTCTCTTTATTGTCCTGGCATAATGATCTCCAATACTTGGCTTAGGAGGACAGTACTTTCTTATGTGGAGAAGAGACTCTATGTAAGAAGACTTATGGGAAGCCTTGTTGCTTGTACACAAATTACTCATTTCTAATGAAGCTCTACAACACTGAAGGAAGGCATACCTGATAAGCGACACTAAGGGATCTATTGTGTCTCCCACCCCATTTTTTCTCCTCGTATTCTCTTGCGATATATCTGGATTTGGTTCCTTATTCTTTGCCCCACATTATTTGCCCACCACACACTTGTATAGCTTTGTGCTACTGCCCTCCCACCGAACTATATCCATCCTTCACTATGTCTCTCCCAACATATTGCTATCCCACAATACTTGTGACCTCCCTGTTAATGTTTGTTCCCTTAGTGTTGATGTTAGAACTGAAGTGCTAGTATTGGTCATGGGATTATGATTCATCCATATGCATGCACCTGATTGTTAATAGTATCAATGTCATACTTTCAGTGTACTCAATGAAAAACAATAACACTTTTTGTAGAAAGAAAATCAGCTACCCTTTGGAAACAGAATAACAGAGAAGTAGTGAGTTGGCATAGGGAGGTTCCGAAAGCAGGCTGGATGTGGAAATTTGTGAAGCCCACAAGGGTGCAGAGAGGTTGGCGCAACACAGAACGCACAGGGGGACTACATATTTCTAAAAAGGAAATATAATGATTAATTCAGATAGTGAAAGTGTTTACTGAATGTACAACTAACTGTTAGTGTTACTTTGGTGTACTTCAAGCACAACTCAAGGGCACGTATTTATCAACCTTGTAACAATGAGAGGCTGACATAGTCCTAACAGTGTTCGAACCTTAAGGTGCTTATTGCATACAGATCTCTTCATCGGTGCAAAAAAATAAATGTTACACAGTATTTTTATATTTGTAAGTAGCTGTATAAAAATTGAAAGAAAGATTTAATAAGAGCTTGCTTTGTCTTTGCGTGATGCAAATCGTCGCAAGTAACACAAGCCCTTAAATGGGATTTACAAAGCTAAGAAGGGGCTATTTGCACTGCCTTGCATGATTTTGTAAAGAAACATATCACATTTCGTTGTGCTAGGCATTCCATGGTTGGAGTATGGGCATTCCTGTGCATCCATCCCAGATTTATTTAAGACAATTAACCTGGGATTGTGCCAAAATGATGCACATCCTACAGAGAGGCGTAACAATGAGAAAATCCCTTATTTCTCCTCGTTACGTCCTCCTTCATAGAAAGAGGAAATTGACTCTTGGGGTTATTTTGTGCAGGAAGGTATTCTTTCTGAACAAAAACAATCCTGCGTGTAACACGGGCACCCATGCAGCATGGTGCCAGGGGGCCTGGGGCTAGGCAGCGCACAGTGCACCAGTGCTAGGGGAGAGGAGAAATGTGCCATATCTAAATAGATGTGCACATTTTTGCTCTTTCACACAGTGAAATGCAGCAAGTTGCCTTGCTGCGTTGCATGAAATATCAGTAAACCTGCCCCACCCTAAAGTGTTTGAATGTGTGTGTAAGAGAATTATGTGTGCAGAAACAAATCTTTGAATAACAGTATGTATGTAATATGTGCATTGTAACATTGACGTGCAGAACAGTTTTTATTTTGTATGGATTGAAGAGTAATTTTAATAGAAATATTACTGTACACTACAGAGGGATAGAAAAGCATGAATCTATGCTAAAGCAGCGTACTACGAGCTCAACACACAGCGCACAATGAAGCGCATATTTTAAAAGAATATTGTTGATGGTAGTGGCATAGAAACAATACAATCTATAAAATATATAATAAACAGGAAAGCGCAGACGCTCACCGATGGGGAGGAAAAATGCAGACGGAAGATGAAAGATGCACTGGAGTGCAAGTTGATGAAGGAATCTGCATGAAGGAGGCACCACATATTACCAGAGGGAGGACATATTTAATGTTGGACAGAAACACACAAGAAACAAAAAGTAGAAGAGTGTGAGGCATAAACATGTGCAAATATGGTAAAGTAGTGATGTTAGATTTAATAGGAAGGATTAGATATACTGGTAAGGAAGTCAGTATGGAAAAAGGAATAGGAAAGAACAAAGAAATGGAAAAGTTACACCGAGTGTGAAAGGAATGCACTGTAATGAATACTACCAGAGGAGCAGGGCCTGGACATACAACATGAAAGGTAGGAAGTGTGAATGAAAATGTAATTTAAAGAAATGTTGTGTAAAGTGTTAACATTATAAGCAAGAAACACGGACTGGGACTAAAATATGGAAAATATAGGTGCAGATAGGGCGCCATAATGAAGATTTGGCATTTGACATTTGTGTCTTGAGCCTAAGTTGTTTACTAGAAATGTTGCAGTTCTTGTATAGAAGCCTTGGCTAGTAGAATTCAAATGCCTTGGCACAGTTGAGACTGAATGGCTCCCAATACCATGAAAAAGAAACACCTTGCACTTTACACTATTGTGGAGCCATAAAGGTGGAGCTTGCACATCAAAGGATGCCTTGATAACAAATAAAAACACTAGATATGCCTTTAGTATTAGTTACCACAACAACTGTTTAGTTTTATTACAAGACTGGAGGTTCTTATTATGCTTCCTTTTCTTGCTTTCATTTCAACAGCAGTCAAGATATTACAAAGAAAACTACATCTCCCATGAACCCATGGAAAGAAATGTCACCAACTACTTCATAAAAAACAATTAATAGGGAGAGTTCAAGTGTAATAACTGTCTTAACTGCGAGCAACAAATCCTCTTTTCTTGCTGCTCGCAGTCAAGATAAGTATCACTATTTATATGTGCATGCCCTTCATAATTTATTGTTTTGACTTCTACTTAATTATCTGGTCTCTTTATTTATGCTAATTGTGGACCGCGCTACCCTGTCTGATATGCGGTTTCGCCCTCAAGAAATCATTCCCACCTTTACGTTCTGAGGAGAATGCTCTTCACAAGCGCTCTCCTTACTGCATGCCCTACATCTCCTGAGGAGACGCACTTCACCACTTGTCAACCCACTGCTTGACACTTCATCGTTTACCACCTCACGGCTTGCCACTCCACTTCACTGCTTGCACTTCGTCTGCATATCCTAGTCCTCTGTCAAGAGATGCTTCCTACAGAGCTTATTTTCTGCTGCTTACATCATCAGAGTTTTCCTTTGTTTGCTGTAGGTCATTCCCAGTGGGCTGAGCTTGTGTGTTGAGCTTGCCTACATCTACCATTTTCTCATGTGTGTGGGTGAGTCTCAGACTCTTGAGCACTCCCCTTGTCCATGCCTCTTACCTGAATGCTTGTATTAACCCTTCAGAGTTACATCTGTTTTGGCTAAGGAATTTCTTTCCTTTTTGACACCTGTATGTTTCATTTTAGTTGGGTGTAATTGTGAGTTTTCCAGTCTACATTAGAGGTGTCGAAAAAACACCTCTAATGCCATTGATGATAACGAGGCACAGGAATTTCGTGATAATTTAAAAACCTTTATTCAGGACTCTGTCCAGAAAGCTGTCTCAGCTTCCATGCTGCAGGTGTCCAAAAAATTGGAGGCTTCTTTTCACAAATTAGTTTCACAAAATAGTAATATTTCTGAATAAATTAAAGGGAAATAATGCTCCCTTTATAAGTGTCATTCTAACTCAAACAATGCAAATTCTTCCCAAAATCCCAGTCCGTCCCCCATGAGGATTCTAATACAATGAATAAGGTTTCCCTTAAACTGAATATTATCCAGTTAAGGGGTACCGATGATGACATGGATCAAGATGATATGGATGATGTTAAGAACCAGGATACAGACAGTATCTGGCATAGGCGTTCTGAGAAAAGGCGCAACATTTCTCAGAGGAATTTGGGTGATTCATTCATTAAGACAGATTTCACTGTTCTCAATTGTATGGCGCAATCAGTGTTTGATTCTTCTTTAATCCACCATCCAAATTCTACAGAATGGTTCCCTTCTGATCATGTTGCTGAATATGTTTTTCTCCATTTGAGACATCTGTTGGATAAATCCACTAGGAACAAATTATGTCCCTCTCTTCCATACAATATTACAGCCACTACTACTATAGATCCTAATATGGTCTTATTTCTTTCAAAATTTGGCAAGGACCCTAAAAAGGGAGTGGATAGGGCCTGGCCAATTTGTCAAGAGAGGCTTCTTGATTTAACAGGCCCTCTAACCAGAACCTTAGAGTTGGCGGAGGAAGCAAGACTGAAAGGCTCACAAATTGATCCAGACGTTTTATCAAATTGGGCTCAGAGGATAGTTTGCATTTTGGGCAATGCGAATATTGCCATTTCCCAGGAGAAACGCAAAAGGTCTTATTGAAGAGCTGGGCAACTTTGCCACCAGAGAAGAAGGCCAACAGGCCAATAGACTGATTTTCAGAGACTTTTATAGGAGAATTGAGCAAGTATGTGACTACTTTGGATAAGGCTCAGTTCTCTCTTAAAAAGATCTTTAGCTCCAGAGTTTTTGGCAGGACTGGTAAAGAGAGGAGCCACTATAGCGGCCGCTATGCCTCCCCCGGGGAAACTTCTTCAAAGACTCCTCTGCATTGTCTCACAAATACAAACCCCAGTTCTACCCTCAAAGGGGTAGAGGATTCAGGAGCAGAGGTTTCCGTCAAAGGGAGGCCAAATCTCAGGTAAGAGATTTCAGTTCTGGCCCTCTTCCTGTAGGAGGCTGTTTGGCATTCTTACTATCAAATGGGTACAAAATTACAGCAGATCCATGGGTTATTCAAACAGTTCAGGGTTGTTGCACAGACCTTTATCAAACTCCCCGTCAAACTCGTTTTCCACCACCTTTAAAATTTTCCCAAGAACAAACCCATTTAATCAACATGGAAATTCTTTTTCTAATCTCGAAGAATGTTATAGAGAAAACAAGTTGTCACCCATCAGGATTTCTCAGTTCAATTTTCCTTGTGCAAAAGAAGAACAAAAAAGTTTGTCCTGTGATAAACCTAAGAATGTTCAACAATTATGTAGTCTATAATCATTTTAGGATCTCAGGGACACCTTATTAGAAGTCGATTGGATGGTCAGGTTAAATCTCCAAGATGCTTATTTCACTATACCTGTTCATCCATTTTACAGGAAATTCAATGGGAAGTTTCAGTCTTCCAATTCACAGCTCTTCCCTTTGAACTCTCTTCGGCACCCTTGGTGCTTCACGAAGATAATTAAACCGGTAGTGGTTCATCTAAGAGCCCAAGGAATAAGACTTATCATTTATTTAGATGATTTCCTTACCATGGCCTATTCCCCCCTCCCTCGGAAGACCTTAAAGAATCAGATGACTTGTGATAATGGTCCAAAAATGGCAGTGTCCTTTTATTTACGTTTGCGTATTTACTGTTACAACCCTTATTTGGCTCTCTTTAAGTGTTCCATTACTTTTCTTTCCCTTTGGTTTCTTGGGTTCTCCTTCAAGTCTCTTTCTGTCTTTTTCTTCTATTTCTCCTTTTTCCTTTTTGGGGGTCTGTTTTAATGTTCTCTGTTTTGTCTCCTTTAGATGTAGCTCAGGATCCCACGGCTGCCACACCAGAGCACGGGGAGAAAACAGAAAACAGAGGGACAGAGGTAAGTGGCTTCATTTTGGAGGTTGGCTTATCTTATGGTACATATAAGGGGTGGGTAAATGAGGACTGGTGGTAGAATTTGAACACTCCATGGTAATTTATTTAGGCTTTGTGCCCCCTTTTAGTGTAACTGTGAAGAGTGCTTAAAAATAAATCCCCTTTTCTTTTCACTTATACTCCTTGTAGGGTTCCCCCCTCCCTCTCTCTTCACCCTACCTCTCTCCTTCAGTGCTGTCTAGTCGTTTCTTTTTTAATAGAGTCTTGGCAGAGCCCTGGATATGGGCATGTACTTGTGCTAGCCACGTCCCTCCTGGGACTTGGCGAGCTGCCGATTCCAAAACCTGAGGCTTGCCACCTTCTTTGGCCTTTAGTTCTTCCTGGGCGCCTTTGTTCACGCTCTCCTCTCCGTTTCTACATGCTTGGCTTATCCTCTCCTCGAGGCTTAGTGCATCGTCCTCCTTTCCTCAGTGTTTGTGAGCCTCTCTTTCTTGGCGTTGGTGCGTCTCCTTTTGTCCTGCGAAGTCTTGTGTGTCAGCATCCTCCTCCGTGCGCGGCTCTCCTTTCTGTTTCCCTTCGTGGACGTGCTTACGTAAGCACAAGACACTGTCCATCGTCCCTCCCGGGGCACTTCTCTATCGGCCCTGATATAGCATATGGTCCGACAATGCCAGTAACCCTGTTACAGGCCCAGAACAAAGATCTCCTTCTGCACCATTTGGAGACATGTCTCCACCTTTTGAATTCTCTAGGTTTCCTAGTCAACATGGAAAAATCTTCCCTCAACTCAGACCGAATTTCCGGGTTTTTTCATAGGCATGAAAAAATCCTCTTTGTTTCTCCCTCAACAAAAGTCAATCAACTAAAACACAAACTTCGGCAAGTATTCAACCTTTCAATATTCTCTGTCTGGTCCTTTGCAAGGATTTAGCCCCTTCTATCCAAGCTATCTTTCCAGATCCTCTACATTACAGAGCCCTACAAAGATTAAAGATTCAACATCTTTTCAGAGGACTTCTTTACTCAGAGGTGATCCATTTAGACCAGGAATCACACGCGGAAATCCAATGGCGGCTAGATCATTTGGACGCCTGGAACGGGAGAGCTATTTTCTCTATGGCCCCAGATCTAGTATTATAATCCGATGCAAGTCGGATAGGTTGGGGCACAAGGTGTGGCAACATTTCGATTGGAGGCCTATGGTCAGAGAATGAGTTCTCACTGCACATAAATTGTTTAGAGATGCTTGCAGGCTCCTTTGCGCACCAGACATTTGCAAAAGACAAGGTAAGTTGCTCAGTTCTTTTGAGAATGGACAATCTTTACACAGTAAAATACATCAATCATCTTGGAGGAACAAAACCAAAACCATTAGCAGATCTAGCCAAAAGCTTTTGGGAATTCTGTCTTCCAGAGAAACTGAACACCATAGCAGATTGGTGCTCCACACACCTCAAAGATGCCAGTGATTGGCATCTTCATTCTTCAGTATTCAAAAGCCTTTATTTGAAATTCAGAACCATGTCAGTAGACTTGCTCGCCTCTCGTTTGAATTCACACCTTCCCAAATTTTACAGTTGGAGACCAGATCCTCTGGCTCTAGCAATGGATGCCTTTCTCCAAGATTGGTCTCTTCTCCTCAACTATGCCTTACCTCCATTTGTGATGATAGCCAGGGCCTACGCTCAAGTTCGCCGTCAGTGAGCTTCACTGGTTCTAGTAACAACCTTTTGGCAAACCCAGTCTTGGTTTCCCTCTGTTCTGGAATTGTCAACCAATTTCCCAATTCTAATTCCAACCTTTCCCAGTCTTCTTCTCTACCAGGAGGGTCTTTCTTACAACATGATTCTCAATCATTCTCTAACTCTAGTGGCATGGAAAATTTTGGGGCAACCTGGAGAATTCCTGGAATCTTGAAAGAAGCTGCTCAATACATTTGTCATTCTTGGGCTCCAGGAACGAGAAAAGTTTATAAGTCCGCCTGGCTGGTCCAATTTAGCTGGTGTAAGGATAGGAATTCAGATCCTTTTTCAGCCCATGTGATTTTGATTATTAATTTCTTTGCCTCCTTAGCTACTCAGAGGAAGGCATACAGAACAGTAAATACTTACAGATCAGCTATTTCTGCTGAACATGTTCGAGTGGAATGAAAGCCCGGTGAACATCCTTTGATTTGTATTCTTTTGAAGAGAGTAAGATTTCTAATCCCCCTACTCAAAAGTACAATTAGATGTGGGATGTTAATTTAATTTAGAATTTGTTAATTTCTTGGCAGGATAATAAGTTTCTTACTCTTCAATACCTTGCAGCAAAATTAACTATGTTGTTGTGATTAGTATCTTTATAGCGAGTATTTGATGTTAGAGCTCTAGATATATCTTCAGTACCATTTTCTCCTACTGGGGTGTCTTTCAGAATTCATAGAAGAACAAAAACAAATTTGTCTGTGGTGCATTACCCCTAATTTCCTTTCCATCCTAAACTCTGTGTAGGAGATTGTTTAAAAGTATAGATTAGAAAGACTGCAGATTTGAGAACGTCCTTCTCTCTCCAATTGCTAATTTCCTTCTTGAAACCATTCAAACCTGTGTCTTCCTCTACCCTTGCCCATTGGGTTAGATGGACTAGGAGGTATTGACACCACTTCTTTTGGAACCCACTCCGCTAGGGGGGGTATGGCTTCTAAATCCTTCTGGGCGGGTGCTGAATTGGAGGACATTCTCAGATTGGCAGATTGGTCTAATGTTTCCACTTTCAGAAACTTTTATTGTAAACCAATTTCTAATGTTGCTGACTCTGTTATTAATATGCTTTAAACAAGCATAATAAGAGCCTCCTGTCTTGTAATAAAATACACATTTTCCTAGCATTAGTAAAAGAAAGTCTAGATTTTATTAAAGACAAGGAGACAAATATTATCCCACCGCTTCTCTTTGATAACCCTCCCTATTCTGTTTTTCATTGCCCACTCCCCCTGCACCCTCTAATTCATCATAAGGATGTTCATCATTCTACCAAGTTCATCCCACAGGATCTCTCCACATCAGCGAGTCTACATGAATGGTGTCTTCTATCTTCCTGGCAACCTTGAGGCAATTGAACACCTTTTAACTTCATTATTGGATTTTGCTAATTTTAACTCTTTTACTGGCTGTTTCTATTATTCCTGCTATTATTCCACTGCTCCATTATCCCTGACATGCTCTAGCAAGAAAAGAGGATTTGTTGCTTGCAATTAAGACAGTTATTACACATAAACTCTTTGTATTGGTTGTTCCCTCATGACTTAATTGGTGAACTTTCTTTCCATGGATTCATTGGAGATGTAGTTTTTGTTGGGATATCTTGGCTGCTGTTGAAATTAAAGCAAGAAAAGGAAGAATATTAGTCACCTCTGTGTCTTTAATAAAATCTAAACTTTCCTTCACTAAAGCTAGGAAAATCTGTATTAACTTAAAAGGAATAATGTGGAGAACGACAGCAAAAATCCAGGAAAAGTGTGCAGAAAATAAGAAGCCAAAGCAAGGTCAAAATGTTTGCATTTCATAGCGGGAACAGTCAACTGAGAGGCATTCAAACACTGTGTAGAGTGGAGACTGGAGATATAAAACAAAAAACTCGAGGGATGTGTACATGAACCAAAATCGGGGGAAGTATAGATGAGGGAGCATTATGGAGCACAAGAAGTGCGTCTTTAATGTTTAAAATACATACACACAGGAAAGAAGAAAAAACTGAGAACTGTGCTTTACAGTTTGATGCAAAAGCATTAGAGTAAAGAAGTTTGCAAAATGAAAAACGCAGAGCACACAAGCGCATGCACTTCAATAAGGCAAAAAGATGAGAAACACATAAGTTATGAGTGTGCATTGAGGGGGCAGAAAAGCATGAATGTATGGTAAGGGCTGTAAAGCACTATAAAAAGAAAACAACAGAAGAGCACGGGGTGCGCTCATTTAAAAAGAATGTTGATGGCAGTGGCCACAGAACAGAGAAACTGTGAAAGGCTTGAATGTATGTAAAGAAGTGTGAAAAGAGAAACATAGAGCGCAAGAATGTTGTCTGTGATAGCGGAAACATGAAGCGAGGGGTGGAATTATGGGTGGAAGAATCACACGTGGGAGGGATAGAAAACTCATGCATTCTGACCGAGAGCTAAAGCAAAAAAAATGTACTTTCATAAAAGTAAGCAGTGGACGCATAGAAGGTAATCAATTAAAGAGACAGTAAATAGGCTATGCTGCTTGGAAGGGACAAAGATAAGATTGATAAGCTGGGTGATGAAAAGCCATTGAAAGAGAAGCAGGCAAGTGAGACTGACAGCAAAGCCAATCAATGGCAAGTAGTGGGTGGGCTGCAAGCCCCTTTATGTTCTTGGTAAGCTCTCAATATGTCATTTGAAACATGGTAGCTTCGCTGTCTGGTTGGCTGGATCTATAAATATACACAGATGGGTCTTTGACTGCTACAGCGCAGTGCAAAGGTTTATTTAATTTATGTTTGGAGCATTTCAAGTATTTTGGCAAAACCCTTTA
This sequence comes from Pleurodeles waltl, assembly GCF_031143425.1. Classification (NCBI taxonomy): domain Eukaryota; kingdom Metazoa; phylum Chordata; class Amphibia; order Caudata; family Salamandridae; genus Pleurodeles; species Pleurodeles waltl. The sequence goes on along the minus strand of NC_090438.1, from coordinate 208,855,181 downwards.
TATACAAAAATTGGCCTGATAACTATTACAAACCAGACGTTCTGTATAACATCAGAGATTTAGCAGGAAAGGTAAGGTGACAGTAAGCAGTTGTTTCTTCAAAATAGAGGAGAAAGTTGTTAGAGTGGGTGAAACATGAATAGGATAATGGAGAGTGTTCCAAAGTTGAAGAGTATTGAGCTAAACAAGACTTAGAGCGAGAGGAAACACCATGAGGAGGGTTATATTAGGGAAATTTTTAAATACAGGGAACGAGTACAAGATGGGAGGTACAGTAAGAACAATGAAGGTAGATTCACAGGAGGTGAGACCATGAATGCATTTGCAGACAATAAACAGAAACTAAAACTAAATGTGGAATGGAAAAGGAAGATAATGCAGAGGAAATGGGTTGGTGAAAGAAACAAGCTGCTAAAGAAAGCTAAAAGAGAAAGTGAATATATTTAAGGGGCGCTGAGTACGCTGTTATATGCACATGCAGAAAGATTTATAATGAAGATGAGAAAAACAGAGAATACACATAAGAGATCTTGAAGCTTGAACATTAATGTTTGGTGATGGAGCTAAAACTGATGGGTCAGGATGACCAGTAAAATGTGACAAGGAAGATATAAAGAGGAGGTTAGATTAATCTACTGGCTGAATGAGAAAATAGTACATGGGAGGTGACTAAGAGGATGGCAATACAAAAGAAGTGTTTTGACTCTGAAGAAGCAGAGAAGAAAATAATGCCTGTTTTTATGGAATACTGGAATAGAAAATGAGTAGGTAGTGATCACCTGCATGGGTGTGATGATAAAGACTAAAGGTGGAAACTATCTTGTAAAGAGAAGCAATATAGCTTGAAAAAGTAGTAGGCCTAAGACTGCAGTTTTGAATAACCCCACACTGAAGAGGAGAAGAGAAGGTCATAAAACAGTTGTCTTTGGACAAAGAATAAATACAGATTGAAAAAAATAAGAAAGAAACCTTGAAATTGAAACATCAGAAGAGAGGTTGTCAAATTGTGCCCAACCCTGTGAAAAGCTAGGGATAGACTGAGAAGAATCAAAAGTAAGGATTGTTTAAAGTTTAGTGTGCTAACTAGTATGATGGACTAGTCACAATGGTTGCCGCTGATGGGACCTCACCTCTATCCTTTGAGTCTGCGAAATCTTTGGACTTTCCCTTGGACTTACCGTTTTCTATGACTTCACATGGAAAATCAGTGATGGTATATTGCTTTCATCAGCTGACAATTTTGAAAAAACCTCTCCAGTTCTTTCCTTTGAATCTCAAGAGTAAAAGGTTGCTTTATGTGAGCTACCTCAAATAGTTTACTGTGATCTTGTCTATCTCTGTCTTCTAGATTCCAAGCTCCATCAGCTTTAACATGTTCAAACCTTCACAGTTAGTCGCATTTGGGCTAAACAGAAATTGCCATATTGCTTCAGCTCATTTTACACTAAGTGGCTCCCTGTAAAGTGGAGGATCTTATTTAACACATTTTGGGGGTCATTTTGACCTCAACGGTCTTTTGACAAGACCAGCCATACTGGCGGGCGGTGGGGAAGTGGAGGTTGCTCCACCTCCACCGCCACGTCAGCAGAACACCGCCCACCGAATCACGTCCTGTGATTCGGCATGGCGGTGTTCTGTTAACGGTGTGGTGGCGGCGGAACAGCCCCAATGGATCCCGTCCCTTCCCGGAGGCTCAACGGACCAGGTAAGTTGATCGTTCGTTAGGGGAGGGGGTGGGGGGGTTGTGTGTTGTGTGGGTGCATGGGGGTGTGCGTGTGTGTACGTAGAGGGGGTGTGTGAGTGCGTGTATGCATGCAGGGGTGTTTTGTGTTTGGAAATGAGTGCGTGTACGTCTGTATGTATGTCTGTATGGATGCGTGCGTGTATGTCTGAATGTGGGTGTGCATGTATGACTGTGTGTGTGGCTGTTGGCATGTATGTTGATGTGTGTGCGGGTATGCCTTTTGGTGGTGTCTGCGTGCGTGTCGGGTGTGTATGTGTAAGGTAATGTTGGGGGTAGGGTTGGGGAGGGGGGTCCTGCCACCTTTGGGGGGTGGCAGGGGTGGTGGGTGGTGTAGGGGAAGGACTCGGGGTGGGGGTGGGGGGGCGGGGGAGACCCCTATCAGTGTCAGGGAAGGAATTCCCTGGCACTGATAGTGCTTACCGCCATGAAATCCATGGCGGTCAGCCGGGCCATAATACCGCTGGCGGTATTGTGACGACCGCCGGGCTGGAGACCCAGGTCTCCAGCCCAGCGGGCGGAACGGAGAAGTGGCGGATGACCATGGCAGATTTCAAAAATTTTACCGCCAGCCTGTTGGCGGTAAGACCGCCGCTTCTTCGCCGACCGCCTGGGTCGTAATGACCCCCTTTGTTTGAAACACAAAGGCCCTCATTTTGACTTTGGCGGTCTTTTGCCAAGACCGCCAAAGCTGCGGGCGGCAGAAGACCGCCAGTTCTGGCGGTCTTCTGCCCACAGATCAGGAATACTGAAGGATTTCCGCCACATTTTGGGAAGAAATCCTCCAGTAGTCGTGCTGGCAGTCGGATGGCCATGGGGGTTTCCACCACCAGCCCAGCCCCCCCCCAGAAGGACTCCAGCAGCCGTATTATGAGCAATAATATGGTCTTAGCGGTGTCCTGATGGCAGGGCACTGCTGACGGTGAAAGCACTCGTTCCTGTTCCCTGCTGGATAACCTCCTCTCCGGGCAAGGGAAGTCGGGTGTCTGACAGGGGAGGGGGTGGTAGGGCAGGTGTTGTTGTGTGTGTGTGTGTATGTGTGTGTGTGTGAGTGGGTGTTGTCTACGTGTATGAATGGAATCATGCATGTATCAGTGTAGGTGTACGAGTGTATGTGAGGTGCATGAATGAGTGTATGCAGAGTGCGTGTGGTAGTTTGTGTGCGTACATGCAGGGGTGGGGCGTGCTGCACTAGAATGGGGGGCGCTGTACTAGAAGGTGGGGGTTGCAGCACCAGAAGGGGTGTGGGAATTCTGGTATGGAGGGGGGTAGAGGGGGATTGGGTTTACTGAGGGGTGGGGGAGTCATCTGCACGTGACAGTAAAGAAATTTCATGTCACCAGTAGCCTTTCCGCCAGGGTTTTCGTGGCAGTGCTATAGCCGGCTCCAAATACCGCCAGCAGTCTTCATTGGACTGCCAGCTCGGAGATGCTGATCTCTGGTGGGTCCAACCGCCCTGGCAGTACAGGTGGGTTGGCAGAGGCCAACCCGCCAGACTCATAATGTGGCGGTCTTCACCGCCAGTCAGTCGGTGGTGAAATCACCAGGCCGTCAACGGTAAAACCGCCCATTCGTCAACAGTGAAACCTCAACCGTGGCCCTGGCAATCAGTAGACTGCCAAGGTCATAATGAGGACCAAAGTTTTTTACATTCTTGAAAAATCTTGTTTGGCCGCCTTGTTTCAAGTTTATAAGCATGTGACAAATCTTAGCTCTGACAATGCCATGCTCTTCTTGGAACCCACAGTAAGGACGTCTATATTAGGTGGAAGATCACTAGCCATATGCAGATCACAGCAATATAATTTACTGCCTATTGATCTTAAATCCATGGTTTCTTACTTTAATTTTAAGAAGGTCTTGAAACCTTTTTTTCTGTAATGTCTTCTTACATTTATAGAACTGAAGCTAGTGCCAAAATGTCTGCTTGGAAAAAGTTTGATCTACAAAAGTTCTTTATTTATTCAGTCATTCATGGCTGGCAAAAAAGCGCTGTCTCTGTTGGATGAGCAGGATGGAAACTAAATTGAAGACAAGTAAGCAGAGAGTGAGTGTTTAGCAAACAGGAAGCTAAGAATGAATAATATAGAGGCACAATGATGGTGTGCTTGAATGATCTTGGAAAGATATCAGATAGGACAGAGAGGTTAAACAAAGTTTTTAGTTAAGAGATCGGGTGAAGAGTTTAGCTATAACTGACAGGTGGCAACAGAGAGCGGGGAGGAGTACAGAAGATGTGGGCATTGGAAGGCATGGTGTGCAGAAAAAACAGTCTACAGAGGAAACAACTGATATGTTGGGGCTCAGATCTGTTAACCTACCTGTTAGACCTGACAGCCTTAGGGTAGTCACCCCTAACTTTTGCCTGTCTCCCTCCACTTTTTGGACACTGTTTTTGCTGGTTTTTAGACTCTGCACACTTTACCACTGCTAACCAGGGCTAAAATACATATGCTCTCTCCTTTTAAACATTGTAACATTGGATCATACCCAATTAGACTATTTAATGTACTTATAAGTCCCTAGTAGAGTGCACTATATGTGCCCAAGACCTGTAGATTAAATGCTACTAGTGGGCCTGCAGCACTGATTGTGCCACACACTTCAGTAGCCCCCTTAACCTTGTCTCAGGCCTGCCATTGCAAGGCCTGTGTGTGTAGTTTCACTGCCAATTCGACTTGGCATTTGAAAGTACTTGCCAACCCTAAAACTCCCCTTTTTCTACATATAGGACACCTCTAAGGAATGCCCTAGGTAACCCATAGGGCAGGGTGCTGTGTAGGCAAAAGGCAGGACATGTACCTACATAGTTTACATGTCCTGGTACAATAAAACTCCTAAATTCGTTTATACACTGCTGTGAGACCTGCTCCCTTCATAGGCTAACATTGGGACTGCCCTCATACATTGTTTGAGTGGTAGCTGTTGATCTGAAAGGAGTAGGAAGGTCATATTTAGTATGGCCAGAATGGTGATATAAAATACTGCTGACTGGTGAAGTTGGATTTAATATTACTATTTTAGAAACGCCACTTTTAGAAAGTGAGCATTTTTTTCTCACTTAAATCTTTCTGTGCCTTACAATCCACGTCTGGCTGGGTTTAGTTGACAGCTCCTTGTGCATTCACTCAGACACACCCCAAACACAGGATACTCAGCCTCACTTGCATACATCTGCATTTTGAATGGGTCTTCCTGGGCTGGGAGGATAGAGGGCCTGCTCTCACACAAAGGACTGCCACACCCCCTACTGGGACCCTGGCAGACAGGACTGAACTGAGAGGGAACCTGGTGCACTTCTAAGCCACTCTTTGAAGTCTTCCCCACTTCAAAGGCACATTTGGGTGTATAAACAAGGCCTCTGCCCCTTCCAACTCAGACACTATCTGGAGAAGAAAACTGGAAGCAGAACCTGCATCCTGCCAAGAAGAATTGCCTGGCTGCCCAAAGGACTTACCTGACTGCTTTCTGTGAAGGACTGCTGCCTTGCTGTTTGCCTGCTGCCTTGCTGCTCTCTGGCTGTGGTGAAGAAGTGCTCTCAAGGGCTTTGATAGAGCTTGCCTCCTGTTCTCTGAGGTCTTAGGACCAAAAAGACTTCTCTTTTGCAACTGGACTCTTGTGCGGCAAACGTTCAACACAAAGCTTGCTAAAAACAACACACAGCCTGCCCCCCGATGAGAAATTCACAGCACGCTGAACCGGAATGACGCAGCATGACTTCTCAAGGAGAAGATCGACACGGCGCCTGCGTTGCGACCGGAATTTCGATGCACAGCCCACCGGATCGACAGCACAGCCGACCTGGAACGATGCAGCCCAACTTCCAGAGGGGTAATCGACGCATCGCCTGCCGTGCGTGTTATGCTATTAATTGTGTTTGACCAATGACTTTGTGTTTCACCACTGCGCATATTAGTTGCTCAGTGCTCACTAGTAGCACATTGTATGTTTTGTTCAGTTCAGCCGCCTATTGGCTTTGACATGGCATTAGCCATTACATTCTGTATTCTGCCTATTGGCTTTGACATGCTGTATTCAGTTTAGCTGCCTATTTGCTTTGACATGATATTAGACATTACATTTTGTATTCAGCTTAGCTGCCTATTGGCTTTGACATGATATTAGACATTACATTTTGTATTCAGCTCAGCTGCCTATTGGCTTTGACATGATATTAGACATCACATTTTGTATTCAGCTCAGCTGCCTATTGGCTTTGACATGATATTAGACATTACATTTGATATTTAGGTTAGCTGCCTATTGCCTTTAACGTGGAGTTAGACATTGCAGTTGAGAATCCAAGCTGGGTTTTTCCACAAGATGAACCAAGCTGTTTTCTTCACACCAGACTAGACCTGATAAGAGAGAGTACATTTGGTGTTTTCCTTTCTGCTCAGGCTTGGGAAGAGGAAAAGTCTAGGAGATCTGGCCAGTCTCCAAAGGCTTGCGTAGTTTTCCCGAGTCTGAGAGGAGGGTGCACGCTTTTGTAAGGATGACTCTGGGCTTCAGAGATTTAGATTTGAATCTGCTTGACTTCAGGCTGGAACTAGGCGCCAGTTGCCAGTCTCCCGTTTGGGTAGATAATCTCTTTCTCGCAGTTGACCGGAGTCATCAACTTGCAGACCCCAGAAAGATGAAGCTGAGTTAGGCCCTGCCGCCTTGCTCAAACGGTGATGCAATTAATTTTTTTTTTGATTTGCATTGAATATATAATCTGCTGTGTACATTGCAACTGAGAAGTACTGTGATATATTTTGTTTTCATTGCTGCGACTACTTTTACTCATTTGAACGTATGCTTGAAGTCTATTAATTCGTCTCTCAAGAACTTGTGGGTGGGGAAGAATTAACAACAATAAAGGTCTTCTTTGAACTCAGAAGTGCATTCCAGAGAGGTTCTGTAAGCTCTGATATGAGACAAGTAGGAAGGCAGAACAGTGCGGGAGAACATTCCACGCAACGCCCACCGGATCGACGCAACGCTTGTGACTTCACTCCGCAAGCCCAGGATTCCACGCACAGACCCCGGGGCGTCTGAAAACCCCGCGACCCGAAGAGGATCCACGACCGAGCACCGGAAATCGATGCACAGCCGTCCCTGCGTACAAACTAAACAATGCATAGCCGTGTGCGGCCCAAGAAATCGACGAACACCCCTTTGTTTCCACGCTTCTCCTCCTCTGCGGCCCTTTGCGGTGATTTCTCACGCGAACCAGGTACTTTGTGCTTGAAAGAGGCTTTGTTTGCTTTAAAAAGACTTAAGACACTTTGGCCCATGTTTATACAATTTTAGCGCCGCATTTGCGTCATTTTTTGACGCAAAAACGGTGCAAACTTGCAAAATACAATCGTATTTTGCAAGCTTGCGCCGTTTTTGCGTCAAAAAGCTGCGCAAATGTGGCGCTAAAAAAGTATAAATATGGGCCTTTACATCACTTTTCAGTGATATCTCTACATTTAATTCTTTGATCGTTTTGACCTGCAAATATCCAGATAAATATTACATATTTTTCTAAACACTGTGTGGTGTATTTTTGTGGTGAAATATGGTGTTATTGTATGATTTATTGCACAAATACTTTACACATTGCCTCCTAAGTTAAGCCTGACTGCTCAGTGCCAAGCTACCAGAGGGTGGGCACAGGATAATTTGGATTGTGTGTGACTTACCCTGACTAGAGTGAGGGTCCTTGCTTGGACAGGGGGTAACCTGACTGCCAACCAAAGACCCCATTTCTAACACTACCTACAGTTGAATTTAATTTTTAGGTTACTGTAAACAATAAATGCATTAATAAAAGAGTTTACAAAATAGTTTAGTTATAAAAGAAGTAGGGGCAGTGTCTAGCAGGCAGTGTGTAGAATAATTGTTAAAAAACTGAGTGAGGTCAGACTCAGAAAAAGGGGGAAAGACTGAAAAGAGTCCATATCAATACATAGAAGATGGCAGGGATGTAATGAAGGACTGGGCGATGAGTAAAGACTCCGTTTTCATAGTGAAGTTGTTAGCAGTCATTAAAGAAGTTCTGGCTGAGACATCAGGAGAGGGGATGAGTAATTGGTTGAAGATTGAAAATAATTGGCAGGATGTAGAGAGCAAAGAATTCATAAATCAGAAGAAGAACAAGTGCAAGTTGTGGAAGGACTGAAATAGCACTACTTGAGGAGGCTTATGGAAAGGTTTCAAATGACAGAAGGGCCAATCAGATATAATGAATGATTGAATGGAAGAAGGCAGTTTGATAAAGCAGTGTCAACATTATCAACAGCAGAAAAGTGATCAAAGGCTGATGAGATAACAAATGCAAGGGTTAGTCAGTAGAGTGGAGGGAAGGTGGGGGAACTAACCATAAGGTTTTAAGACATCCTACCTTACACATTTTCAGGTTGAAACGGTTCTGAGAAGGATCTCCAAAGAATTCACATCTTACTTCTCAGAAGAATGGTTGAATTTCCAAACCAGACTTTCCGCATCAGGCATAATGACCCACAATTTGGAGCCAAATACACTTCATCTCAGAACACAACACATCAGACTCATATGCAAAAGAAAAAAGCTGGCATGTGTTCTGTGAAGACAAACCAGCACCACCAAAAAGTCCAGCTTCCCTTATTTGGCACAATAATGTTAACCCCAGTCATGAACAGACCTCAAGTCAGTCAGACAAGTGCAACCAGCTCCCTCAAAACTAGTTCCTCTCCCAAACAAGCAGTAGCTTGTTACTCTGAAATTAGAGTTTTCACCTTGGGGAACATCAGAAATGCCCCAATTTGTATGAACCTCTGAAACACTTGGTAACTGTGACAATGTTCCTCATCCCAAACTATGGGATTCACTATGAGTCTGGCAGTCCAAGGACCACCAGACTCATTATGACGGTCGGACTGCGGCACTCCAGGCGGTCTGATAGTGAAATTATGACCCTGGCAGTTGGACCACCAGGGGACCCCAGCCACCACTGAGAACAAGGTTCCCAACAGGCTGGCGGCGGTCAGACTTGTGGTCAGGCACTGAAGTGCTGAACTCAGTGCCCCTGTGCTAATCCCGACTCCTGTTTGCGCCAGCCTTTCCATGGGCCACCCTGCCCAGCACCCTCGGAATGCGAGGCTGCTGCTGTGCTATGGTGAGAGAGCGTAGCTGATATAATCTATATTAACATGAGATGTTTATGAAATAGTGTGCAATAATGCTGCATAGAAACTGTATTACTAGGTTTTGCTAAAACGTGCATCTAAAATTTGACCATGGGGAGTGGCCTCCAATGTATACGTGGACTAATGAAAATGACTAATGTTTATGAATTATTGTAATTGAATAGTTTTATTCTAATTATTAATGATTATGTTATTAAAGTTTTGCTCAATAAATTTTGTAGGCCTTAAGTTAGCATTAGTTGCGGCTTAGCTGCCTGGCTCTCATATTAAATGTGTTTTTCCTGAACGTGCAGTGTGCTGACTTGCAAAAGGACATGACCTCTTGTTTTCTTCAAACTAGAAGCTGAATGTAACCATAGTAGATCCGTACTCATGAAATTCATATTGCTTGTAGAAAAGTATTAGCAATCAGATATTGAAGAAGGACTTGGAGTCATTAGAACTGCCTTTTAGTTCCACTCTGGTGCAATACATTGATGACTTATTGATTGCATCCAGGACAAAAGATGACTGTAGGTATGACACAATTGCCTTATTGAATCATTTGGGAAAAACTGACATAAAGTGTCCCCAAAGAAGCTGCAGTACTGTCAGAAAGAGGTGAAATACTTAGGGCACTTGACTGAGAAAGGGTCCAGGAGAATATCCAAAGAAAGGGTAACAGCCATACTGCAGATGAACCCCCCGACAACAAGGAGAGATGTCAGGATGTTTTGGGGAATGGTGGGCTACTGTCGCCAGTGGATTCCCAACTTTTCGATTATCTCTAAACCATTGATAAAGCTGACAGGCAAAGAAACTAAGGATGAGCCGTATTCCATAATTCTGTCCGAGGAAGAGCTTGAGTCATTCATGGAATTGAGAGAGTGCATGTGTAGGGCACCAGCCTTAGGTATGCCTGATTACATGAAGCCTTTTCTACTGTTTTGTCATGAACGTGATGCTTGTTCTTTGTCTGTCTTCACACAGGTCCATGGAGGTGCAAACCGCCCTGTAACATATTTTTCAGCTACTTTGGACCCAGTCGCAGCAGCCTTACCGGGTTGTTTGAGTGCAGTAGTTGGTCAGACCCTCACGCAGTGTGAAGGCATAGTGATGGGACATCTGCTAACAGTAATGGTTCCACATTCAGTTGAAATTTTGTTAACCCGAACTAAAACTCAACATATGACAAATGCCCGACTTACCCGATAGGAGACAATTCTTCTAGGATCACCAAATGTCTCCTTAAAGAGATGTACTGTGTTGAACCCGGCAACTCTACTTCCTGTTGAAAAAACTGAGATTAACAATGCAGAGGAAGTGGAGCATGACTGTCTTGAGGTAACAGAACTATGTACCAAACCCAGACCTGATATTAAAGATACACAGTTAGAAAAAAATGACTGTATTATGTTTGTTGATGGATCCTGCTTGAGAGACTCAGTCGGAATACTGAGAGCGGGTTATGCTGTGTGTACAATCGCCAGCATTATGGAAGCGTCCGGGCTCGAAAGAGTATATTCCGCACAAGTGGCTGAATTAATTGCCCTTACTAAGGCATGTAACACAGCTGGAAACCTGAAAGTCACTATCTATACTGACAGCAGATATGGATTCGGAATTGTACATGATTTTGGCCAATTGTGGTCACAGGGGGGTTTCATGACCTCTTCTGGTTTGCCAGTGAAAAATGGCAAACAAATTAAGGATTTGTTGCACGCAATTCAGTTACCTCTTGAAATTGCCCTGGTGAAATGCAATGCTCACGTTAAATCACAAGACATTGTGTCAATGGGAAACGGCTATGCAGATCAAGTCGCAAGGTTTGCGCATTGAACTGTATATTGTTCAAGGAACAGTGGGAATTGTTACCACAAACTGAAAATGAAACATGCTTGAACTTTGCATTAAGAGTAGTTGATACTTTAGATGAGCTAAAATCACTGCAGGGCCGTGCTAGCAGAGAGGAAAAACGTTCCTAGCAAAGAATGCAATGCGTAGAAAGAGCTGACGACTTGTGGTCTCAGAGGAGGGGAAATTGTTTTTTCCCCAACAGTCTCTTGTCACAGTTTGCCAGGCTTTATCGTGGGCAGGCACATCTTGGGAGAGATGCAATGATCAGATTGTTCAAAATTGACTGGTTCAATCCGAAATTCAGACAAGCCTCAGAGGTTACCTGTCACAGGTGCATCATCTGTCAACAGATGAATGCAGGAAAAGGGACTGTGGTGACTTTGAGCCACATAGGGAGAGCTGGAGGTCCATTTAGCAAGATGCAAATGGATTTCATTGAAATGCCAATGTGTGGAGGCTTGAGGTACGTGCTTGTAATTGTGTGTGTTTTCAGCCACTGGATTGAAGCTTACCCTACACGTAGGAATAACAGTCTTGCAGTTGCAAAGCTGTTGCTTAGAGAGCTAATACCAAGGTTCGGATTTCCGGTCTCTTTAGAATCAGATAGAGGCAGACACTTCGACAATGATGTGATTAAGCTCTTGTGTGCTGCATTAGACATTGAACAGAAGCTGCATTGTAGCTACCGCCCCGAAGCATCAGGACTAGTAGAACAGATGAATGGCACCTTGAAGTCGGGAATGGCAAAAATGTGCGCAGCTACCAATATGAAGTAGCCAGATGCATTGCCTTTAGTGCTGATGTCAATGAGAAATACACCTGATAAGAAGATAGGACTGTCCCTCCATGAAATACTCATGGGCAGAGCTATGAGGTTACCCGCAGTGCCTGCAAATGCTCTTGTGAATATTACGAATGATATGGTGTTGGACTACTACAAAGGTTTGGCTGACGTGGTCCGCTCTTTTTCCCACCAGGTGGAGGCTAACACATTGCCACCGATAAGTGATCCAAGCCACACCCTACAAGCCGGTGACTGGGTGGTTGGCAAGAAGAACGTGAGGAAATCGTGTTTGGAGCCACGCTGGAATGGTCCATATCAAGTAATACTGACAACAATCACTGCTGTGAAATGTGCAGGCGTTCCAAACTGGATACCTGCCAGTCACACAAAGAAGGTGACATGTCCGACTGATGAAACTTGAAGTTTCCAACTCAGCAATCCCAGAGAAGGAAGTCTCAGGGCCGGACAACAGCCAAAGGGGAACTGAGACTGAAGGAGAGCCCACTGAGGATGGCCTAGTCCCTCAAACAGTAAACGAGTTTGAGAGAGGTGACAGTGAGCCTATCTCAGTAGAGGCGGCAGGAGAACTAAGTCAAGGAGAGGTTCTCCCAGAAGTAGACAGATACGGGTTAGAACATGAACCCGTTACAGACCCAGAAGAAGAGGGGGAAAGAGCAGAGGGAGAACAAAGCACACCGACATCTCCTGAGCCTGTTGCAGGTCCGTCAAGAGATAACACCATAGCACAAGAGGAGGGTGATGTTCAGCGTCCTGAAAAGGCGAGCAGGAAGAAGACGCATAAGGGTGACAACTGGCCAAAGAAACAAGCTACAAGAGAAAAGGTCGTACCAGGTGAAACAATCACAGAAGAAATCGATACAACTAGAAAAGAGGATCTAAGTGAAGGAGAATTGCAAAGTGATTGCAGGCTGAAAAGAAAAAGAGTCGCAAATAGAAGGTACGCAGGTCCTGAATGGGCATATGCAACGACATCTGAATGGCAACAAGAATTCTTGGCGTTCTGTTTTGATCGAGAAGTACCAGGTCAATACTACGGGACCTCAAATCACTTTGAGGAAGAGACTGTGTTAAAATGGAAATTGAAAGCTGAAAAGCTGAGAAAAGAGACTAATAAATTACCGGATGTGACACTGATAACCTGAATTGACTTTGAGAAACCGATTATGACAAGCTGCTAAACCTGATTTGACAAAAGGGTCCTGGGGTGAGTGAAACACTGTAAATACACGCAGAGAGAAAGAGAGACTTTGCATTAAGGAAAAAAAAAAAAGAGAGAAGAGCTTTTAAATCATCCTCAAGTTGATTGTTTGCTTTAGGCTATTCTGCTATCTGATTCTTTACAGATCATGGCTTACACTAGAGGTAGTAGCAAAAAGGGTAAAATGTGTGGTTGGCTAAGTGTTATTTTAGGTATTGTATGTGCAATAATAATTGTAGGTGTGATTGTGGGAATGCCGTGGTTGGATAAGAAAGCGACTAACTATGCTTCAAAACCTGAGACTGCTACACTAACACCGTGGGAAAAATTTGAGCAAGATACATAACACTTGCATGAGGGAACTAATTCAAAGGGGGAACTTTCCACTAATGTCTTCTATCGCTTGCTGAATGAGTATGTTGATACAATGGATGCGAGAAACTGTCATGTGTGCACAAAGATTCCTTCATCTGTACAAGAAGGGGTCACCTATCATAGCTTGCCATTAACTTACGGGATAAGTTGTAGTTTGCTACTAACAAGATTCTATGATCAGGAGCATGTGCAACATTTTTATTCTAATTTGGATGTGGTGTTTTCCTTTGTGCCTGTGATAGAGTTTCCAAAAAAAATAGCTAAGGAGCATAGTGTAAAATTAGTTAGAGGTTTCTTTGAACCAACACTGACATTTGGGACAGCTTATGCACACCGCAACAATCTGACCTGCTTATTAACACCTGTAGAGAAAAGCTTTTTAGATCACACTGATGATAGACGCAAAGCACTGAAAGAGAGGCTAGAAAAGGGATTAGAATAATGTACATACGCAAATGATTATGCTTACACCGCAATAAAGACAAATTAGCTATAGATGCATTACATGTAGGAAGGCTTTGTATATATAGGCCAAAATCTGATCATGACACTTTGGGGGTTATTCTAACTTTGGAGGAGGTGTTAATCCGTCCCAAAAGTGACGGAAAAGTGACGGATTTACCACCAGCCGTATTACGAGTCCATTATATCCTATGGAACTCGTAATACGGCTGGTGGTATATCCGTCACTTTACCGTCACTTTTGGGACGGATTAACACTCCTCCAAAGTTAGAATAACCCCCTTTATTTGTGGGTACGAGTGAATGCAGGCATGTGTTTTTGTTTCAGAGTAAATGGACATTCATGTTAAAGGGACATGATCCAGCGATCCCTGGGATCTATTATATCTGTGGGCTTAATGCGTATTACCGTCTCCCTAAGGGATGGTATGGGACATTTTATTTGGTGATAGTTTTCCCAAAGATTTACCAGATTGATGATTTAAAGCAAATACCTAAAAAGTCTGAATTACAACATGCTAGACAAAAACGAGAGACAGCGGCTGCTGTCATTGGTGACATATTTGGAGCCATAATTCCTTCAGTAGGAGTTATTTTAAACTCCATAAAGATTCGAAAGTTGTCTACTATTGTGGATAACATGCTGACAAATTTTACAGGGGCCATACTCCTGATGGATACTGAACTTGCTGCGGAAAGAGCTATGACTCTTCAAAATCGGCTTGCTTTAGACATTCTTTTAGCGAAGAGCGGCAGAGTCTGTAAGATGCTTAATGAGCGCCATTGCTGCTCATTTATTCCAGATAATAGCAAAAAGATTAGAGGTATGCTTACTAACCTAACAAGAGATAGTACAGATTTGAAGGAACTGAAGGAACCTGGAGTTTGTGAGAAAGTTGGAAAGGGAATTGCCAGAGTAGGGAGCTGGTTTAGCAATATTTGGAATGGGGTTCTTGCAAAAATACTAGGGGGTCTGTTAATTGTTCTGATCTGTTTATTGGGTTTATGGGGAGCATGCAGAATTAATGGCAGAATCAAAAGAAATTGGACAAAACGAAGTAAAAGAAACGAAGAAAGTGAAAGGAAGAAAATGTTTAATGAAATTTGGGAAAGTTCACAAAAAGGGCAAGATGTTGAAATGCGCATTATGCGCAAAGTGAAAAACTAAAAGTGAAAGGTTGAAAGGGAAAGGTTTGTGTGATGACGAACGTCATCAGAGGAGGGACTGAGAGAGCGTAGCTTATATAATCTATATTAACCTCTTCGTTGCGGGCGTCGGCCACTGGCCGACGCCCACACACCCTCCCTGGTGCGGGTCACGACCAGTGGCCGACACCAGGAAGGGTATCAATAAATCCTCGGGTGCGTCGCACCCGAGGATTTATTTATTTTTTTAAACCCCCCCCGGGAGACACGGAAGCTTCTGTGTCTCCCCCTGCCCCCCCACCTGCCCCTTTGTGACGTCAGCGCGCCTTGCGGCGCGCTGACGTTGCAAAGGTGTTTTCCCCATCAAAGCAGGAAGCAGCCTTGCGGCCGCTTCCTGCTTTGATGGGGAAAACGGCCTTTCCCACGTTCGGGAAGGCCTCGTAAGAAGGGGGAGTGTCTCCCCTTTCTTACGAGGCCTTCCTGAAAGTGTTTCCTGGCCCCCGGTCGCAGCTGTGCTGCGATCGGGGGCCAGGAAACACTTTCAGGTTTCCTGGCCCCCCTATCGCAGCACAGCTGCGATCGGGGGGCCAGGAAACACTTTGAAAAGGCCTCGTAAGAAAGGGGAGAGTCTCCCCTTTCTTACGAGGCCTTCTCAAAGTGTTTCCTGGCCCCCGATCGCAGCACAGCTGCGATCGGGGGCCAGGAAACACCACTAGACGCCAGGGATTTCACTTTGGGGGGGCGGCCCCCTCGGAAAACGGGCCGCCCCCCCCGGGGGCATAATTAATTAAAAAAAAAAGGTAGGTGCCCCCTGGGGGGGGGGGGGGGGGGATCGCCCCCCCCCCCCCCCCCAGGGGATTGTTTTAAAAAAAAAAAAAAAAAAAAAAATGACAGGGGGTCGCCCGTGGGCAGGGTGACCCCCTGTGGGGGCAATTTTTTTTTAGATGTTGTAGGGTTTCCCTGGGGGCCATTTTGGCCCCCAAGGAAACCATACAACAACTAAAAAAAATAGATCTATATATAGATCTATATTTATATATCTATGTAGATAGATATATCTATGTACATAGATATATATATATATATAGAGGTAGATCTATATATACCAAAGAGATTTATAAAGTGTGCTACTCACCTGTGAGGGTCTCAAGGCGCTTGGGGGGGGGGCGGGGGGAGGGAAAGGGGCTGGGAGGTTCACTGTTCGAAAAGCCAGGTTTTGTGGCCCTTCCTGAAAAGAAGTAGATTTTGGGTCTTGCGAAGGTGGGTTGTGAGGGCGTTCCAGGTTTTGGGTGCAAGGTAGGAGAAGGATCTGCCCCCGGTGGTGGTGTGTTTGATGCGGGGGACAGAGGCGAGAGAGAGGTCAGCTGAGCGGACGTTTCGTGTGGGGGTGTGGAAGGTGACTCTCGTTGAGGTAGGCAGGGCCTGTGTTGTGGAGTGATTTGTGTGCGAGGATGAGGATCTTGAAGGTGATCCTTTTGTCAATGGGGAGCCAGTGGAGGGATTTGAGGTGTGGAGAGATGTGTTCGTGTCGGCGGAGGTCGAGGATGAGTCGTGCTGCTGAGTTCTAGATGCGTGTAGTTTGCGCTTGAGTTTTAGAGTGGTGCCGGCGTAGAGGGCGTTTCCGTAATCAAGCCTGCTGCTGATGTGTGCGTGAGTGACAGTTTTTCTGGTCTCTGTGGGGATCCATTTGAATGTTTTTCAGTATACGGAGTGTGTTGAAGCATGAGGAGGTGAGAGCGTTGATTTGTTGGGTCATCGAGAGGGAGGAGTCTAGGATGATGCTGAGGTTGCGTGCGTGGTTGGCGGGGGTGGGTGCAGGGCCTAGCGTGGTGGGCCACCATGAGGGGTCCCAGGTGTTTTTGTGTGGGCCAAAGAGGATTATTTCGGTTTTGCTTGAGTTGAGTCTCAGGTGATTGGCTGTCATATATATATCACTTTTGTCAATATGTGTGTGGTTTCCCTGGGGGGAAAAGGGTCCGACTTGTCTAGTGGCAGTTTTAGTGCCATAAAGAAGCGCAGAAGGTTTATATGCCTACTGCAAAGAGCAAATCTGTATTTTATGTAAATAGCTGAGTACATTAGCAAAGTCTATGGAGAGATGAAGGGCACTTTTGCTGGGTGGTAATGAGGGAATCTGAGGAGGAGGGAGTGGGAGCACCAATAATGATTGTTGGACTGGGCGCAGGAGGTGCTAAAGACTGTGACGAATGGTATGTGACAAGGTGTTTTTTGAGTGTCTTGAAAGTACGTGCTGATTGAGGGAAGAAGCGCAGGTAAGGTGGCCTCTACTGTTGCACGTATCTCACACACCATCGATTTTGTGACTGTCTACGTAGGCTAGTGTTTTAGAGCAACAGTTTAGCCAATAGCAGAGATGGCATCTTGATGGATGACTGCTGCCTGCACTCGGGTTATAGAGGACCGCTCTGACATAGGATCAGAGACTGAGACATCAGATACTGAGACAGCATCTGAGGGATAGGACAATGGCGCAGACTCTGGGAGTGATTTTTCAGTCAGAGGAGTCCCATTCGATAACTCCTCTTCCAGTACATTATGAGGGAGGTGATGAGGACAGTCCTGCTGTCCCTTCGCAAGCTGTTTGTGCAACTGGGTAATAGTGGGTTAGGCCAACCCAGAGAGCAGGTGAATGCGGCAGCAAGCAGAGAGAGAGTGCTCTCTTGGGAGCTCCCCAATTTAGTTCAGCCCCAAATTCCACCACCCAAATCATATTGTGGAGACATCAAAATTATCCATGGCAAAACAAACTGGTTTTGTAAGGCAGGCACCTGTGTTTTTGGTCCTGGATTCGGCGGCCATATAGAGAAACACACTAAACCCAAACATTTCTGGAAACTAGACATTCGGGGGAGTCCACAGAGGTGTGACTTGTGTGGCTTCCCCAAAGTTTTCTTACCCAGAATACCCTGCAAAGCTGAAATATTGAAAAAAAACTCAATTTTTCTCGCATTTCTGTCACACAAACTACAGGAATATGCTGGGATCCACAATATTCCTACCACCCAGTGACTCCTCACCTGTCCTGATAAAAACACTACCCCACTTGAGTGCCTACACCTAGTGTCTGTGTCAGGAATGGATCACCCCAGGGTCAACAGCTGCCTCACGTAAGGACCAACATTGACCGTTGTGTGATCTATTCCTGTCGCAGGCACCAGGCCTAACCACACAAGTGAGGTATCATTTTTATCGGGAGGCTTGGGGGAACGCTGGGTGGAAGGAAATTTGTGGCTCCTCTCAGATTCCAGAACTTTCTGTCACCGAAATGTGAGGAAAACTTGTTTTTTTAGCCACTTTTTGAGGTTTGCAAAGGATACTGGGTAACAGAACCTGGTCCGAGCCCCGCAAGTCACCCCTCCTTGGATTCCCCTAGGTCTCTAGTTTTCAGAAATGCACAGGTTTGGTAGGTTTCCCTAGGTGCCGGCTGAGCTAGAGGCCAAAATCTACAGGTAGGCACTTTGCAAAAAACAGCTCTGTTTTCTGTGATGTGTCCACGTTGTGTTTTGGGGCATTTCCTGTCGCGGGCGCTAGGCCTACCCACACAAGTGAGGTATCATTTTTATCGGGAGACTTGGGGGGACACTGGGTGGAAGGAAATTTGAGGCTCCTCTCAGATTCCAGAACTTTCTGTCACCGAAATGTGAGGAAAACTTGTTTTTTAGCCACTTTTTGAGGTTTGCAAAGGATTCTGGGTAACAGAACCTGGTCAGAGCCCCGCGAGTCACCCCATCTTGGATTGCCCTAGATCTCTAGTTTTCAAAAATGTACAGGTTTGGTAGGTTTCCCTAGGTGCCGGCTGAGCTAGAGGCCAAAATCTACGGGTAGGCACTTTGCAAAAAACAGCTCTGTTTTCTGTGATGTGTCCACGTTGTGTTTTGGGGCATTTCCTGTCGCGGGCGCTAGGCCTACCCACACAAGTGAGGTATCATTTTTATCGGGAGACTTGGGGGGACGCTGGGTGGAAGGAAATTTGAGGCTCCTCTCAGATTCCAGAACTTTCTGTCACCGAAATGTGTGGAAAACTTGTTTTTTTAGCCACTTTTTGAGGTTTGCAAAGGATTCTGGGTAACAGAACCTGGTCAGAGCCCCGCGAGTCACCCCATCTTGGATTCCCCTAGGTCTCTAGTTTTCAAAAATGTACAGGTTTGGTAGGTTTCCCTAGGTGCCGGCTGAGCTAGAGGCCAAAATCTACAGGTAGGCACTTTGCAAAAAACAGCTCTGTTTTCTGTGATGTGTCCACGTTGTGTTTTGGGGCATTTCCTGTCGCGGGCGCTAGGCCTACCCACACAAGTGAGGTATCATTTTTATCGGGAGACTTGGGGGGACGCTGGGTGGAAGGAAATTTGAGGCTCCTCTCCGATTCCAGAACTTTCTGTCACCGAAATATGAGGAAAACTTGTTTTTTTAGCCACTTTTTGAGGTTTGCAAAGGATTCTGGGTAACAGAACCTGGTCAGAGCCCCGCGAGTCACCTCATCTTGGATTCCCCTAGGTCTCTAGTTTTCAAAAATGTACAGGTTTGGTAGGTTTCCCTAGGTGCCGGCTGAGCTAGAGGCCAAAATCTACAGGTAGGCACTTTGCAAAAAACAGCTCTGTTTTCTGTGATGTGTCCACGTTGTGTTTTGGGGCATTTCCTGTCGCGGGCGCTAGGCCTACCCACACAAGTGAGGTATCATTTTTATCGGGAGACTTGGGGGGACGCTGGGTGGAAGGAAATTTGAGGCTCCTCTCAGATTCCAGAACTTTCTGTCACCGAAATGTGAGGAAAACTTGTTTTTTTAGCCACTTTTTGAGGTTTGCAAAGGATTCTGGGTAACAGAACCTGGTCAGAGCCCCGCAAGTCACCCCATCTTGGATTCCCCTAGGTCTCTAGTTTTCAAAAATGTACAGGTTTGGTAGGTTTCCCTATGTGCCGCCTGAGCTAGAGGCCATAATCTACAGGTAGGCACTTTGCAAAAAAACAGCTCTGTATTTTGTGAAAAAATGGGATGTGTCCACGTTGTGTTTTGGGGCATTTCCTGTCGCGGGCGCTAGGCCTACCCACACAAGTGAGGTATCATTTTTATCGGGAGACTTGGGGGAACATAGAATAGCAAAACAAGTGTTATTGCCTCTTATCTTTCTCTACATTTTTTCCTTCCAAATATAAGAGAGTGTGTAAAAAAGACGTCTATTTGAGAAATGCCCTGCAATTCACATGCTAGTATGGGCACCTCGGAATTCAAAGATGTGCAAATAACCACTGCTCCTCAAAACCTTATCTTGATCCCATTTTGGAAATGCAAAGGTTTTCTTGATACCTCTTTTTCACTCCGCATATTTCAGCAAATGAATTGCTGTATACCCAGTATAGAATGAAAACCAACTGCAGGGTGCACCTCATTTATTGGCTCTGGGTACCTAGGGTTCTTGATGAACCTATAAGCCCTTTATATCCCCGCAACCAGAAGAGTCCAGCAGACAAAAAGGTATATTGCTTTCAGAAATCTGACATCGCAGGAAAAAGTTACAGAGTAAAACATAAAGAAAAATGGCTGTTGTTTTCAGCTCAATTTCAATATTTTTTTATTTCAGCTGTTATTTTCTGTAGGAAAACCTTGTAGGATCTACACAAATGACCCCTTGCTGAATTCAGAATTTTGTCTAGTTTTCAGAAATGTTTAGTTTTCCGGGATCCAGCATTGGTTTCACACCCATTCCTGTCACTAACTGGAAGGAGGTTGAAAGCACCAAAAATAGTAAAAATGGGGTATGTCCCAGTAAAATGCCAAATTTGTGTTGGAAAATGTGGTTTTCTGATTCAAGTCTGCCCGTTCCTGAAAGGTGGGAAGATAGTGATTTCAGCACCAGAAACCCTTTGTTGATGGCATTTTCAGGGAAAAAAACACAAGCCTTCTTCGGCGGACCTTTTTTCCCATTTTTTTGGAAAAAACTAAATTTTCACTGTATTTTGGCTATTTTCTTGGTCTCCTCCAGGGTAAACCACAAACTCTGGGTACCATTAGAATCCCTAGGATGTTGGAAAAAAAGGACGCAAATTTGGCGTGGTTAGCTTATGTGGACAAAAAGTTATGAAGCCCTAAGCGCGAACTACCCCAAATAGCCAAAAAAGGGCTCAGCACTGGGGGGGAAAAGGCCCAGCAGCTAAGGGGTTAACATGAGATGTTTATGAAATAGTGTGCAATAATGCTGCATAGAAACTGTATTACTAGGTTTTGCTAAAACGTGCATCTAAAATGTGACCACGGGGAGTGGCCATCAATGTATACGTGGACTAATGAAAATGACTAATGTTTATGAATTATTGTAATTGAATAGTTTTATTCTAATTATTAATGATTATGTTATTAAAGTTTTGCTAAATAAATTTTGTAGGCCTTAAGTTAGCATGAGTCGAAGCTTAGCTGCCTGGCTCTCATACTAAATGTGTTTTTCCTGAACGTGCAGTGTGCTGACTCGCAAAAGGACATGACCTCTTGTTTTCTTCAAACTAGAAGCTGAATATAACCATAGTAGATCCGTTCTCATGAAATTCATATTGCTTGTAGAAAAGTTTTAGCAAAAAGGCAACAGTGTAGATTAATGTAATGTACAAGGACGCTCAAACCGGTACAGACAATGGAGCTACTGACCAAAAGATGTGCAAAGAATTACAGAAGGATGAAATCATACCGGACCTGCTACTTCTAAAGACGTCAATCATATGGACCAATCAACTGTTTGTGAACTAATGTGGGGTGAAAGATTAATGACATCATCTGTTTTCCCTTGGCTAAAGATAGTGGGGTGCAACATTTAACCAATTAGGTTTAGGGGAATGTACAACGAAAAAGGGATAAAAACCCATGACACGGGGAGTCACTTAGATAGGTTAGGGAAATGCTGTTGATTTGATCCAGAAACTCTGTCACTCTGTCTGGTGATTTATTGGTTTACTTAAACCATCCTTTTCCTTAGATTGCCCATTTTACACTTTACCTCCTTATGAGAGAAGTGCCCCTTTTTCCTCCTGAGAGCTGAGTTTTTGACTGATGATGAATCAACTGATGTCCTGAAGACAAAGACTGAACCTGAATGCTGACCTAAACCTTGGAGGGTAACTATGACAATGAAATTGTGATTTGTCTGTTTGCTTTTCCTTTCTAGGTACCAACTGCTTACTTTTGACAGAGGCCATAGCTAGATGTTTTCCAAATTGGTGTCCTAAATTGTTTTGCATGAAGCCCAACATGCTAATGCTAATCAGTGGTTAGGACAGGGATTCATTATACTGACGCAAATAGACAAATGACTGAATCTATGCTTTGTTGAACTGGCGCGTTAATGACACTCTGCTAAATCTACTTATGTTGACGCTGTGTTATGTTTTAATAATTGCGTTCCTTGCTTTGATAAAGTCTTATTCAAGTTGCCAAATTATGACAATGTTATTGAGTTTTGTGGTTTTGAGATTAACACACCTGCTTTTAGAATTGTAATAAATAGGGAATACAACTCATGAAAGTTCTACTAAACTGGTGTGGTTATTCATGACTGCAAGATCATGGTGGTGTCCTTAATTGATTAATGTCTCTGACTAAAGTGAAATGCATTGTGGTAATAAATATTGATGACATTATTGACGCATTGATTGACATATTGATTAGCTATCTCGTCCTAAGGTGTCTCTCAACTGGGTCAAAAGATTCATTGGCCTAAAACGAGTCCTAATGTGTAATAAATTATGATAAAGGGACGCGTTATCAATGGTATTGGTCTCCGCTCCCTTAGGGGAGCAGAGACCAACATCTCAGCACTGTTCCTGCCGGTCTGAAAACAGGAACATCATGATATGATGTTCCCACCGGTCAGCCTGGCTGGAACATCTAAATATGGCTGACAGCTGCCTCCTGCGCGTGAGTTTGGCGGTCAGAGTTTCCCGACTGCCAAACATGTAAGAGGGCCTAATAGGGTGCAAACAGGGGCATTTCTCCTTGTATGTAGTATAGGCACAGGCAGAAATTATTTGCTATGAGTCAAGTTCATCCAGTAGTGCGTACACTACTGAGCAATTCTATAGGGCCTCGGAAAGGTCCTAGTTTTCTGGTTTGTGTTGCCAGGTTCATGGACCTTCAGAGGGTATGTAAGGGAAAGTTCTACCTTTTTCATCTTTTGTGCAAAGAAAGTAGATAATGTCTGAAAGCTTACTTTGGAGATGTTAGTGATTATTTCACAATTTTAAATGATTTTCATAGAGGCTTGGTCAATCTAAGTTCTGATATAAACAGAATAACATTTCAAAATGTGTTTCTATTTAATTTGAAATTATGTCAGATTGTCAGGAAGAAAATGTTGATGTCAAATTCAATATGTATCTTTTAAAGATTCGGGGGACTACCATGTCCTTGATATCTGGGATGGTCTCACCGTACCGACCTTTGAGTCCAATGAACTCTTATTCTGGATGGATGTACTTCAAAACAATTTCAGGTGCTAAAGAAGAATTCTTCTTCTTCAGGTCTCATAGCTTGCTTCGTCTAGGTTATCCAATGATCACAGTTTTCAACAGGTTAAGTAGAAAAGGGATGAAGAAGTAGTCTGAGCTATCTACAGGGAGCAGAACGCTGATTATAAACATTAATTCTTTCTCAATCAATGAAGAGGTCCAGAATGGAGAGTTTTGTGTGTGTGGAAGACACATATACTTGAAAGAGGTTATTATTGAGAATGAATGAAGACAACAGTGATAGATCGGATTATTTATGTCTCCTTAGTGCAAACTGAGTTCTTCAAGGAAACTATTGGTTTCTGAGATGATCAAACGTTACGTGAGGAGATGACATGGAGTTTGATAGGAATACCTGTCTTTGGTCAAACATTTATTCACTGTTTCTCCCTGACTTTTAATGGAAGGGCCTCCGTGTTGTGTCTATGCTTTCACTTGTGTTTATGGTCATAGAGCCTCATTATGACTTTGGTCGTCCCACCACAGGACTGCCAAAGCCATGGGAAGGATGCCACCGCCATGGTGGTGACCTCCCCCCTGAGTGTATTACAATGTTTCCACCGGGCTGATCGGCGGGAAAATTGCAATACACGCTCCCGCCGGTAAGAACAGTGCTAGGATATTGGCCTCTGCTCCTTTAAGGGAGTCGAGGCCAATATCCTATCACTCCAGCACCGTCAGAATGCACACTGTCTGCAGTACATATGGCCCCCGGCACAAGCTTTGGCTTTCTGCCAGCCTTTCCATGGTGGGAACTGGGGTTGTAATCAGCCAGATGGCACTGAGTCCAGCACCGCCCTGGTTGGTTACAAGCCCGACTGCCATCACCACATCGGGAACCATGTTCCTGGCGGGGACAGCAGTCTGTCGGTGACCCTGTCCGCAAAAGCTGTGATTTAAGTGTGACGGTCCAACTGCCACCACGAGGCTGGCGGTCCTAAAACCACAAGCCTCATAATGGGGCAATTAGTCTTCACCAAAATCTGGAAGTAGATCAAAAGATGGATTTTTGTTTTTGTAACCTGTGATGCTGTAAATTCAGATATTCCAGGATACAGAGCTGCTAGCTGTCCAAGCGTTCCTAATTTCTAACTGTATTTTGGCTGCACACCTACAAATACTCTGTGCTAGTAATATCTGACAAGGCAATTGCCATTGCAAAATTGCAAATATCTACCATTACCCACTTCCTTGTCCCTGGGGCCTTTCGGGTTCCAAGGTTTCTTTATTTCTCTTGTCCCAACAGTACCTGCTATAGTCCTCATTCATAGTCTCCATCCCCTGTGGTCTTCCTTTACATCAGCAGTACAACCAGCATCCTGATGGAGTAGGGTACATTCAAACCACCCTATGGCATCAGAGTGGGAAAAATGATACATAGCTGAGTTCCCCTGAACGGATGATTGTTTCCAAGATTGCCTTGTCCTTTCTGCAGCCCACAGGTGAAACACCCTTCTGCTGTGACTTTTGCCAATGGTATATGGTATATCTTATCAGGACCCGTGGATCCCCTTGTTTTTTTGGATACAGGCATCTTGTAATCTGTGATATGGTACTACTAGCACCAAGTCTAATTCCACCCTTGTATGCCGGTCATTGTGTGAATGCCTTCAAGTATCGTTTTTTTCTGGGGCTGTCTAGTTTAAGTAGCACATTTATGTCCTGGACCTTCTTAGTTCAAGTAGCAACTTTATGTTCCTTAAGAGTTGTGAATACGTACCCTAGTGAAATGTATGCATATATTTCACCAAGGTACGAATATCTGGAGTTAAGAATAGTACATCTTTACTTCCCTCTGTGCACTTATATTTCGATTTTTTGTCCCTCCATGTTGTTGTAACGATATTCTGACCCGTCAATATTCAGAATTTTGTATTCCCAGCCACAGTGTTCAACTTGGGTATGCACACCGCAGCACTGCAATTGCTGGGACACAGTATGAGCGGCAGTGCGCAGGACCCGGCTAAGAAAACAATTTGTGCTTTACAAACAAGCATTGTGCAGCTGCCAGTTAGGAAGCTCACAACGTTCACGGCTGCTGCAGCTCCTGCTGAACAGTAAGGGGAAGTGTTTATGAATGATTGAGGCATATTTAAAAGTTGCAAGATGCTTGCCATACTTTGTAGAGTCAAACTGAAGAATTTACTTGTTCAGACGATACACTCAGCAGCTCTACACGTGACCTGTCAGGACGTGACGACGAGCTACCCACGATGCAGTAAAGTTTCATTAGGCAATGAGATGCCAAAGCATCACACCCTAGAGAAGCCAAGACGTTTTTAAGTCATGATAAAATATTAATTTTAAATCATCTTACTATAATTTAGATGTCTTTGTTGAAAAGTTATGAAGTATTTAGACAATTCGATTTTAGGATATCCCAAATTGGGTGCAAGAGTGTTTTACGAATAAATAGCCCGGTATTTTAGTGCGCTAAAAATGCCAGAGGAAATCTCGAAAATGCAGGGTACGGTATTTTGCTGTGTCAGTTTGACAGTGCTTAATTTGAGCCAGTTGTTGCAGGTAGGACGCCATGCATTTTGTGGGACTGCATTTCCTCAACAAACTTTGATCCAGAGCAAGTGAGAGAAAGACACAAAAGAGAGAACAAAAGAGGAACAAAAAGAGGACAAAACAGGGAGGAAGAAAGCAGGGATCAAAAAGAACCTGCAAGAGCGAGAAAAAAAGAAGCAGGGAGTGTCTGGTGGTGGATTAAATATGCATGACTATGCGATTCTGGTGCAGTTGCTCTTTTTGAGTGAGTTCATGCCTAGTTTACATTTGTTGGTCTTTTATAATATAAATGAACAAAAAAGAAGGAATTGAATGAACCCCAGGGGATGTGCCAGAGGTGAAGAGGTATTGGTTTAAGCATTTCATCTTACTCGTAGTCTTATTTTCCAAAGAGTGCATATATTTATTTTAGTAATTACACTTCCATCAAAAAAGGCTCAGTTGTTGACGTTCAGAGTGTGTGGAACGATTACAGAAACCTCAGAGGGTCAACTGGGCCTTATAATCAGTACATACCCATGCATTTTTTACTCGATAAACAGAATTTTGAGAAGATAGGTCACCAGATCTCTTAAGCCTAAAATCTCAACGAATAGTATTTTCCCACAGAAAGCTAGGTTTTTGCATGTCTGACTAAAAACTGTAAATGTATCAATAGAATATTCAGTTGCAAGGTTTCTCATAGAGTTTTTAAGACCGACGGATCTAAACAAATTTTCCCAAAAAAAAAAAACGCTTCTACTAAAGAAACAAGCACATTGATGCTTCAAAGTAAATGTACTCTTTTTCAAAACATTTCATTGCCATTTAGAAACATTGCACAGAAATAAAATCCAACAGA
The DNA here is from genome assembly GCF_031143425.1 of Pleurodeles waltl. Taxonomy (NCBI): domain Eukaryota; kingdom Metazoa; phylum Chordata; class Amphibia; order Caudata; family Salamandridae; genus Pleurodeles; species Pleurodeles waltl. Next base: position 208,828,601 of record NC_090438.1, on the reverse strand, counting down.
ATCAAGTAGATGTGCAAAAGCACACCATAACTAATCTTAGCAAACAGTTATGAACATTGTCATCTTAAGAGTTTGTGTGGCCCTTGGAAAGATATATTTTACTCCCTCCTGTTTAGGAAAACTTTGAATTTATGACACCTTTTCAGTTCATTAAAGCCCTTGTGATGCCACACAATATTGTATGTGGCATGAGGCTGAAACGGGGCCATGCAAAAATAGATCCATCTCTGTAGGGCAGCCAACCATTGTGAATGCCATCCAGAGGCTGGCATCCCAGGTGCAGCAATGAAAGCCTACCTGGAGGGCATCCACAGTGGGTTGGCAGCCAGTGTCCCTGTTCCTACTGTCCCCCCTCCAACTACCACTTCCCAGTCCAGGTCTCCTCAACCCCAACCCATGCACACATACAGACAAGCGTGCACACAAAACATCACACAAGAGTAGTACAGACAAACACAGGCAGCACACTTCAGGCTACAAGCACTCACACATATAACAGACAGTTACACACACAACAACATCCAGTGCCTCCACTGCCTCCCTCTCCTCCTCTTCTTCCTCCCTCAGGCACATCTGCACTCATACCTGCATGCACTGCATCAACAGCCACCATCACCACATCATGCAGCACACACACCTCACTTGCAGACACCTCCACAACATCCATCCATGCATCCTCTTTGTCCTCTCCCACCCTGTCTGTCCCCCCGTAAGAGCCACAAACGCTCCCACTCAGGCACCCAACATCCATCCACCTCACACACTGTCCATACACCTGCACCCAAGTCCAGCAGACGTACACCTCCTACAACCACTCCCTCTACCTCCACTCCCATCCCTCCTCCCACATCCTGCCCCAACGTTCCTAAGAAGCTTTTCTTTGCCCCACTTCACCTCTTCCCTACCCCTCCACCCCATGTCCTGCCTGTAAGAGCAGGGTCCCAACAAACCAGCCCAGCACCTCAGCCAAACAGTCTGCCACTGCTCCCACCAAAAAATCAGTTGCAGGCACAAAGGGGCCCCTAAGTGTGACAGCAGCCACTCCTAGAAAGAGAACACCTCTGCCTCAGAAAGGGAGGACTAGGGTGGCGAAACCCAAGGGAAAGAGGACGAGGACAGTCGAGGCACCTCCTAGGACACAAGTCACATTTCAAAGGCCAAGGTGGCCCATCACAAGAGGGGACACATGGATCCCCCTCCACCACCATAGAGAGCCAAGGATCCCACTCTTCCACCAAAGTTTGCCAAGCTTCCCTCTCCACCACCAAAGAAAGGCAAGGTTCCCCCCTCCACCAGCAGAGGGCAAGGAGCTCTCTCCTCCAGCAGAGGCAGCCATGGAGCCCCCTCCACCAGCAGAGGCCAAGGAACCCTCTCCTCCAGCAGAGGCTGCCAAGGAGCCCTCCTCCACTAGCAGAGGGCAAGGAGCCCTCTCCTCAAGGAGAGGCAGCAAGGAGCCCCCTCCACCAGCAGAGGGCATGTAGGCCATCCTCCAGGGACTGTTGGGCAAGGAGCTCCCTCCAGAACCAGTGGGCATGTTACCCACTTCAGAGCCTGTGGCCTTTGACGCCCCTCCAGAGACAATTGGGCAAGGACCCCCCTCCAGAACCAGTGGGCATGTTACCCACTTCAGCTGAGGTGCCCCTCCCACCTCCCCTTCCCCCTGAGGTGCCTGCCCATTTCCAACATGATGCCCCTGAACAGTGGAGTCCAGATAATGTCAGGAGTCAAGTTGGGCCTTGGACTGTGCCCTGTGGCCATGTGGACCTTTTGTACTTTGGACTGGCCATTGGCCCAATCTGGACATTGACATCTGCATTCACATAAAATTTTACATTATGGTGGCTGTTGGCAGTAAATTACATTGTTTGTTCATTCTAATTGTTGTGCTTGCGTTAATTCAACATGGGTCCTGTGACATTTGTTTTACTCTGCAGCTGGTTCTGTGTATGGTGTGTGTGAATGATGTCCGTGTGTTTGTGTGTGTGTGTGTGTCACTCTCCTTTTCCTCCCTCCCTTCCTTGTGTGCTAAGCTGCTGTACCATCTGTCGTTGTCTTTGTTGGCGTTGGTGCTCCAGGACGATCATGGCGTGGTAAGGCATCGGGATGACTTGGAGTTCCGGTTCTATGGTAGCCGCAAAATCCTCTGTCTCCCTGATGGTGAGTCTTTAATTTTCTGTGAAGTGTTTCCGCCAGGCTTTTGATGGCGTTGGTACTGCCCCAGAAATCCTGGTGGTTTACTGTGTCATAATATGGTGGGCAGTACCTTGACGTCCGCCTGGCTGTTGATGGCTACTACCGTGGTCAGAAGTGTTTAAGCCCTAGTGGTTGGTGTGGTACATTGGATGTCTATGGGAGGTATCACCGCCATGGTCATAATTTGGCGGTAATTACCGCCAGCCTGTTGGCAGTATTACCACCACTTTAAGAGTCATCGCCAATGTCATAATGACCACCTATGTGATGTAGGGGGAGGACTAAAGTAAATAAGAAAGGTGAAGTATCCAGAAGGGAAGATAAGTAGAAGTAAAAAGAGAAAGATGTAGGTAGACAAAGAAAGACCAAAAATAGGTAAGGGTTTGGAGTGCAATATAGAAGGGGAGAGAGGTAGAAATAGGGAGAAGGAAATATAGAGAGGGGTAGAAGATTACAGTACGCCAAGAATTCAAGGGGTTCGGTAGAGAGAGAAGTAATGTAGAAAAAGAGGTGTTAGAGGCAACAACAGTAAAAAGTAAACATAGACAGAGAGACTTAAGGAAAACAAAGAGATGCAAGGTAGAAAGAGGTTAAAATATGAAGCAGTATATTAAAAAAAGGCCGAATAAAGAGAGTTAGGGAAGAGATTAAGGCAGAGACATGGGTGAAAGGTAGCAAATTATATGAGAAAAGAGAAAAGTGAAAAGGAGAATTTGAGAGACATACATGAATTAAAGAAAGAGGTGAGGTTTATACAAAGGAAGGCAGCTGTGTGATAGAAAAAGAGGACGTGATGGTGAGGTAGAGAGATCTATAAAGAAACATGTTGAGAGAGGTAGTGAGATGACCTGGAGAAAAGGGTCCAGAGAGAGATCTTTCTGTAAGAGAGAGTGAGAAAAGCAGAGAGTGTGGGAGCACAGGAAATAGCCATGGATGAAAAGAGGTAGAGATAAAAAATAGAGGTAGTTGGAAAGGTGTGCAACATTGAGAGAGGTTAAAGAATAAGAACATAGGCAGAACAAGAGAAATAAGAGGTGCAGAGGTGAGATAGTGAACTAATTGAGAGTTAAATGGAAGGGTTGGGTATTGAGAGAGAGAGAAAGAGGGTATCCTAGTATAAAGAGATGAGGTAGTGAGGGAGATGTGAGTTAGAGAGAGAAATGAGAGGTGAGGTAGAGAAATGGCTTAGAAAGAGGTAAGGTAGAATAGACATGGAGAGAGAGGAAAGGCAAAGATAGAGATGAGGCTGTACGTGAAGTGAAGTAGATGGCAGAGAGATATAGAGATATGATTGAAAACATGCAGTGAGGTACTGAGAGAGGGATGAGGTAAAGTAACGTAGAGCAATATTTATTGAAAATGGTCTGCTGCCTTTCAATTCCTCTGCTGTAGTGCACAGCTCTTGCACCATGGTACATAGGTGTTTGTGCATTGTTTAGAATGCAAATTCTTAAACATTCCACACATCATAAGTGTGCTGTACAGATGTGTGGGACATTCCCAGACATAAAGAAGTTTCTCTATGTTAGTGCCTGCTTCAAAGAGGTGTTATTTTAAAGCAAAGTCTGGTCTGGCTGTTTTAGTAGATCAGTCATTTCCATCAAAACTATGGGTGCTTTCACCCATTAACGCTTCCTTGGCTCAAAGCGGCACAAAACACTGCATAGCGCTGTATGTGCTGAGAAAAGCGATTCTTTCCAATGCAGAATAACTTTTGTGCTGGAATGTAAATACTGTTCCAAGAGTTAGTACTGATTTGCATCACTTTGGGGATTTTGCTCCAGAGAAAATCCTTAGTAAATGTTGCTTTAAGGTTTTGCTAAATATGCTCGACTGTAAATTTCGAACGAAAGCTGATTTTAATGTGCAACGTTATTATGACAGGAATTCCAGATTAATCACTTTACATTTACCTTTGAAGATGGTGTCCTTGGTAATCACCTGCTTTGCATGTACCTTAAGCGTCCCTGGTGGAAAGGCATTTGAGTCACAGCCTAAGGTGCAACCCGTAGACCAAATAAAAAGCTAGGGAGATCGCGGGTGACAAAATCAAAGATGTGGCCCAAGAAGGCGGCACATGCCAGCCTGGCAAAAAACGACATACCGTGTCACAGGTTTTTATGACTTGGGGGTGTCCGAGTTGCGTCAGGGGGATGGGAATCAAACACAAAGGTTGTAAACAAACAAACATGCACTAAACAGTTATATTAATAAAAGTACACATTCAAGGGTTCCTAAGGAAATCATCAATGGGGAAGGGTCAGAGAAGCAGGGGGTAGTGAAAAGAGATGTATCGTTCAGAATTTGAAGAAAGGAGCGAATGATATATTGGCCCTCATTACGACTTCAGCGGTCTTTTTGTAAGACCGCCAAAGCCACGAGTGCCAAAGGATCGCCAGTGCTGGCAGTCTTAGCCCCATTATGACTTATTTCAGAATTCCACCTGAAATCGGGTGGAATTCTGACAGCAGTAATGCTGGCGGTCGGCGGTGAAGAGGCAGTTCCACCGCCAGCACCGCCATGGTGAACGGACACTACATGCCGTATTATGACCTGTAATATGGGGTGGTGGTGTCCTGATGGTGGGGCGCTAGTGCCGGGACCCGTCCCCTCGGGGACGACCTCCTCGACAGACAAGGTACGTGATCGTCTGACAGGGGAGCGGGGTGGGGTGGGGTGTGTGTGTGTGAGTGTGTTAGTGCATGTGTTAGTGCATGTGTGAATGTCGTGAATGCAGGGGACGGGGTGTTTCTGGGTGCATGTCTGCATGTGTGTCTGCATATATGAGTGATTGTGGATGGGGTGAGTGGGATGTGTGAGTGTTTGTGGATGGGGTGGGGTGGGGGTGTGTGAGTGTGGGTGGGGAGGGGGAAGGGGGTGAGTGCGTGTGTGAGCAATTGAGTGCCTGAGTGCGATTGAGCGGATGGAAGGGGTGAGTGCGTGTATGCGTGTGCATGTGTATGGAAGTGGACGGGGAGGGGGTGAGTGTAAGTGAGTGGACGGGGGAGGGTGGTGTATGTTTGTGTGAGTGAACAGGGAGAGCGGGTGCATGTGTGTCAGTGGACGGGAGAGCTGGTGAGTGTGAGTATGCGGTGCAGGCAGAGAGGAGTGTGTGAATGTATGTATGCGATGGAGAGGGTATGGGGTAGGGAGGTGTGAATGTATGTATGTGCTGGGGAGGGGTGTGTGAATGTATGTATGGGCTGGAGCGGGTGAGGGGAGTGAATGCGTGCGTGAGTGTGGTGCTTGTGTATGTATTGAATGGGGGTGTATGACGCAAGTGCGTGGGTGAGTGGGGGTGTGTTTGTGTGTAGAAGTGTGTAAGTGCATTCGTGTAGGTATGTAGAAGTGTGTGCGAGTGTATCCTGGCAACAGGAATGTTTATTCCTGTTGCCAGGATGCAAGACTTCCAGCTTTTTTTGGCGGTCTTGCGCATCGTAATACCGCTAGTGGTATTATGGCATCCACCCGACCAGAGCTGCTCACCCCCAGCCTGGCGGATCACGGAAAAGCGGAAGGACAGGCAGAGTATTGGCGGTTTGGCTTAGGCCAAACCTCCAAACTCGTAATTTGGTCTTAAGGCCACCAGACTCGTAATGAGGGTCATTGTGTTGATAAGACGTGAATGAAAACAGTAAAGTGGTGTTAGTCACACAGCTCAACACCTCCTGCTTGAGGGACTTTGAGAACACAATTAGACTAGACCGTCATGGCTCGCACATCACTCCGTACAGGGAGGTTATATTCATGGTGTACAGCATTGTCAACAAAAGAACATCTGCTGAAATAGAGAAGCAGCTGAGAACTAAGTAAAATAAAAACGTGAAAATTTGTAATCGGTCTATAATAATTACTTTTGGCAGAAGTACAGGCAGGTACCCAGATATAATCCAAAATTATCTTCGATCAAGTAATCTATGAATGCTTTATGTGTAAGAGGCCTGTAGGAGAAGCTCTAAGAGCCACCAATCATCTGGAGCCATCAAGGTGCTGGATCTGCAGTGGAAAATGACACATATTTTGACAAAAGATAAATATGTTGATATCCATCAGCCCCAATGAGTTGATGTATTGAAAACCTCGTAGGTGTCGTGCAGCATGCAATCACTGGTAACAGTTGTCACATCTTTTACGTGGTACGCTCCCCGATTCTGCTTCCTTTAGCAAAACCTGCTTTTGTTGGCCATAGGACTCTGTTCATTTTACTACTGCTAACCAGTGGTAAAGTGCTTGTTCTCTCCCTTTTAAACATGATAAGATTGACATATACCTAATTGGAACATTTAATTTACCTAGAATTCCCTTGTATGTGGTACTACATGTACCGAGGGCCTGTAAATGAAATGATACCAGTGGGCTACATTACTCATGTAGCACTGTAAAACGTGTCTCTGGTCTTCCATTACAACATGAGTTCAGTTTAAAACTGTCATTTTTAACGTAACAGGATAAACTTTTTGCCAAGCTTAAAGTCTTCATTTTTACCACTTATAACTTACCCATAAGCTAGGCCCTAAACGCCCATAGAGCAGGGTTAATTGTATTTAAAAACTAGGCACTGTATATTTAAAATTTTACAAGTCCTGGCAGTAACAAAACTCCTTGTCCGTTTTCACTGTGGTAAGGGTGGCTTTCCATAGAAAAGCACTGGGTTGTATTTTTATAGTAATTTAAGAACCAAACTTAATGGTCAAAGCTAGATTTTATATTACTATTTTGGTAATGACACGTTTATAAAGTTGTCATTTGTCTGCATAAACTGGACATGTTTAAATGTCTGTGTCCAATGTGACCAGACCCTTCATTGCTACCCTGGATTGTTATGTGTATTATTTCCAGACAGTAGACAAAGGGCCTTGGATGTGAGAAGAGTATTAACCTACTGAGCAGGATGGCATGATGGGCTGTACCCAGTCCCTTCCTGAGATTCAAAGGACAGGCTGGGGGCTGTACCCTACCTCTTCCTCACATCAAAGGAAGTCTGCTTTGTAACTGGCAGAGGCTGTTCATTCCTGGGCCTGTCTGCCCTTTGTCTCTCTAGTCCGGCTGGTACCAAACCCAGTAGGGGTACAGGAACTGACCAAAGCTGATTTAGGGGGTGGACAAAGGCTTTTCCCAACTCACGGGTCGGAACTGGGCCCAAAAATGGACCCCACAGACCTCTTCTCAGAAGAGTACTGGACCTGTGTGGATCATAAGAAGGGCTGACTTGCAGTTTGAAGAACCCAAAGGAAGACTGGGCATGCATGCTGTGAACCCAGGATCCCAGAAGTGACTCCTAGGGTCAGTTGCCTGTCCTCCTGTTTGAGCTACAGGGACACAATATGCCTCCAGAGGCCTTTCCTGCAACTGTCCAAGTGGCCAGTTCCAACTGGATCTGTCCTGGAAGCCTCTGTCAGAGTGCGTCTTGACACCCCAATTGCTTTTCCCAAGGTCCTGGACCCATGGCTGGTGTCAAAGCGTACTTCAAATGTTTCCTGAAACCTAGGACTTCAAAATTCTGCCAAATTTTGCTCTGAGCACTAACAGGGGACTTAGAACAACCTGCTAAGCTGATCCAATGAAGGTGCATCACTGCTGGGCCAAAGATTCAGGTTGCTCTTGTTAAGGTCTTCTCTGCAGCAGCAAATTCAATTTACCAGGACATCCTGAAGAATGTGTCTAGCATCCTAGAGCACTGTTTAGCTACTGTCATCATCCTTGCACCACTGGAAAAATCTGGGCTCCAAAAAAGTGACTAAGCCCAAAGTTAGAACTCTTTTACCTGGCGAAGGCATGAAAAGTATCCGGTCAGAAAGGGATGTTCTCTGGCAGCAGAATTCAAATTTTTCCCCGCTTGGAACTTCCCCCCAAAAGTCAGCAGTTTCACTGAGACCTTGTTCAGTGGCTATCCGATAAAAGTCCTCTTTGGCTACAGCCTGCTGCCTTGCCCTCCTGAGGATCTCTAACTTACATCCAAAAGACTAAGGGCCTGATTTAGAGTTTGGCAGAGGGGTTACTGCATCACAAAGGTGACGGATATCCATTCCGCTAAATCTAAATCCCATTGTTTCCTATGGGATTTTGATTCTGATGGACTGTAACCGTTGTGATGGAATAACCCCTCTGGTGAAATCGAAATCAGGCCCTAAGTCCAAAGGTAATACTTCTATGGACTGGACCAGGTCCCTGTATCTGACCCGCACCTCATTGCAGTGACCCTTCACTTTTGACTTTGTCCCGGTCAAGTGCACCCAGATGACCCTGGTTGGCACTTAACACTTTTTGGCACTATTGTGAACCATACACATTCAAAATTAATGATTTCCATGCTACCTATTGGATTTTGTCATTTTGGTGTAATTTTATTTATTATTTCTAGTGTTGTGTTTTCACTTTGTTACTGTTTGAGTACTACATAAATACTTTACGCATCTCCTCTAAGTTAAGTTTGACTGCTAGTGTGCAAAGCTAGCAGAGGGTAAAGCACAGGTTTATTCAGTGGCTTTTTGTGGTTCATCCTGAAAAGGATTGCTATTATTATTTGAGGTGGATTCTCACATACCGCCCATCAGCTAATGCTCCCCAAGAGTTATGTTCAGAAAAACCTGGGCTATTAGTGAGATCTTGTTTGATGGTTATTCATGCTTCTTTATTCCAGCTATTCCATCATCTGCTGGAAGAGCTAATGGGTGTTTAATACTTCAACGAAGGCTAGCTCTAAACTGCCATGACAAACATATTTTGTATAGCTATTCTAACATTCAAACTGTGGCAGTAAAGTGGGAAGGGGGTTTTGAAACTACAAAATTCTAAAATTATATTTTTTTCAATCCAGCACTGGAGATTTTGTAGATATTTTAAGGAGATCAATAATGTTATCTCTGTTGAGACCATTTGGGATATGAGGAAAATTTGTGATATCTTAGGAGGTGCTTTTATTGCTAAATTGGTTTCTAGTTTCCTCTGTTCTTTTGTATTTTACTGATGTTACCACTTCATTGAGATCAGATTATCATTACTCAGTGTAATTCAACCTTTTAATTTAGAGGGCCCTAGGAAACACACATGAAGCTCAGTTCTCAGGGGAGATTACCAGACCAAAATGTATTGAGTGTGATCCACAATTATTGATTATATTTTAGTTTCTAAGAATATCAGCGACTATTTAATAGATTGTGTTATTCATGTGATCACAATTCTCTATCAGTTTCTGTTTGCCTAGCTATAGAAAAGATGTCTACCACAATACAAATCCATTACGTTTGGGGGCTTGGGGGGGGCAGTCTTCCCATCATCCAAGATGGGGGCTTTCCCCTGAGTTCCCCTGCCAACGGGGAAAGGGTGTGGTCTCCAACATCTTTATCACTGCCTTTGCCTCTGCAGCATCACAGGGAACTCTTCCTCGCTCCTCTGGGCATCCTCCGATGCCCACCTGAGGACCAAATGACCACCCTGGGCCAAATCGAAGGACTTGTGACTCCAGTGGCCCATGCTGCCCATGACGTGTGAACTGCATCAGCTGGGGCCCATCTCGTCAATGATCTCCTGCTGCTATAGCAGCTCTACCGCATCCTTCCTCGACCACCTGGAGCCTACCCAGAGACAGCAGAAGCCTGCAACGTTCCCCACACCCCGATGTCTATCACAGGAGCATTCCTCATTGCTACCTGGTGTAGCCCAATCTTATTAGTTCCTAGTGAGGGCTCCTCACTGCCCTGAGAACTCATGTTTTCGGCCTTTATTGTCTGCTGGCTCTGGGAGGGGGGAATGCATAAAGTGGGGACTTTGCAAGATGGCCTTCCTCCCACTACTGATCCACTGATGAGCAGGGCCTTACTAGAATTCCCCAACTGCCTTCGCTGCCTTGCTTCCTGATGGCTGATTGATGATCTGCCCTGCGATAGATACACAGTGGTTACTCTCCCTGCATTATTGGTCCGCACAGTAATGACCACTGCCAAAGGTCCACCATCAGCTAATCCCAATCTTGCACAGCAGTTTCTTAGCAGGTACTGGAACCTTAAACTCACTGTGGATCCCTGCATCGGAGGCCCTACTGGACAGCCATGCCAGTGTCTCCCCACTGCTCCGACCTGACAGAACCCAGGCTGCGTTCCCTTACAGAGCACATTTTGACCTCTACTGACTGCTCCCTGAAGGCGGCCAGCCTCAACTACCACTGCAGTATCTCCTCTCACCCATTTGCTCTTCTGTCACTTCTGCTATGTGCTTCCCTCTACCATGGCATCTGGTCAACTTTCCTGACAACTACTCTTCATAGAGGTAGTACGGTGTGGGAAACCTAATGCCAGCCCAGTTCTGAAGGCCTCGCCCTCTGCTCTGGAGGCACCTCAGGAATCCATTCTCAAAGAACTTACCACCGTTGACATGAACCTTACCACCATGGATACGAAAATAACAGACCTTGTCCAGGATGTACGGAACATAAAAATGGGTATGGGCGTTCTACACACAATGTTAAATGCCCTGGATTAGTGTCTCACCACAACGGATGCAAAAGTGGCAGGACTTGAAATCTCCTAACAGGATACCTGGAATCAGCAACAGAAACTCATTGACATTGAAGACTGCTCCTGCAGTGACAAGAATAGATTTTACAGCATACCTGAGAAAATGGAGAGCCCGACTTCCACACATTCCTGCATGAGCTCATCCTCAAAGTGACTGGGCTTTTTTTCTTGCTCCCCTCTTAAAATTCAACAAACTCACAGGATTTGGGTGCAGCAGCTACCATCTGACTGGGCAACCAGACCCCGTCCCATAATAGCCTGCTTCATACTCACATTTTCAATCATGGACTATATGACATTGAGGGAGGCAACTACATATCACTGCATATTGTTTGGCATAGACTAGTGCCAACATGATGGCTATTTTCGCTCTCTGCCCCAGTTGAAAAGCGGGATACCAAATATGGCCTTTTGGAGCCAACCATAATGTGGATTACTATTTATAGCTAATCCAGAGACATATTCATGATCCCACTGATTTGGCAGGCTTCTTGGACTCTTTAACTGACTCCTCCATGGACAAGAGTCTCCCACTACCCACTGAAACAGAAGGCCTCAATTCACAGGGGCTTGATCCACCTCTCCACAGCCAGCTGCATGACTGACCACCACAGAAACAGGAGAGGGAAAGACTTTGGAATAACTTATTTAGTTGGATGACTAGGATAAATCCAGATCACCTCTTAAACCACCAGCACCCCCTGATGAGATGTTCCCCCCACCTCTGTAAACTTCTACTGGGACACTACCTGCTTCTGACAGTGGTCTGTGTGCTGGATGAGTACCCACTGCTCTGGGTGGACCATGATCCTCTCATTGCTTCTCTCTACATGACTTTACCCTCGGCTACAATCCCATGTCTGCTATCTCTCCTTTCACTACTTCTCATCTATCCCTTCTTCCCCCACCTCCTATCCTTGTTGTTCTTCTTTTTCCCCACCCCCCTTCTCTTTTCTTCTCATTTGTTTCAGACCTTTCTTTCCCATCCACTGCCCCAGTACCTCCCCCTCTTCCTACGGTCCCTGGGCCCCTGTATCCTACCTTACCTACTTCTTACTCTATCTTGCCTGTTTTTCATTATCCCATGAGGGGTCTGTACTTTCTTTCTCACTTTTCTCCTTCCTCTTCTCTTTCACCGCCTTTTGGCTTTCCATTGAAAACGCATTAATATTCGAACAGTCGAAGTTACCATATGTTTGTTTATGGCACAGTTTCTTACTGTTGAACCTAACCCCAGACGTGGATGGATGATGGGAGTGGCTACACCCTTGCAAACCTCAGAGTGGGCTCCACAATGCTTGGTCTGGGTTCTGTTTATGCTCCTATCAGCCCGAAACTCCCATTCTTTCCCTGTCTCCACAGATCACTAACTCACCACTTCAAACATTGTGACTGGGGGAACTGAAACCCAGTGCCAGACACTATAATGGACTGCATGGGCCCCATCAGTAAGGCAAATTATGTGGACAGGGCTTTAATGCTTGACCTATATGATGCCCATGGACTGCTTGATATATTATACCTTCTCCATCCCACGGACAAAGAATATTCATTCTCTCAGCAGTACATAGCACCCCATCTCACCTCGACTACTGCATTAATGGCACCTAATTTGACCGACGACCTGAGATTGCACTATGCGAGAGGGCTCCCTTTCAGACCATGCCCTGATCTGCTTCAATTCAGACCTGAACCTGCAGATCTCCCCGGTAAACCCTGGCATTTCAATGTAATGCATTATAAATCACTTCAGGAAAAGAAACTATTTCAGTCACATATGACTACATACTAGACGAATAACAAGATCTCTGTGTCCTCTGCATAAATTTTATGGGCCGCAGCTAAAGCCACCTTATGAGGTCAGCTGATGAGGGATGCTGCGCTGGCCAACAAGCAACACGCACAGCAGCAGCTCCCACTACAGTATACCATAGCAGGATACAGCCAAAAATATACAGCGACCCAGAATGTGGTTGTAAGATGTGCACAAGAAAAATCCCAGATGGACCTCAACTCTCTGTAGACTTCCAAGGTGGAATAAACATTACATAAGCTCATGGCCTGCCAGTACAGGGAGATAAGGCAGACAGGTTGCTGGAAGCCCAGCTTATACTGCAAGAAGCTGCAATTAGTGAACCCTTGGGCAGACCCTACAAGGAATAGTTGACATATTTGACACCTTCTAGGCCATACTCTACAGCTCGAAACTCCAAGATAATACAATTCAGGCAGATCCATTCCTATCACCCATTGCTCAATGACGAGGGCAGAGCCCTGCTAGAGGGATAAATCAACACAGAAAGAGTTGGCACTAGCCATCTTCAATCTCCCATATAATAAGTTTCCAGGTGAGAACAGATTTCGCTGGGAAATCTTCCAGTGCCTGAAGGGGGACGCAGTGGAGCAACTGCATGCTGCTTTCAAGGAAGCCAAATGCACTAGCTCCATCTCGGGTATGTCTAACAAGGTTGTGATTATGGTCCTACTGAAACCAGGGAAATACCCCCCTCTGTGTGGCAGCTACCACCCAATCTCACTTTTAAATACTGACTCAAAAGTAAAAGCAAGCATCTTAGGCACTCAAATTAAATCTGATTCATGAAACTCAGAGGTTAGACAGACAGCTCCTCTCGCAATCATCTCCAGATGCTAACCCACCTTCTGTGGCTCTCTAAGGATGCCCCTGATGCCACTTTATTTCCCTCTCTTTGATGCAGAGAAAGTGTGTGACCAGAACAAATGGCGATACCTGGTTATAGTCCACAGCCGACTCAGTTTGTGAGTGTTAGAAATGGGGTCTCTGGTTGGCAGTCAGTTTGCACTCTGTCCTCTTGATCCAAAAGTCTGGGTTCTTGGGTCAACTACTTATACCCATTTCTGCCTTCAAAGTAGGCAAACTTCAAAGACACACACCAGGGGGTCGGAAACTGCATTGTGTGAGGACAGGCATAGCACTTTCAGGTGCAGGTATCAGCTCCTCCCTTCCCACTCTAGTCCAGGAGACTCCTCTGGATATGCAGGACACTCCCCAGCTCCCTTTGTGTCCCTGTCTAGAGGGAATCTACAAACAGCCCAATTGTCAGTCTGACACAGACGTGGATTGCACAAGCAGGCAGAGGCACAGCATGATTAAGCAAGAAAATGCCCACTTTATAAAAGTGACAATTTCAAACAGACAAGTTAAAAACAAACTTTACCACAAAATGTATTTTTAAATTGTGAGTTCAGAGACCCCAAACTCCACACCTCTATCAGCTCCCAATGGGAAGCTGCACTTAAAAAATATTAAAAGGCAGTCCCCATGTTAACCTATGAAAGACATAGGCCTTGCAATAGTGAAAACTGAATTTGGCAGTATTTCAATATTAGAACATGAAAAACACATCAGTACATGCCCTACCTTTTTAATACACTGTGCCCTGCCAATGTGGCTACCTAGGACCTACCTTAGGGGTGCCTAACATGAGCAAAATGGGAAGACTTGGGCCTGGCAAGTGGGTACACTTGCCAGGTCGAATTGGCAGTTTAAAACTGCACACACAGACACTGCAGTGGCAGGTCTGAGCCATGTTTACAGAGTTACTCACGTGAGTGGCACAATCAGTGCTGCAGGTACCTCTAGTGCACTTTACTAGGGACTTACTAGTAAACCAAATATGCCAATCATGGAAACGCCAATCACCGATAAAATTTACACAGGGAGCATATGCACTTTAGCACTGGCCAGAGTCCTAAAGCCAACAAAAACTGGTCAGAAAAAATAAGACCAGGAGGCAAAAAGTTTGGGGATGACCCAGCAAAAAGGGCCAGGCCTAACAGGGAGACAGCTTAATCTCTAAAATTCAACGGCTCTACACTGAGCCTACTGCCCAGGTCAAACTTAACAGTTTTGTATCAGTGGGATCTACTGCTGCTGGCATAGCAAAAATCTTGGTCTATGTGGATGACATTCTGCTCACACTGACCGACTTCGATAGATTGATACCGGCCTTAATGCCGTTTATCTAATCCTTCTCTGCAATTTCAGGATACAGAATAAACTGGGATAAAAGCAAACACTCCCTATGTCCCGTATCATGACTTATCATGACGAAAGCCTCATCACTGCTTCCCATTTTACTGGAATCAATGCTGCCTAGGCACTCTGGTGACCTTGACCCCCTCATTGCTTAAACTAACCTCAAAACTATGAAGTGGAATCGCCTCAATTTATCCTTGTGAGGGAGAACACAAGGGTCAAGATGGTGGTTGCCCCCGTTTTACATTTGTCCTTGAAATGTTACCCCTCCTTGTCTGGACCTCCATCTTACGGCTAATAGATAGGGAAGGTGATCTTTTATTTGGGGCAACATAACTGATAGCACACAGGAAATGAAGGAGACTGGCAGAGCCTTGTATAGATTTATACTACTACATCGTACATTTAGCACAACTTTCCTACTCGTTATACCCCCCCTTTCTAGGTCCACCTGAAATACAGTATTACAGGGAGTGGCCTAGGCTTCAACATCCTCTATTGCCATAAAGAGCCTATTGTGTCAACGTCTAATAATGGTACAGGTATGGAACCACACACATAAACTCACAGGCAGCCCCGCACACCTCCACCTACAGCCCCCCCTTGTGTAATAATGCAGCCCCTCAAATGGGTGCGTGACCCCTGATATAGACAGACTGAAAGACAGCAGGAATGCTGACCCTTGAGGATATTGTTCGCAATGGAGAACTGACATACTTTACAGACCTTCAAGAGGAGTGTCATCTACCTACCACACACCTATGGCATTACTCCCAACTGCAACATTGCTTCTATGGTGTCCAGGGACACCAACAATGGGCGGCCTCAATATCTCCTATCTGCCAATTCATTGAACTTTGGGGCACCTACAAAGTGGTATGTCCTGACTCCATACCTTGTTGGTCCATCATCTCTACTCTCATCCTCACTTGAGTTTTCTCCGCACGTCCTGGCAAACCAATCTAGGCCTCCAGTGCATGGAATAGGACTCGAAAGGCCTGATCGCAGAACTGAATGGAGGGGTACGTGATGTTTGGATGAAGTTCTGCCTCGTCAAAATGATCCAGAACTGGTATTAGACACCCCAAAAACTTGCTGCAAGCAGCCTTCTTCCACATTTGAAATGCTGGAGATGCCCCCACCCCTAATGCGATATGATACACATCCTACAAGATTGCCAAAGTATTGCCAAATTGTGGTCCTACGTAGGCACCAACCTCAGTCCTGTGAACAATTAACCCTTTACGCTCCCATGACTCCTGATCATGCTCCTTGATTCTGTCAATCTCCTTGATCTCACCACTCATACACAACAACTCTTGGAGACAACCCGGACCACAGCCAAACTCTGTATCCTCCTCCACTTGCGCTTGCAACACATACCTACACATGATGAATAGTTTACTGAGATGTACAAATTTAAGATAAAATTGATTGTTTGAAGCCACCTGTTCGCCATTCTTGAACGTTGATGACGGCCACTGCATGCCCCCCGCCTTAGTCCAAACTGGTCTTATGGACTCAGAATGAGTCCATAGGAGCCCACCATTCCCTTTGCTACATGAAGCACCTTCTTGAGCTGGTCGCCAACTGAGCTCCCTTCCTTTTCCTCCTCACTTCCCCTCCCACCATGGTATCAGACTCCCCCTCTGACCCTACCTTTTTTCCTGGCCCATCCTCTGGTCCAGTGCCCTCCACCCGCTTGTGACCCTTTTCTTAGACCCCGTTGCCCTTCCCAACCTTTCCTTTATCCTAGCATAACGTGATTCAATGACAAGCCTTGAGTGGGTTTTATCACTCTGTAGTCTGCTCGTGTAGATCATATACCAGGCCCCTATTGTTCATTTCTCTGCTGGCATATTAGTTTGTGTGCTGTCCCCTTTTTTGCTAGAATGACTAGGTGGGGACTACTTGTCGATTCTTTAGCTTTATGGCTGGGACAGATTCCATATAGTGTGATTACCTGTTCATACTATGTATGACTGTACCTTTGGTCCTACTCAATAAAACCATTTAAAACAAAAAAACAAAGGATAAGGGTTTGAGGCTGAAGTTGAAACTGGTATATATGGATATTTTAATTAAAATAATTGTGAACCTCAGAGCTAATAATTATGACATTTGCCTGTCTCTATCAGGAAACTCCAGTATAATCATAAGTGCTTTTAATGGTTTTATGGGTTTGTCAATGACTCACTAGTGGTCACTACTAGTAATAAGATCCACAATAACCCTAGGTGGTTTAATCATGACTGCTCTCTAGCTCTCCATATGTTACATTTTGCCCTGAGGGGCTCTCCCTGAGCATCAGCGGGAGTAATTGTTTTTAGATCCACCTACAAATTAGCTCTTAAAAATAGGAAAGGAGTTATTAAGTTGGATCCCAGTGATCAGCTTTTGCAAGCCAGTAAACTGCGAGACTGACATATTTTAGAATGCAGCTAACTGCCCTGTATTTAATTTGTCCCCTTCTCTGAGGCATGACATCCTAACCAACAAGAACTCTTGGTAGCAATTTTGATAGCGATGATCAAATTTCATCTTGGGAAATTCTTTATCTTTATACTAGTTAGTCTGGTTCTAGTAATGCTCTTGCAGAAGACAGGAAGCATGGTGTATCCGATTATTGTATTTCTTTGGTGTACGCCATAGGTAAAGTAATTTTGGTTATAAATAGGAGCCTCTCAGACAAAGAATCTGGCCAATATGGGATTCTGATGGACTTATATGAATCCAAAGTGACATTATGGGCACCTTGATTATCAATGTTGTTAATACAGGTAGTGTTCCAACTTGCCAGTTTCTTGGTCCCAATCTATAAAAATTCCTGTGTTTAAAAAATACAGCAAGATGACCCTTGCTATCATCTGATTTCTCTGATGGACTCAATTGTGAAAGGTACTGCTAGGTCCTTTGAGACAGAATTTTAGCCTGGACTTCTGAGAATGATATAGTCACAGTTATCCAATATGGCTTTAGGCCAGGTTTGGGCACAACAGAACAGTGCTTAAAACTCCATCTCTTAATTAGTAAATATGCCTGCCATTGTTCCCCTCATTTTGCCTTTGTAAACCTTAGTAGTGTTTCTGACTAAGTGAATAGGCTGAAATTATGGCCCATACTGAGCAAGATGGAGGTTTATCCTGGCAAAATGACCTTTTGCATACTGTTACTTCTGCTAGAGTCAGGTATGGGGACAAATAATGAGAGTAGTAAACAACTTAATGTAGACAGAGAAGTCCGCCTGGATTGTGTTCTTCCCCCATCCATTTTTTATATGCATTCATGGCCTCAATTCTCAAATAGTTAAACATGAACAGGATATGTCAAGTATACATAACAGACCGGTTCCTGCTTTACTGTATGCTGATGATCGGGTATTGCTTTTGCGTACTGCTAATGGATTAAAAAAACACTTATAGATAATTTTGTACTTTTTATGAAAGATTTGGAATTGACAACCAATTATTAAAAAACATTTGTTATAGTCTGCAGGCCTATATCCACCAAAACCATATTTATGTTTATTATTAGTATAAGGATTGTGAGAGTCTCTCACTTCTCTTATTTTGGGTCTTCATTGATACTGAGAGCTCCTGGTCGACTATTTTGGGTTTTAGATGCAAACGATTTGTGCAGTCATTTAGTACAGTTTTTCATTTGTCTTCCAAGCATCTAGCTCTGAAACATTTGGGCCTCATGTTCTCTATCTATAGGAGAAAATGTATGTCTATCTAAACTCATGGCTCTGGAATATGGGAATTATTTGAGCTCACTTCAGATTGAAGAGAATAGATTTTTATGATGACCTTCATGTCTGCCGCTATCTAGTCCCCATTAACCTTGTCTTGAGGAGCTTGGTTGTGATATCTAGAAAATAGAATTACAATGGCCCCTGTTAAATTATGGCTCTCCGTTTGGCTTAACCCTCAGTCCTCCCAAAAAGGGTCTACAAAGATTGTTTAAAACTCCACAGTTGTCAAAAATACTTCATTAAAACTGTGTGTAAGTCATTAGGAAAGCCTAACATGTATTTTGAACCACATAGTATCAATAAAAAAAGATGTGGAACAGTTATGAATATTGGCGACTACAGTGGAAATGTGCTGCATTACAAAAACAAACCATACAACAATATGTGTGAAGGAACTTTAATTGTATTTATGTTTTTTGTCTTAGTGTTGTTTAAATCCGGTGTAAAGTTTTTTGTTTACACCTTTTAGACTCAGCATTATTCATCATCAGCTTTTGTTGCCCATGTTATTATTTTAACACATATATTTCATTTTTTGTTATTTAACATTTATTGTACTTTTACTTTGTGCTATGTCGTGTTTGCTTTTATGTTTTACTGTTCTATTGCTTTTTTTAGTGTTACTGATTGATTGAGTAGATTCAATGGGGGCTCTTTCAGGAAATCTAGGGAAGTCAGGGAGCATGGATGTCAACTGCAAGTGGTGGAGCCCAGGTGATAGAGACTCATGTCAGGTAGCTGTATCCCTCCTTAGATAGTGTCAGTGTGAAGTTTGTTAGGTACAAGTCTGGGTGTTCTCCCTGCCCAGACAAAATCTTTAATACCCTTGTCCATGGTCTGTACAATTGTTCTGGGAATAGATAAGGGGAGAGGGTACTCCTTTGGAGAGATAATAGAGAACACTTTCTGCCAAACTGAAGTTCAGCCGGCCTCATGGTCAGGGCCCACTGAAGTATGTCAATGGCGGAGACTACTCTGTCTCCACCACTGACATACACCTCAGATGGCCCGTCTGAGTAAGAACCATAGGAGGTTTGACCTTTTGGCCAACAGCCTGAGTTAAAGTGGATGGTCAAATGGCCAGTTTTCACTGTTCATCATCACCAGGTAGAACCTGGAGATAAGGGTGAATGAAAACTTGTAAATTACTTTTTTTTAATTTTCCAAAAGAAAATCCTGCTTTGGGATTTTGATTTTGAAAATGAAAGAATAGTATATTTGCCATACTGCTCCATCATGTTGGAGCCATTGGTCAAACATTCAGATCATTAACAAGAACTGTCATGATGGAGGTTCCTACCAATGCAAGAGATGTCTGCTGGGCCAGCAGGTATCTCTAAATTTGGTGGGCAGAGTACCCTCAACATGGCCGTAGTAAAGAACTTTGCTAGGACGACGGTACATACTCAGTCTGCTGAATTCTAAATGAGGCCCAAAGTATAACTGTAACATGTCTTATGAGATTGTAGGTAATCAGTAACTTATTAAGCAGTCCTCTATTAACCAAAATCCCCCAAAATTTGAAATTCAAGGAGAGCTATGTGAACTGACAGCCCTCCACCAACTGTCTCTCTTTAGTACCCAGTGGTAGCGACAGGACATCACTCTTGTTCACATTAATTTTGTATCCCAAGAATGATGAGAATTTTTAAATGATTTACACTATGTTAAAAATCAACTCTCTGGGCTCTGAGAGGGTATGCAGGAAATCGTTAGCATGTAGCCTGACCTTGGAGCATCCAAAAACCATACAAATACTTATTATCTTAATGACCAGAATATTGCAGCTGAGAGGGGTCCATTGCAAGTACGGCCAGTAATGGGGAGAAGGGAAAACTGTTTTGTCCTTCTATAAATGCTGAAATTACCAGAGAGGAAACCCAACAGTTAATTTGATCAATTGCTTAAGTACCGATTTCACTCCATTTTGGCGATGAAATCATGACTATGACTGCCCTTTCTAGAGTCAATGAGAGGAAGCCCCATTCAACAGTATCTAAAGCTTACATCAGGTCATCCTTTAAATGCCAGCTAATATTAGCCAATCAACAAAAAGTGGCTCCTTGAGTCACTAACCAGGACAAAACACCTTGGAATCATGAATAAAATCTCAGTATTAGCTTCAGCAGGTGGTTAGCTAGCACTTTGGCTAGTATTTTCACATCTGCAGAGGGATGGATTGGTAACTTGCACCTGATACGCAGTTTCCCTCCCTGGTTTAGACATAAGACTGGTTTTTGCCCTGTTAAAATCAAGTCTGAGTTTTCTAGTGACCTTCCCCTCCCTGAAGTTGGTATGTAGCAACAGGAAAATCATATTTTGTGAAATTCACCAGGCAGAACATTTTCTCAGGAGCCTTACTGAATGTTAGTTTGGAATGATTACCAAGATTTCAACAGTAGTAATTTATCCTCTAGAAAACTCATCAACTCCTCTGATAATGCCAAAAGGGTGCCACTATCCAAGACTTCTGTCTCCAAAATGAGGTACTGTGGATTCAGATTGATACAGTACAAGACAAATAGAGGCAAACGTCTCTGAATATACACGGAGTGCTGAAGTATCTCATTGGTATCAATAAGGGTGGCCTGGGTGACAGATTGAGAATCTCTCTGAGCTGGGCTGCTGGCTGGTGGCTAGTCTTTTGTCTTTGTTTGTAGTGATGCCATTGTAATTGAGACATGGTGTATTCAGCCTTTGATGTTAACAGTGCATCAAGATTAGACTACTTCCATTCTAGTGCTCTAAGCATTATGTGTCTGTTTTTATTATAACTTGTGGACAAGTCCCTAAATTTCTCTTTCTAGGCAGGCCTTTTTTACCTTTAACTTATATTTGGCCATGACCGACTCTCTCATCAGTTGATCTCTTATAGTTACCTTACCACAGCATCAGAGGATGTCAGTCAAAGACACAGAGCATCTATTTTGGTCTACATTTGTACACAAATGGTCTCTCAGGGAGGACTTATCAGTTGGCAGCTTGTGCCAACATGTTCAGCTTCCATCTTTTGAATGAAGGGGCAACATAACCCATCTCAAGACTCCGCAGTACAGTTGAGGAATTGGTTATTTTCCCTACAAATATAGAGCTGTCTGAATGTGCCATCAAGACCTGATTTGAAACAAGAACATATTCATTAATGGAGTAGGAACTGTGAACACATGAAACAAAGGTAAACTGTCTTTCTCTGGGATGAGTAGGATGCCAGAGATCAAAAAGACCTTGGTCTTCCATGTTTCAGAAGGAGTCTGTCATTGGCATTTAATTTGTAGATGTGACCAGTCCTATCTACAATCAGATGCATTACAATATTCCAATACCCTCCCATTACCATCCTGCTGTGCTAAATTCATATGAAGTGTGGAAGTCAAGGGCAAGAATTAGACTTTGGAAATACTTGGCACGTACACTATCAGTTTGGGACGTCAAAGTGTATATTTTCATAAGCACATACCTACCCATTGGGTCTGTTTATATTTTTGGGATGTGCATTGCAACAGTTCCAAGAACAGATAGTGGACGGAATACTGAAAAATGCAAACATTAACCGCCAGTCACAAAGATCTGAGTCTAAGCCATAATTTTTTTGCCCACCACACCACCTCAGTTTGGCCCCAGCCATATGCAAACCAATCTTGACACTGTTCCCCATGGGAACAGTCCAGTCTGAACTGCCAGACCAAGTCCGCCCTGGACCAGAATCAAGCATCCTTGGACCGGTTTCGGGGTATCACTTTTGCAGCTGGTGACATTGTGTCTTCTCACATGGATATGGAGCCAATGACTGATTTAGTAGATATCAGTTTCCCCATCAAAGTTTCAAGAGCAATATTGTCTGAGTTGGTCATTTCCTGAGCACTTTCTCATCAGCCCCTGCAACAGCTTCTGTGAATAGGAGCTGGCACAACAGTTTTTGCTTCAACATTAGATTGTGTTCAGTTCTAGGTGCAACAAACTCCTTTACACACTCGTAGGTGACACTGTCAGTGACTATGGCAGGCTGCAGAATGCTGATAGACCCTATTGTCAACCAAGTATTCAGACCTAGGCATGGCTTCTGAGCATTGTTGTGGATTGGACCCTGAAGCATAAAAGACTGTTCTCTGTGTTATCCAATCAAGCAGCACTGCTCAGAGCCTCTCTACTGGATTCGAATGTCCCCGGATTGGTGAGAGTGGATGTTTAGGCTTTGTCATGGCTCAGAGGTTTAGCAAAGAGTCTCTCACTGTAGTGTCAAAGGTGTACAGCAATCATGTGCAGCTACCTCCAGTAAACCATAGACCAATTAAAGAGACCACAGCTCCAGTGACAATTCAGGATACAAGAAAACAGAAGCAGGTCGGGCAGCATATCAGTGAAACCCGCAGCACCTAGCCTGAACGTTCTGAGGGCCACTATGTATCACTCTTGTCTTCAGCAGTTCATGAGATGTAAAAGTGAGTAGCCTCCAGATCTCTACCACATTCTTCTGGGTGTTTTGCACCTCTACTCTCCAAATTCACAATGCACCACTCCATTGATGCCAAAGACCTCAGCATCACAGTACACCCTTCGGTGTCGTGGCCAGCCGATGCCAAAGTTCTGAGAAAACTCCACCATGGCATATCAGCGTTCACAAACATAAGATGAATGGAACTGCCCCAAGTATTCTTCTCAGTGAAGGGTGCTTTATGTGTTCGGGTCAATTTCAGGATCCATGGTCAATGCAGGTCTCATGGTATCCCTGGTCAATCATTTTCCATTGTTCACTCCCTACCTCAAAGAACAAAAAGTCCTGACAGGTAAACAAACAATTCCACTTACTTCAACAGGGATGAGAAGAGATTTTACAACCCAGCTTGTTGTGTAGCCATTTTAGTTATAGCTTCATACACGTTATTTTAGCAAACTAGGCCTGCCGCTGTCCACTTTAACCTAGACATATTTAATTCAGCTTCATTTTATTATTTTAACAATAGCCACATTTGAGGTCTTGTTTTATTTTCTCTATTTAGCTGTTCTTTGCCTAGGCCAGCACTGCCTTCTTAAACAAGAATATTTTTTCACTCTGTGCTTTTTTCAAGGTTGCAGTAAGATAGGTTGCTGGCATAAGTGGTACGCTTTATCTCCAATGTTCACAGAAACATACACAGTCTTACGTGGGGATCCTTTCTTGGAACATCAGCTGTTTTATTATAAAAACACTACTTTGACCCATGTGCATTAGAGGGAGATTCCAGCCAGATGACCACGACTGTATGCTGATTGCTGAGTGCTTTGCTGCAGCTGCTTATATAGACTACAGGCCTCTTGCTCAGGTATGAGGGATGATGTCTTCCCAGGGGAACCTGAAGGGCAGAATTAGAGCTTAAAATGCTGTGCTCTAACATAGTCTAGGTAGGAACTATTTTAAAGAACCATAGTGACAATACGGTAGCGTTATTTTTATGTTTCACTCTTCTTGTCACAATTTTAATCCTGTCATGCTTCATCGTCCAAGTTATGGCAATACATGCTTTATTTTCTAAGCTGCAGTTACTTCAATAAAACCTCATTGAACTATATTCTGCCTCTGAATGTCCTTGCATATGTGAGACTAGTGTAACTGACAGAAACGGATGAGATCTGAGTGACCATGATTTTCATGAGGAGTCATTTGTTTCATGCGCTTGGTTCCCAATCATCCTTGCTCTTGGGTGGAGATGAGGCACTGCTAGTTAGCCGGAACAAAACCCAGATTAGGCCGACAGGTGTCACCCGTAGTGGGTTCAGACTCAGTCCCCCACAGTGCAAGTGATTCTGCCGCCCAAATCCAGTACTCTCATTATGATTAGGAGAGCCTATGCAACAAGCTAATAGCGATGAGTTGCTGGGGTGTAGATGAGTTCTATTGGGAGCCAGCCATCATGATCACCAACAACACCAGCCTAATTGTAATGCATTCTTGAAAATGGTGTCCAGGACAATGCAAAGATTTATCCGCAGTACCTTTATCAGGAAATTTTTTATAGGATTATATTTGTGACATGAGATACAAATGTGGCCATAAACAGTTGTGTTCAAAAACAGCATTTCATGCTGAACATTATCCACCTGCTGACAGGATAACTTTGAAGAAGATATATCTGAAAGTCCTAATGTTGTATCACCAGAAAGGATTTGCAATTACTGAGGGATGGGAATAAATTTTGCTCCTCAAACCTGCTTTTGGGTCTCTTGTTAAGCTTGTAAGTCATGGTGAGAACCCTAAAGCTAAAAAATATTCTGTACTATAACGACATAGCAATTTACTACTGCCTAAGAGAGATGACAGAGTGAATGTCAATAATCATTGATTTTTCATTTGCTTCAAGATCTGAATTTATGATTACATGTTCAAAATCTGCCCTTAATTAGATACAGTTGTTGGTAATCTTGGGATTTTAATGAACATTTTATCAATTTTCCCCGGCCCTTGATAGCCATTCTTCTTCCATTCAGGCGATCTTGCCATGTTTTCATTGAGATCGTTTTTTGGAGATTGAAAACTTGCAATTGCAGAAATTGTCTTGTTAATACACAATTTATCATATGTTTAGAAAAGTTTTTTTTAAAGATAGATGAAAGACAAACCTTGGAACAGAGATGCCATTTTAGAAGTGCACACTTTCAGGTAATAAATTCTGAGACTAATGGGTGAGGCTACAGGAATAAAATGTGTTGATTTATCTGCAGGGAAAAATATTCGCTGAAAAAGAAGTCGTTATGCTTTCATTATCAGACATTATTTACATATTCTCATGCTATCAAAGGTTTAGTTAAAAAAAAGGTAGATGTTTCACTGACAGGAATAAAACATCTATCCATTTCAAGGTTAAAAATCCCAGCAAAGCTCATGAACCATTTCTAGCTATTTTATGTGGCTCACCACTAAACTATGAAGTCCTGTACCGGACCTGAAATACTTGATGGTCTACTGTGGACAGGATATTGTATAAAGCAGGGTCAGGACTATAGATATAACAACAACGAAATGTTGAACTTTGGTATGTGATATTCATGTTGCATTGCCTAGTTTTTGCGAGATAGTTGGATCCAGCACATCTCCAGGAAATTTGCAAGTGTTGTTCTTGAAACTGTGGCAATAAACTTTTGCACTGAACTTGCATTGTAGGATTCACAAGCACATTGACAAAGGTGTTCAACTTCAAATGCACATGCATAGAATATTTATAGGAGAATTGTTGGTCTTACTAGAACATTAGAATGTTGGGAGCTCCATTGAGGAGAACAAAATAGCTCATGCCAAATAAGGCTGCTACAAACCTTCTGCTCCAATGTTTGTCTTTCTGTTAATCCTTCAGTGGGTGGAATGTTCTAATTAGCCATACATCCCTTTTGCCTCGTGAAATACAAGTTGTGAAAGGCCTGTTCCTTTCATATAAATCAGATTCAGGGACTTTTAACAACTTGTATATAGCCCTCAGCAACAGGCTATAAGGGTATATTATCTCATAGTGCAAGATGACCAAGGTACACAGAGGTGCAAAGTCCAGCAAAGTTTGTAGGAAAAAGGTATCCCTGGTAGTGTGAATCCAGAAGCGGAGAAATAAGCGCTGATTCCAAGTTGGTGTTGAACAGTGTCGTTTATTCACAGACAGAGTTTGTCGTAGGTAAGATTCGTCTTGCAGAAAAACAGCCAACACGTGTTTCGTCACACAAGTGACTTTATCAAGGCTGGGCCCGTCCGGCCAAGGAAAATGTAACAATAACCGGTATGCAGGTAAGTAGTGGTTGTGTGCTAAGTTTGGCAAGGACAGTAATTAATGGTCCAGTAATCAAAAGTAGAGACGGTAAGGCCCTGATAAGCCTCCAAAATGGTCCTGGTTAGAGCAGCGAGGCACACCGGTACATCCGAAGAAACGCGTCTCTTCGGATGTACCGGTGTGCCTCGCTGCTCTAACCAGGACCATTTTGGAGGCTTATCAGGGCCTTACCGTCTCTACTTTTGATTACTGGACCATTAATTACTGTCCTTGCCAAACTTAGCACACAACCACTACTTACCTGCATACCGGTTATTGTTACATTTTCCTTGGCCGGACGGGCCCAGCCTTGATAAAGTCACTTGTGTGACGAAACACGTGTTGGCTGTTTTTCTGCAAGACTAATCTTACCTACGACAAACTCTGTCTGTGAATAAACGACACTGTTCAACACCAACTTGGAATCAGCGCTTATTTCTCCGCTTCTGGATTCACTCTACCAGGGATACCTTTTTCCTACAAGCTTTGCTGGACTTTGCACCTCTGTGTGCCTTGGTCATCTTGCACTATTTATTATTGTGTATCTCGGTAGACAACTTTCAGTGCCCACGGGGTAGTTGGGCACTCGACCATCTTGGCACCAGTTTCTTAACTTCTTGACTTTGTTTCTGAATACGAATTGTTACATTACGGAGGTGCGGCACCTTCACCGCCACTACCCTTGTACGGTATATTATCTCACTATCTGTACAAACCTGTAACGGCAAAGAACACGTAATCATTTCAGCATAACATTTGAAAGTGCTTTGGAGGTCATCAAGAGCAGGAAAGACTAATTTTTTGGGGAGAAAAGATTCTGGGGGAGCCAAAGACTTTTACAATGTCTGCACACATGTACATCACTCATATGCACATGGTACACACAGCAAGACTTACACTGTGAATGCATCTGGCTGTGTGTGAATACAAGTACAATTAGGAAAACAGTACTCTAATGAACTGTGCTGTAGATCCACTCTCATCCAGACTCATATTGTGATGGCGAATGCTGTATAATCCAAGTGAGCAGCATCTGGACATAGAATAAAACTTTGCACATGGCTTATCAGTAAATAAGCTGTGAAGCCTATGGAAGAACTCAAAAGCTGCATTACGGATCCACGGAGGAGCCAAGCACTGTTGCGTGGAAATTTCACATGCATGGATGCATTATTTAGACTATGATTCTGTTCTGAAATCATGCATAGGCAATACCTGCACAAGACTGTTTCTTTGTTAATTTAAACGACTCTTATTTCTGAAATGAAATGTTGTTTATTTCCAGTATTATGGCCTAATTCTTGTAGGTATTAATTTTTAATATTTTTTCTCATTCATGTTATAGTTGTAAGCCCATATGTCTCCTCTCATCATGCATCTCTTAACCTACACTTACAACAATTCGATGGAGGTTGTTGGCTTAATTTATGCTATGTTACGTAAGCAAATGTCAAATGTGAGGCTTCTGGGTAATACAATTTAGACATGTTACCAGATCTGAAAGAAGTAGAAATGCTTCTTTTTAAAGTGTTCTGTCTTCACACAGTTCAAGAGTAGCACCTAGAAGTGGTTTGTTTGCTGTCATGTCCAGAGGTGAGAAATGTACCCCAATGAAAGAAGTGTGTTTCAGAATCTGAGTAATTTCTTAGGGTAGTGGTGTAATCTGATTGGCTGCTGGAAGAGCATTGTGATATCATATAACTTTGTTACATAATGGAGTTGTTTAGTTTCCTTCAATAATGTCATGTACACCTTTACTGATGTGACAACTCTAATGAGTCAATGTTTTTGACCTCCTTTTTTTAATAATACCTCTAATGAAACAAGCAAGCTTTCTTCCACCTCAAACGTCCGCAATCCCAAGTCAATAGTATTAGAGCATTTAGGGCCACAGGTACATAGCTTTTTGGTGGTGGCAAATGGGCCATTTTTCAGAATCGGCCCATTTGCGACCAAAGAAAACCATTTGCATTTCCCGATGTACAAATCCCTATTTTGCGAGTTGGTACACAGTTACCGACTCACAAAACAGGGTTTGCGACTTGCAATCAGGACGGAACGCTTCGAGGGCATCCCTTCATAATTGTGACTCACAGGGGGATGTATGATTGCTTTATTGTGAGAAAGTTGCCTCTTTCCAGCATGGTTATCCCCATTTTTGGCCTGTTTGTCAGTGTGTTTGACTGTGTCACTTGGATCCTGCTAACCAGGACCCCAGTGTTTATGCAATGATAACTACGAATATGGCCATGTTTTGTTTCAAACATGTTGGAATCCTACCCCAAGGCTTTTGCAAGTATTGGTTGTATAATTCCATGCACTCCGGGGGCTCCTTTGAGGACACCCAGTACTGCCATTACAGCCTTCTGAGGTTTTCCACGCAGCCCCAGCTGCTGCCACCTCACTGACAGGTTTCTGCCCTCCTGTTGCTCAAGCATCTTCATCCCTGGAAGGCAGAACAAAGCATTTCATTCTAAGGATAGTCAAGGTTTTTGACCCCCCTTTTTAATAATACCTCTAATGAGGCAAGCAACCGTTCTTCCACCTCAAACGTCCGCAATCCCAAGTCAATAGTATTAGAGGATTTAGGGACACAGGTACCTAGCTTTTTGTTGGTCGCAAATGGGCCAATTTGCAGAATCTGGCCATTTGCAAAAAAAAAAAAGCATTTGCATTTCCCGATGTACAAATCCCCATTTTGCGAGTCGGTACACAGTTACCAAATCACAAAACAGGATTTGCGACTTGCAATCAGGAGGGAACGTTCCAAAGGTGTCACTTCATAATTGTGACTCACAGGGGGATGTATGATTGCTTTATTGTGAGAAAGGTGCCTCTTTCCAGCATGGTTATCCCCATTTTTGGCCTGTTTGTCAGTGTGTTTGACTGTGTCACTGGGATCCTGCTAACCAGGACCCAAGTGGTTATGCTCTCTCCCTTTAAATATGGTTGTTGGATACTGCTAACACAGTATCCCACTCATAATTAGCATACTGGTGCCCCCTTATAAGTCCCTAGTATATGGTACCTAAGTACCGAGGGCATTGAGGTTCCAGGGCATTGGGGTGCCAGGGGGGATCCCTATGGGCTGCATCATTTCTTTTGCCACCCATAGAGAGCCCATGCAAAGGCTTCTAAAGGACTGCCATTGCAGCCTGTGTGAAATGGTGCATGCACCCTTTCACTGCCATTTACACTGCACCAGGTCACTTAAAAGTCACCCACATGTCAGGCCTTCCAACCCTGAAGGCTGAGTGCAGAGTACCTGTGTGTGATGGCACCCTTGCACTAGCAGAGGTGCCACCACGTCATCCAGGACCATTTTTCCTGGAGTGCAGGGACGCCATTTTATGCGTGCACTGGACATAGGTCTCTACCTATGTACAGCTTCACAATGATAACTACGCATATGGCCATGTTTGGTATCAAACATGTTGGAATCCTACACCAAGGCTTTTGCAAGTATTGATTGTATAATTCCATGCACTCTGGGGGCTCCTTAGAGGACACCCAGTACAGCCATTACAGCCTTTTGAGGTTTTCCACGCAGCCCCAGCTGCTGCCAACTCACTGACAGGTTTCTGCCCTCCTGTTGCTCAAGCAGCTTCAGCCCAGGAAGGCAAAACAAAGCATTTCATTTGAGAGAGGGGTGTTACACCATCTCCCTTTGGAAATAGGTGTTACAGGCATGGGAGAGGTAGCTTCCCAGAGCCTCTGAAAATGCTTTGAAGGGCACAGATGGTGCCCTCCTTGCATAATCCAGTCTACACCGGTTCAGGGATCCCCAGTCCCTGCTCTGGCACCAAACTGGACAAAGGAAAGGGGAGTGACCACCCCCTGTCCATCACGCCTCAGGGGTGGTGCTCAGAGCTCCTCCAGAGTGTTCCTGGGGTTTGCCAAATTGAATTCCAAGTTGTCAGGGCACTCTGGGAGCAGCTGAGTGGCCAGTGCCAGCAGTTGACATCAGAGCCCTCCCCTGTTAGTTGCTTACCTGTGTAGCTGACCAATCCCCCTCTCAGGGCTATTTAGGGTCTCTCTCTTGAATGGTTCTTCAGATTCAGATTGCAAGACTCCAGCAGGAGTCCTCTGCATCATTTACTTATCTTCGATTCCAGGTCGTGCATCCTCCGAGGACTGCCTGTCTTCAGCCTGCACCAGAAGAATGAAGAGATCTCCCTTGAAGTGAAGGAGTCACTTCCCTGCTTCAGTAGGCCTCCCTCTGCAGCGATGACCGGTGGCTTGGGTCCCCTCTTCTGAAGAGGTGCGTGGATCTAGCAACACGGGTGGTGGACTGAAGTGGTTACGATGGTCCAGACATCCAACTGCCCAAATTTGGTGGAGGCAAGGGCTTGCCTCCCCACGCAAGACAGTACCTAAGTGTACCACGTGTTTTGTAGTTGCCAAGGCTTGTTGGTATCCTTCCACAAAGTTCTTCATGCACCGTGCAGCTCTGGCCCCAACACTCCTTCCTGGGATGCACAGCCTCCTGCGTGGTTGTCCGGCAGAGTGTGATCCCTTTGTGTCTTGCTGCATGGGCCTCCTTTTGCACCTTCTTTGTCCCCATGCTGTGGGACTCCTGTGCATGCTGCCCGGTCTTCTGAGGGCTCTTTGAGTTACTGAGAGCCCTCTCTGTCTCCCCCTCCTGGGTAGAGGCAACCAGGTACCTCCTGGTCCCGGGCAGCATCATTTTCCGATAACCGTGACCTTTGCGTGTGCCAAGGCTTGTTGGCGGAATCCAGTGACGCAAACCAGACTGCAATCATCCATCCAGCCTGGGACATCATCTACACCAACCAGGAGCCCACATCCATCTTCTTGGGTGCAGTACTGACTGTTGTTCTTCACCTTCATCCGGGTTAGCAGGGGCTACTGTTCTCCCTGGACTCTTCAGTGCTTCTTGGACTTGGTCCTCTTCTTCCACAGGTCTTCAGGTCCAGGAATCTATTGTTGGTGTCTTGCAGTCTCTTCTGGTTCTTGCATAATCTTCTTTCTCGTGTTCTTGTGTGTTCAAGGAAAGTTACTGTGATTTACTCCTGCTTTCCTGGGCTCCAGGGTGGGTTCTATTACTTACCTTTGGTGTTTTCTAATAATCCCAGCACCCCTCTACACACCACACTTGCCTAGGTGGGAAACAGACCTTCACATTCCACTAATTTAGTATATGGTTTGTGGCCCATTTCTAACTATTGTGATTTTCACTGTTTTCTAACTGTTTTTACAGCTATTTCTGCATACTAGTGTATATACTGTGTATATCACTTACCTCCTACGGGAGTATAGTCTCTAAGGTATTTTTGGCATTTGTGTCACCAAAATAAAGTACCTTTATCTTTGTAACACTGAGAATTTTCTTTCATGTGTGTGAGTACTGTGTGACTATAGTGGTATTGCATGAGTTTGCATGTCTCCTATTTAGGCCTTAACTACTCATCCACACTACCCCTAGAGACCCTGGTTTCTAGACACTGACTACATTTCACTATTAAGGGATAACTGGACCTGGTATAAGGAGTAAGTACCTTTGGTACCGATTAGAAACCAGGCCAGCCTCCTACATTATGACCGTGAATGTGGTCACAAAACAATTGCAGTTAACACTAACTTCAAATTGGTGTTGACTCATTCGCAAAAAAGGAAGGAGTCCCCAAGGGACCCCTTCCCTTTTGTGAATGGTAGCAAAAACATTTTTGGGTCAGAGCAAGCAGTGGTTCCACAGACCACTCCCTACTCAGAAAAAAATGAAAAGAAAACTTTTCATTTTTATTCTTGAAATGCATCCCGTTTTCCTTTAAAGAAAACGGGCTGCGTTTAAAAAGAAATGCTTTTTGAAAAAGCAGTCACAGACATTATGGTCTACTGACCCAAGCAGGCTACCATCCCTGTGAGTGCTGCCATTACAAAATAGGTTGCAAATTACGACCCATTTGGGATTCACAAACAGTGTGGTTAACACTGTTGTACATTTTGTTTTGCGACTTGCAATTTGCAATTCTCAAACAAATAGCAAATTGCGAGTCACAAAACAATGGGTCGTACATCCGAACCTTAGAGACTTGGAGCCAGATGTACAAAGCTTTTTTATTTTGTCGCAAACGTTTGCGACAAGAAAAAAGCATTTTCCTATGCACAAACCTAATTTTGTGATTTTTATATTTAACAAATTGCAAAAAGGGTTTGCGAGTTGCAATTAGGAAGGGGCGTTCTCTTACTAATTGCGAGTCACAGTGCGATGTATGATTGTTTTGTGACCGTGAATGCGGTCACAAAACAATTGCAATGGGAAGGGGTACTCATGGGATCCCTTCCCCTTTGTGAATGGATGTGAAAATATTTTTTCAGAGTTAGCAGTGGTCCCATGGACCACTGCATGCTCCAAAAAAATGAAAAGAAAACTTTTTATTTTTTGTTTTTAAATGCATCCCATTTTCCTTTAAGGAAAACACGATGCATTTGTTTACAAGCAGCCACAGACATGGTGGTCTACTGTCCCCAACAGACCACCATACCTGTGAGTGTGGCCATCCCCAACGGGATAGCAAATTGCAACCTACCTCATGAATATCTATGGGGTAGGTAGGTTGCAACCCCATTGCGAATCGCAAACAGTACTATTGACACTGTTGTCCATCAAGTTTTGTGAGTCGCAAATTGCGAGTCGAGAAGAAGTCGACCACAAAACCTGATATGTGGCCCTAGGTCTCTAGGTGCATGCAGAACTTGGCCTCACTGCCTGGTTTTATTTCCATTTAACCAGTTGTAAGTGGCTTGTATTGAATCCAGTATGCAATATAAGGAAAGTTCTGTTGGTTACAATAACATTCCTGCTGAAACCAATAGACAACAATAATGGATTCAGCTTCATAGTAGTTATAAAACCCAAAGGAATGAAGGAATATGATTTAGACTAGCTCGTTTAGAAATAACAACTTGCTTCTTGTCTAGGACTCTATGCTGCACTTTTTAAGTCTCTTAGTTCAGAGACAGAGGGAAGCTAAGAGAGTAATTCGACAAAAAAGAAAACGGAAAAAGTGAGACAGACGCAGAGATGATTTGGGCTCTTCAGTCTGCTGCTGCGAAAAATGTCTTACATTTAATAGAAGGTGCAAAAATCCAGAAGACAGTTTTCTTCAGATAAGATGCGTCCTACACTGCTGGGAAAAGGTTCCAGTTCTGCACATAACATTCTTTTGATAATTCATCTTCTCACACACACTGTTTTCTACATATGTATGAAACTATATACATAGATATTACAAAGTATGTGGTATCGTACGTAACTTAAGCAAGCAAATCTAACAAATAATCAGTTTAAAGAAAATGTATATAAAACATATATCTGGTGCTTGATAAAATGCGTTTTAACACACATTTGTAGTAGACTGCACGTGTGCTATAACAGCTGCATTTTCATCTATGCTTTCTCTGGTGAATAACTTAACAATTACTAAAGTTTACACATTTTACCATACGCTCAGTTAACACAAATGGATCGACTGTTACCTGTGACGGTTTTCGCCTTTGGAACACAGTCTGCCTTTCTAACCTGTTTCATGGAAATTGATGGGAAATGAAATAGCCAGACAGTATAAATTAGTTTGCAACAGAGCCCGATAACATCACAATAGTGGCTGTGTAACCTGGCCGTGACGTCATAGTAAGATGTCCTTTCTGACAAATATGCCATCACAGTTGCCTAATAGACCAATTTGCTGAAATGAGACAGTGCAGTGGACAACGACAGGAAATGAAGCAGGGGCTTCTGAAGCTATTCATGCAGATGGGATTAGTTCTTTACTCCATTGGCCAGTGGCCAAATAAGGCCTCTTAGACATAACAACATAATTGCTGCATTTGTGTGATTGTACACATTTTGGAAACGTAAACTTAGATATTGACGGTTAACCATTGAACTATTCAAAACTTAAGTATTGTACGGCGGTGGCTCTTCAATAAATATACTGCTAATGTCAATGTTTTCTTGTCATGGCAGATGTATGCCAAATGGTAATTGTGCACAGAGGCAAGAAATCATACTACTTGTCATTCATAGAGAACTCCAACTCCTGTAAAGTTCATTCAAGAACTCCTGGTCCAACAACTACACCATCCCCTTCAAAATAAAACCAACATGTCTTAAAGAGGCGAGTCCACATTATTTAAGCACTGAACGTATCATACTGGATGTTGTTTAAATTTTCCACGTACAATCTTTTTCTACCAATTATGGCACAGACATCCTCATTCACTAATATCACACTACCATCTCTGTGATAACCAACTGTTTGACATGAGTCTCTCAAAAGTCAAAAATAAATGTTTTGCCCCATGATAGGCAAAGCACAATAATGCAGACTGCTCCACTCGGCGTGTATACAGATGTTTGAGGTGAGAAAACATTTTTATTAATCAGAAATAATGTTTATTTAGCTGTGTTTAGGATAGCATGACTAGGCTGCAAATTTACATTAGTGGGCCTGGCCTACTAGCACTGACATCCGGTCTAAAGCTGCTGGAGAACATGTGCTGCTTTTACATTACATGAATGGGATTTAACGTTTCCAACTGGTGTGTTTCCTCTTTCAGAAAATAAAGAAACAAAATGTCCGTTTCATGATGATGTGGACGCACAGGGGCCTTAGAAAATAATCTGCATCTCAATAGCATGTCCAGGAGTTGTGTGACTCAGGACCGCTGTTAGCCTCAATTTCATGAGGCAATGTGTCCAATAAACAAGGTACAAAACAGCATTTCAAAATGCAGTAAAATAAAGGAAGAACAGACTCAAAATGTGAACTCTAGAGCAGAATTTAGAAGATCTATGAAGATTTATTACAAAATTAGAGTACTCCCCCTGATTTTTGCCTTCTGTTGCTGAACCCATCCCTGTTGGCATGAGGATGCTGTGCACGTTTTCCCTCCTAACCAGTGGAAAATAGTTTATGCACGCTCCCTAAAACATACATGGTAAAATTGGCATACATCTAACTGACACATTTATTTACTTGTAATTTTCTAGAAAACCTGACTACTGAGTATGTTAACACTGTTTTAATCGGAGTTCCAGAAGATATCATAAAACACTTCTGTGACCACAGTTCAGTAGTCATGAACCACTCCAAAACCATACTGGCTGTGTGTAGGGGTTGTCACATTCAAATCTTCAGATAGGTAGCAAGATCTCATAAACACTATTAATTCTGCCACCTGTGCTGAGGTTACTCTTGGCAGAAAAGATAATTCCAGGTTCTAAAAAATGTAACATACTGCATAGGCAGCTCTCAATATTGACTGCCAGCACAATTTCCTCTGCTGTACGTGATTACTTAAGTCTGATCTCAAACCTATGAAAAAGCAGAAACAAAATCACTGACACCACTGACACCATCTTTCTCGAGACCATTGACTCCTGGACCTGTGAGGGGTATTTTTGTCTCATTTGTACTCTTTTCATTCACTCTTTTCTTCGAATACTCAATTACCTATTTGTATTTATTAGCTGCTTACTCAGAAGGAGCTTTATTAGGAGAACCCCTAACTGGTTCTTCAGTTGGCCGTGCAACCACTGCCTTACACTATGCCCACAAATCACTAGGAACTACAGTCTCGAATAATAAATTTTAAACAGTCCACAGCACCTGTGATATGTTTGTCAACCTGTGCATTTCTTAGTACCACATCCTCTCGCAATTTAGAAATATTTGAAGTAAAAGCATAAAGAGCAGCTCCTGGCCATGGCACATGCACAGGATTCTCTCCATGCACTTCCTTCAAAGGAAACCTTGTCCCAGGTGTAGAATCACTTGCTGTATCCGTCGCTCTACCTTCAATTTCCTTTGCTTTCTTTTTTATTCGCAGTCGTATTCATTGATCTCTTATTATATTTCTTCAGGGAACTCCCTTGTTTCCTCAATTAAATCTGCAGTATGAGCTGTCAACGTGAGTAAACTAATTCCTTTAATTTTACATTGTGTCAATTCCATTTTATAATTTTAATTTACATTTTTTATATTACTAATGTCTACATCACATTCATCAGCTAGTTTTTCCACTTTCTTGTGTGCTTCATTTGCACATCTAGCTGCTTCTTTATTCAAATACCTCATTTTATCTGTATTATATGTCAACAGCCTGTCCAAATTATTTTTTCCATGTAAAGCTGCTCCAAAGTACAATATTTAAAATGACAAAATTAATAGTTTCCTGGGGTTCTACTGATCTATCAGATGAAATCGATTTGTGCCTGTGCAACAGGTTGGGTAACCCTACTGGTACTAGGCATCACTGTCATTTCAGTCTCAGTGGAAGCATTCAGTACCACAGACATAGGAGCTTGCACTGTAGTGCCATCTCCTCCCTGAGCTGCTTGTGACCCTGGGGACTCCGTTTCCTGGGCCCAATTTAATTTTTTAGAGAAGGGCACACAATCCCTCTCCCCATGCCAGTTACAATCACAAAGAGCCCACCCCCCAGCGTCCAATCTATACCAGTGAGGAGGGATGTGGCCTTCATCCCTGTTTTTAGCTCTGGGGACCCTATTCTTCAGAGGCCAAATAAATTTTTAAGGGAGGGGGCGCTCAGCCTCATTCCCCATGCAGTATTCATCCCAGGGACCCTATTCCCCAGGGTCAAATGTATTTAATAAGAAGAGGGGACAGTGCAGTTCTGCTCCCCCAAGCATTCAAAAGGCCATGCAGACCACCTTCCCTAGGGCAATCATTTTAACTAAAGGGAGGGGACATACTGCCCCCCAAGCCTTTAATGGCATGGGTACCCCTCCCACCCCCCACCCAGGGCCAGATCGCTTTCCCGGTACCACGGAGCTCACCCCTGGGACAGAGTGGTTTCTGTTGGCACAATGGTGCAGTCCCCCAATAAAAAAAAGAAGAAGAAAAATAAACACAGCCCCAGAGGATGGGGTCCCTAGGCCCTGAGAAGGCTCAGAGGGGTCTGTGTGACACCCTCCCCTTTTTTAATGGGTGTGGCCCAGGGGAAGGCTCAGGGAGTGGGGAAGCAAGACCCCACTACCCTTTTTTATTACATTTGGCCTCGTGGACAGGGTTCCCGGGGACTAATAAGGATTGGGGGAGTGGCTTCCTCCCTACTTTTATTGCATTTGGCCCTAGCTATGGGGTCCCAGGGCTTATTAAGGCTAGGGTGTGGAGGCTGCGTTCCCCACTCCCAATAGATTTTGACTAAGAAGGCTTGGGAGGGGAATGAATGCCTCTTCCCGTGTTAAATTGAATTTGGTCCTGGTGTATGGGATCCCAGGGGCCTTTTAAGGCTGGGGGGGGGGCATGTGGCTTCCTTCCCTTTTTATTGGAACTCACCCTAAGAGATGGGGTCCCTGGGGCCAAATAAGGGTTGAGGAGGGGGGCTGTACACCCCCTCCCTCTAATTTATATGGGGATGTGGGCACCCCAGGCCCGAAGGCCAACCCTACGTTTTGAACACCACAGTCTATGGGGTTGATAGCCTGCTGTGGCTCTAGCCACAGGGCCTAGCAGCAGGCTAGGACAAGTTGCAAACCAGGCCCTGCATCCAACCCCAGTCCACGCATGACTAAAGACCGTGTGTGGCGTGGAGTTAGCTGCCTCTTGGTGACTGCCTGCGGGGATTTGGACGCAGGGCCTGATTTTATCAGACTGAATTTCTTCATGGAGGAAAGTTGTCAAAATGATGGTATATCCCTCCTAACTGCAAAGAGGTCAACCCACTTGGGGTTTCAGCCATAGCAACAAGCAACTAAGCCTCCCTCGTTTAAACCAATGAAGGTGCAGATCCTCTCTCTGACTCTTTTCTCCTCCCTTCCATCAGGAGTCGCATTTCCCAATTTCTTCTAAACTGGTGCAAGATAACACCAAACCCTTGGATTGTGCAAACTTTCTCAAAACAAATTGGTTCTCAAAACATTTTCTTGATCCCAGGGACTGGATACTGGGCCTGGACTTCTTTCACTTTCTCACCTTCCTCTGATGTCGACCCTACCTATACCCCTACGCTTCCCACTTGAACTTCCTGCATCTGGTCTTTGTGAGTTGGGGCCTGGACCCAGAAGCTTAGCAATGGACCCCTTCCTTCAAAAGGGTCATTGTTTCATCTCTTGTGTTTTTTCACCATTTGCTCCCCTCTTTGTGAGATGTTTCCTCTGAAAGATGGTCTTGGTGCCCCATTTTCTCCAAATTAGCCATCTCAGGCCTTTTTCACACATCTGCTTAATAGCTATAGACTTTCCAGGTCTCCTACTCAGCTTTGCCTCTCTTCTTTTGGATGTGGAAGGCCAGCCACATGACCTCATGATGCAGGGCCATCTCCATCTTCTCGCATGGGATATCTCTGAGGATTCTCAAGATTGCCTGAGCTTTCGGAGGTTGCTGCAGATCCGTATTGTTTGGATAGATGGTGCTGTTTTTTTAACTGTGCACACTGGGGCACTGCTGTTCAGTTCGTAGTGTATGTGCTCTGACACCTAAATGCAGTACAATTGGTTAACTCGTAACTGGCATATTTATCTTCCAAATAAGGCCATTGTTAGAAACAGGGTCTCTAATTGGAAGTCAGTTTACACCATGTCCAAGTAGGGACCCTCACTCTATTCAAGGTAAGGTAATACTCCTAGGATAACCCCTGCTCACCCCCATGGTACCTTGGCACGAGCAGTCAGGCTTATCCCAGAGGCAATGTGTTAAGTATTTGTACCCACTCACAGTAACACAGTGAAAACACTACAAATGGGCACCACACCAGTTTAGCAAAATAGCCAATTTTTACCTAAGCAAACGAGACCAAAACAACAAAAACCCAACATACACAAGTAAAGATATGAAATTTAAAAGATTAAATCTCAGTAAAAGCACTTCGAAACACAATAGCTCCAACAGGGTGTGTCACGGTGTCATGATGGAGTCATTCCCAACAGTCTGACGCCACTAATGATAGAGTATGGTACGGGTCGTGGAGTTGCATGGACCCCAGGTAGAGTACCTTAGAAATGAGTCAAAGACATGGCATGGAGTCAGGGAGGTTAGGCATTCCTGGAGCTAGTGCAGCTTAAGTTCAATACTGCTACGTAGGTGGTGAGGCGCCAGTTCCTGGCTGCTACGAAGGGGAAGTGAGACGTCAGTTCCTTATGGAGATAGCGAAGGTGAGGTGGCGGAGGTAAGGCATTGGTTCCTTACGGTCCGGTGGGGTTGAGGAGTTCAGCGGGTCAAGACGAGATGGGGCGACCTTGCAGTGTAGTGGTCACACCACAGGGCAACATGCACCGAGGCTGAGCTGGGTGTCATGGACATCAGTGACACGGCACTCAGGACTCACAGTGTTGTGGAACTTCAGAGGTGATGAGGTGGTGTTGGGCCTGTGGTGTCTGTCGTGGTCGTTGCACTTCATCGGGGTCCAGAGCTTCGGTGCAGGCAGCAGCGCGGAGTTGGGCAGAGGTGCTGGTTCTGGAGTCATCCGGTGTAGGTGTGCCTGGTTCTTCTTGTTTTATGCCATACTTCACTCTGAAGGGTCCAGGAACTGGAGTGGGCACCTCCAGGCAAGTCAGGGTCCTCAGCAAGAGAACCCAGGGCCTGGCAGGAGAAGTCTTTGATGTCTCTGAGACTTCTTAACAGGAGGCACTCTCAGTCCAAGCCCTTAGGGAAACTTCACATGCAGGATACACAGCAAAGTCCAGTCTTTGTCCTCTCCAAAGCAGAAGCAGCAACTGCAGGCCAACCCAGCAAAGCACACACAACAAAGCGGCAGCACTCCTCCTCCAGCTGTTCTCCTTGGCAGAGTCTCCTCTTGATCCAGAAGTGTGCTAAAGGTCTGGGGTTTTGGGTCCAGTACTTATACTAATTTCTGCTTTTGACGTAGGCAAGCTTCAAAGGAAAGTCTTTGTAGTGCACAAGACTCTGCCTTTCCTGCCCTGGCCACAGCCACACTCCAGGGGGTTGGAGACTGCTTTGTGTAAGGACAGGCACAGCCCTATTCAGGTGTCAGCTCCTCCCACCACTTTAGCCCAGGAAGACCCATCAGGATATGCAGGGCACACCTCAGTTCCCTTTGTGTTACTGTCTAGAGTGAATTCACAAACAGTCCAACTGTCATCCTGATCCACACATGTTTTCTAGCAGACAGACAGAGACACAGAAAGGTTAAGCAAGAAAATGCCCACTTTCTAAAAGTGCCATTTTCAAACTTACAATCTAAAAACCACCTCACCAAAAGATGGATTTTTAAATCGTGCGTTTAGAGACCCCAAACTCCAAATCTCTATCGCTCCCATTGGGAAACTGCACTTAAAAGATTTTTCAAGGCAATCCCAATTGTTAACCTGTGGGAGAGATAGGCCTTGCAGTAGTGAAATCCGAATTTAGCAATATTTCACTATCAGGACATGTAGAACACAGTAGTACATGTCCTACCCTTCAAATACACTGCACCCTGCCCATGGGGCTGCCTTGGGCCTACTTTAGGTGTGACTTACCAGTAGTAAAAGGGGAGCTTTGGGCCTTGCAGGTGGGTGCACTTATCAGGTTGAACTGGCTGTTCTAAACTGCCCACACAGACATTGCAGGGGTAGATCTGAGAAATGTTTACAGGGCTACTCATGTGGGTGGCACAATCAGTGCTGCAGGCCCACTAGTAGCATTTGATTTACAGGCCATGGGCACCTCTGGTGCACTTTATTAGGGACGTTCTAGTTAATCAAATAAGTTAATCATGGATGGACCAATCACCAATATCATTTGACAGAGAGCACTTGCACTTTAGCACTGTTCAGCAGTGGTAAAGTGCCCAGAGTCCTAAAGCCAACAGAAACAGGTCAGACAAAATAGGAGGAAGGAGGCAAAATGTTTTGGGGTGACCCTGAAAAAAGGGCCATGTCCAACTGCCATAATATATAGGGCAGAAAATACACCGATGGCATGGACATATTATATTTCACCTGTGGACTGCAGCACATGTTGAGCCAACCACTAGTCTGAAAAAGGCCACATGGCTTCAGGCCTACCTGTGAAGCTAGATTCCTGCAGTTTTTAAACCTGTGGGCAAACCTGTCAAAATAGCCCTTTTTAAAGGGAAGAACCCTAATTTTATATATTAAATGTGTCACCCCTAAGCAGGCCTCGTAGCCGACACAGTAGGATATTTTATATTTAAAAGTGGCACATTAAAGAATATAGGCCCTCATTACAACATTGGCGGTAAATGCTGCCTACCACCGTGCTGACGGCCGCCAACATACCGTGACTGAAGCGGTATACCACTATGGGTATTATGACCCATACAGAGAAATCCGCCCCTATACAGACACCCACACAAGTCCACGAGACCAAAGGTCAGTGATAAAATGATAAACTGGCGGTACCAAAACCCACACCGTTACACCAACAGGAATACGCCCACAGTATCAGGACCCACGAATCACCGCACAGTCTTTAAACTGCAGTAAACCATTCGCAGTACACACCGCTGCGCTCATAATACACACACACTTACAAAACTACACCACTTGTACAATTCAAACTACACACACCTAACACCCATACACACACCACACCCACACACCCACACCACTATAAAACACACACCCACATTACCCACAACCCTTTTAATGAAAAAAAGATAGCTAACAGAGAGAGAGAGACAAGCCAGGAGCACCCACTCAATCTGAGCCACAGAACACCATCACCCATACACCATCCACGCACCTCACAGCACACACCCCAACACAGCACCCCACACACCCTCACACATACCACTCACACCACATACATGGCACCCAAAGACACCCCAGGTTTTCAGAGGAGGAGCTAAGGGTCATGGTGGAGTTGTGGACAGGGATGACATCAGGAAGTGGTGGAATGACCTACGAGGGAAGGTGCGTTCCATGGTTGCAAGACAGAAGACTGGCGGTGGACCCCCACAACTAACAACATGGGAGGAGCAAGTCTTGGCGATAATGCATCCTGAGGGCCTCGCAGGAGTAGCAGGAGGACTGGACTCTGGTAAGTCAAATCTTTACTACTATATCCCCCACCCTACCTGCATGCCATCACAAAGTCACTCCACCACCTCACAAATACCCCACTATCACAACCCACCCATCCCAATACCAAGACCTACTATGCATGGACACCCATCAAAGACCTGCATGGACACCCATCACTAAAGCATGCCCATTAGAGAGAATCACCTAGCCCACAAAATCACCACGCACACAAGGCAAAGCTGACAGGGCTATCACAACTATACAGGGAAACACACTGATGCACAAGATGGCACATGCAGATTCAATAACACTGCATTTACATACCCACAGGACCCCCACTCAACGTCACCGGAGAGGAGGTGCCACAAACATCCAGTCCCCCCCACAGAAGAGGCCCACAGTGATGACAGCAGCTCTTCACACCTGGATCACGATGACCAACCTGGCCCATCAGGGACCTCTGGACAGTCGGGTACCCAGGCACAGTCCCATACCACCACAGACCCTCCCCCTCAGGAAACACCAGCACAGCACCTACTCAGTGGGCCCATGCTACTGTTCCCAGGACACATCACTCAGCAGTGTGTCCACCACTACAGGGACCCCAGGCAACCCCACAAACCCAAGACATTCAGGGATCTAAGGTCAGTTGCAGTAGGCACACAGTTCAGGGGACAGAGGCAGAGGACAACAGGGAAGCTGGGAGGGCTGCTGTGCGACAGAGGGAGGACAGGCCCAGGGAACCCATTCTCCACAAGGCACTTGCAGTGATCCTGGGAGCATACCACCGTTCCCAGGAGACCATGGGCCAGATACTGGCCAAGTTGCAGGAGACCCAGCAGCTGCAGGTGGGACAGAACCTGGGGATCAGAGAGGACCTCAAACACATCCACACCAATCCTGATCACCAATGCAGGGGTGCTGGCTGACATGGCCAACACCGTGAGGGAGGCAGTGGCACACCAACGGGCCCCTGACACTAGCCACACTGAAGAACAGCCCTCCACCTCTGTTGGCGCTTGTAGACAGGAGGCCCCACCACTGGAACAACAGGCCACCAGCACCCCACCCCCTGCAGGAGGACCACCCCACAAATGGTCTCTGCGATCCAGGCAGAAGCCAGAGAACATTGCTAAGACCCCAGCCAGGAAATAAGACTCTCCTGATTATGTTATGTTATTTGCACTTATAAAGCGCTTGACTACCCGAAGGCCTCGCAGCACTAAAAGGACAACAACAAGAGCAAAAGGAAGGGAAGTCTAGATTTTAAAAAGCTAGGTTTTAATAGCCTTTCGAAAATTAAGTTCATGACTAGTTAATCGAATACTGAGGGGGAGGGAGTTCCACAATTTGACTCCACGATATTCCATCGTAGCACCACCCCATCTGGCTTTTTTGATTTTAAGTAGTATAGCCAGTGCTGTAGATGCTGATCTAAGCACTCTGGCGGGTTTGTAGAAGGTGGCTAGGGTTTTTAGCAAATGGTGTCCTCTAATATGTAGTGATCTGTGGATGATGCATAGGGTTTTATCTTATATAGGCTGTTCCACTGGAAGCCAGTGGAGAGAGGACAAAGCTGGTTTAACTGAAGTATGCCTTGGGATGTCTAGTAGAAGACGTGCCATGGCATTCTGGACCACCTACAATTTCCTAACCACATATTTAGGGGAGCCAAGATATGGACTTTTGCCATAGTCAAGTTGGGACAGAATAATCGCCTGAACAATGAGTCTTTTTGCAAGAGGAGGAAGTATTGCAAATACCTTTCTCAAAAGTCTCTGTGACCTAAAGCAGGCAGCCGAGATTTTCTTGGCATGATGTTCCAGGGTGAAATGAGGGTCTAACCAGATTCCCAGGCTTTTAATATACTTCTTGGGAGGAGGCAAAAACTCCAGCGGGAGATAGGTAGGGGGTTGTTGCCAGGTTCTAGGTGGTGGCTGAGGATCATTATTTCTGTTTTTTCCCCATTGAGTTGGAGCATACTGTTTGTCATTCAACTAGATATTGCCTGAAGATATAAAGGCAAAGTGGATCCTTCTGACCCT
Source organism: Pleurodeles waltl (assembly GCF_031143425.1). Taxonomy (NCBI): domain Eukaryota; kingdom Metazoa; phylum Chordata; class Amphibia; order Caudata; family Salamandridae; genus Pleurodeles; species Pleurodeles waltl. The sequence continues at coordinate 208,784,336 of NC_090438.1, read as the reverse complement.
TCAGACGTAGAGAATGAAACCACTAGCTGGGTATCATCTGCGTAGGAGACCAATGACAGTCCAAAAAACTCCACCAGCTTTGCCAGGGGGGCCATATATATTTGAATAATGTAGGGCTAAGCGAGGAGCCATGAGGGACAACCACTGCTCAAGTTCAACCTATCTAAATAATAGGAATGGTCCAGAACCTGAAATGATCTGTCCTCGAGAAACGGGGTACACCAGCTGAGTGCTAGACCTTTGATTCCAATCTCCTCTATCTTTTGGATAAGCAGATGATGATCTACTGTATCGAAAGCAGCACTTAAATCAAGAAGTTTAACAGCTGTCATATGGCCCTGATCCATTCGCTTTCTCGCCTCTTCCATGACCGCTATCAATGCAGATTCAGAACTGTGAAGAGGCCTGAACCCCATCTGAGTGGGATGGAGAATATTATTATCTTCCAAGAATATGGATAATTGGGAGTTAATGTATTTATCCAGTATTTTAGACATTGCAGGAAGCAATGATATGGGCCTATCATTTTTTAGATCCGTGGCGTCTAAGTTCGATTTCTTCAACAGGGGCTTAACTATTGCATGTTTCAACTGTTCAGTGACAGAGCCTCTGGTAAGAGAGGAGTTCAGCAATTCAGTAAGAGTAGGGGCTCCAAGAGCTAGCACAGAAGGAGGAGCCAGATCCAGAGGTAAACCTAACTTTAGTGTAGTGAGGAAAGAAACAATCTGTTCCTGAGATAGGGGGGAGAAATGTGACAAGGTGGCTATATCTTTTTGAGGGATTTTAGCTGGAACTACCAACTTGGCCTTATCCCTTCTTCTTCTGAGGCTGCAGTTGGGTCACCGTCTATAGGGGAGTGAAGAATTTCTTTGAGCACCTGAAAAACCTCTTTAGAGGAACCCGAGGCCTGTTAAATTCTACCAGAATAGTATGAGCCTTGTGCTGATCTTATTTCTACATGGTTGAGCCTGATAGACTTCCTATATTCCTCCCTTGCAGCCGGGTCTACGGATTTCCTTCACTTTCTTTCCAAGCTTCTACACTTTCTTTTAAGTGATGACAGATGTGGAGTGAACCACTGAGCGTCAGCTTTCTGACAATTCCTGGTTATTATATTATGGGGGAGAAGGGTGTCAAGACAGTCGGTAATCCAATCATTGAATGGATCAATTTCTATCTCATTAGCTTTGAGAAAGGTAGATTTCTGGCTATCTAGCAGCCTGATCCATTCACCTGTATTGAGATTATGCCAACGCCTGCCAAACCGGACTGTGGGCTGAGGGGAACCCTTAGCGGTGGAGATGGCTAATTTTAGCGGAATTAGTAAGTGGTCAGACCATACCAGTGGGAGAGGGGGCATGAAGCGAAGCACTACTAAGTTGCTAAAGACCAGGTCCCAGGTCAATAGTATGCCCCCTATCGTGCATCGGGCCTTTAACCAATTCCCTTAGACCAAGAGCTTCCATGTCTGCCAAAAGGCGTCTGGCCACTGTCAGATCCGTATTATCGATTTGAATTTTTAAGTCACCTAAAATAGTTAGATTGGGTTTATTACATATTAGATCGTCAAGTTGGTCGGGAAGAGAATTTAAGAAGGCCGATAGAGCAAAACATCTGCAAGGGTGAAATTAGGATTAAGGGTCAAGGAAAAAAACATACTTTGGCAGTCTGTTAACTGAAGGGGGCGAGAACTAAGCTTGAATTCTTGCTTAGATATGATGGCGACTCCTCCCCCTCTTGAGGTGGTTCTATCCAGCCTTGCTATCAAGTATCCTGGGGGTAGTGCCAGAGCTATGTCAGGCCTAGACCCCTCGTGCAGCCATGTCTCAGTGAGAAAGAGGGACGCAGGAGCGGTGTCGCTTAACAAAAGAGTAATGTCTAATTTATGTGCTGACAATGAGCGGCAATTTGCTAGCAAAAGAGTTGTATGCAAGTTGGTATCAAAGGGAACGATTAATCCTTTATATTGAGGAGCCCACTTACAAGCAGGGCAGGACCCTTCCTCAAGTCAGGACACACCTGACAGGCTTCAGGAATGGAAGGTCTAAGGTTCCAGAGGGTCTCCGGGGCATAAGTAGGGCCCATAGTCCTAACCGGGCCAGGGGGACTGGCCCCTGGGCCCGTTCTGGCGCAGATAGGATCAGACGGGCTGCCTGAGGCGTGCCTTTGGCGCGACTGCAGCATCGCACGTTTTATCAGGGTTTAGACTTTATAAGCTAGACCGCTGACTCCTCAAAGATGGCGGCCGTCGAATGTGCCGATGGCTCGGAGGGAAAATGGCGGCCGAGTCTTAGGCGGCGGCCAAGAAATAGCCAAAAATGCTGCAGCCCACTCCCAGGTAGGTGGGTAGGGAGGAGAACGTGAGGAGAGGATCGGGGAGGAAGGGAAGGAGCCCTAAAAGACTGTTATCCCCCCAACCACAGCTGACTGGCCACTGAACACGGGCCAAGTGAGCTGATGGGCGCAAGAGCGCCTGTATATAATAAAAATAGGACCAATAAAAATGTGCACACAAATTAAAAACAGATGTAACACACAGAATAAAAAACAGACATAAAATCTTGGTTCACCAACCTAGTCCTGTTAAAGTCTGATTGTCACCCTTCTGTCCCACTCTGTTACGCTGTCCACCTTGAACTGCCATTGCTCCCCTTCCGATGCCCCAGTGGACAATGCACCTGTGATACAAAGAGGCTGGACTCTAACTGGACATTCCTCCACCATCAACCAAGCCTATTGCACATCCCCCTCAACCTCTTAGCACTTAAATAAACACCCTTGGAACAACTGTCAATTGAATGAAAAATGTATTAATTCAACAATCTGTGAACATTGCAATTCATACGTACAGTTATATATACATTGGTATGACCTGTAGTGGGCAGCAGTAAACACACTAGTAGCCAGAGCGGGGCATAGAGATCTGAAAATAGAGATGCCAAAGGGTACAGTAAGTGGTCATAGACATAGGGAAATCATGAAGCCATGTCCAATGTCCAACACAAAACTGCAATGTAAGTGAAGTTACAGTGTCTTACCTGTGTGTCACTGGAAGTACTGCTGTATAAGAGAACATCTGTTGTCCACATCTTCATCCTCTGCCTCATCTTCCTCACTGTCCACAGGCTCCACCGCTGCCACAAGACCATCTCCAGGCTCATCCTCCTGCAGAAAAGACACTTGGCGTCTCAAGGCCAGGTTGTGCAACATGCAACGATGATCTAGCACACATTCTTGGGTGAGTAGTACAGGGATCCACCAGTTGGATGGAGGCACCTGAACCTGGCCTTCAGGAGGTCGAAGGTTCATTCAATTATCCGCCTTGTTCGCCCATGTGCCTCATTGTAATGTTCCTCTGCCTTTGTCCTGGCATTCCTCACTGGGGTCAGTAGCCATGAGAAGTTGGGGTAACCAGTCACCTGCAAATATCAGGGATACCTGTTAGCCACACGCTCACCCTTAGGGACAACGCCATACACCAATATATACTGGGTGGGGACCTTGGGCTCACCTATTAGCCACACCCGGTGCCTCTGGAGTTGAGCCATCACATATGGGATGCTGCTATTCCTCAAGAGAAAGGCTTCATGTACAGAGCCAGGATACTTGGCATTCACATGGGAGATGTACTGGTCTGCCAAACACACCATCTGCACATTTAGAGAGTGATAGCTTTTTCTATTCCTGAACACTTGTTCATTGCTCCGGGGGGGGGGACAAATACTACATGAGTACCATCAATTGCACCAATGATGTTGGGGATATGTCCCAGGGCATAAAAGTCGGCCTTCACTGTGGCCAAATCCTCCACCTGGGGGAATACGATGCAGCAGCACGTGTTTTTCAGCGGGGCAGACAACACTCTCAAACATGTTGAAGAACATTGGCTGAGACATTCCTGATGCCATGGCCACAGTTGTTTGGAAGGAACCACTTGCCAGGAAGTGGAGCACTGACAGGACCTGAACAAGAGGGGGATACCTGTAGGGTGGTGGATAGCTGAAATCAGGTCTGGCTCCAATTGGGCACTCAGCTCTTGGATTGTGGCCTGATTAAGTCTGTAGGTTAGGAAAATGTGTCTGTCCTCCATTGTCACCAGGTCCACCAGGTCCACCAGGGGTCTGTACACTGGAGGATGTGTCCATCTCATATTCATCCTCAGCGGTTGAAGTCTAGGGAGGGAAACGGTGAGCAGAGGGTCATATTCACACATCCATTGTAATAATGATGCATATCTTCATTTACAGAACCAGTATGTGAATCCGAGAGTCAGTTGATGTGCCAATGTCTGCTGTTACGCAGTTAGGTGCCATGGCCTGTGCCCCCCTGAAATGGTGGCTGCCTGACCTGGAAGGAGGGACAAGTGGAAATGAGGTAATTCCGCTGGCAGTGTGCGCCGTTGCAGTCGACGTTCGACGACTGCCGCGCAACTTTGCATTGGTTAACATTAGGCCCTATGGGTCCAGTAGCCAATGACAATGTATGCTGGCGGTGACGGTACGCAGCGCCGCAGACGTGACTGCCATTTTCTATCTGTTCACTCACTTGCTACCTGACCGTCAACAGGAGAGGAGCTACATTGCAAGTGCTGCTGTGACCTTGTCTGGAAGCAACAATGGCTCATGTGTCTGGAGAAAGGGCCACTGCTTTCACTTCGGAGGAGTTGGAGAGACTGGTGGATGGGGTCCTACCCCAGTACACTTCACTCTATGGTCCTCCAGACAAACAGGTGAGTACACTGTAAGCATGATGAGTGGGCCATGAATGTATGGAGTGCTGTGTGTGTAAGCCACATGTATGGGGGGGCTGAGGTGTCTTGCGCAGAGTGCTGCATGTATGGTGGTCAATGTATGTGTGTAAGGGAATGGGAGGGATATGGGGGGCCATGAGTATGACAGTCTGGACGGTATGACTAATCCCTTTTCGGCTGTATTTTTCTGCAGTATTTTTCCTGCAGGTCAGCGCCCAACAGAAAAAGGGTATTTGGCGTGCCATCGCCAAGGAGGTGCGGACCCTGAGGGTCTTTGACAGGCGGAGGACCCATTGCCGCAAACGGTGGGAGGACCTGCGCCGGTGGGCAAGGAAGACAGCGGAGGCCCAGCTTGGGCTGGCCTCCCAATGAGGAAGGGGTGCCCGTCGTACTCTGACCCCCCTGATGTTCCACATCCTGGCAGTGGCCTGTCCGGAGTTGGATGGGCGCTTGAGGGCATCACAGCAGCCACAAGGGGGTGAGTACAAATTCAGAATCATGACTTTGTGCGCGTTAAGGTTTTACCTGGGTGGGGATGTGGACTGTGGGTGCCCCTAGGCCAGGGCAAACATGGCAGGATAGGTCTCTTTTTGGGCAGGCTCTGAAGTACTCCAACCACAATGGTGTTAGTGGGCATCTCCTACTGGTCAGGGCCTGTTTGTTTCAGGTGTGCAGCTGACGGCGTTATGCTAGGTACCCCATGGGCTGGTGACTATCTTTGTAACTGGTAGTGCATGGCCTAGTGCATAGGGCTGCCCCCTGTGTTTTGTGTACGTCAACGGTAGTGTTGTTGCTGGCATTGACCAAGTGTATCCTCTGTCTCTCCTCCCCCTTTTTGTTTTGTCACCCTGTCCTTGTGTGCATTAGCATCATCTGGCGGAGGAGCAGAGGCACCGGCGATGGAGGGAGTTGCATCCCACATGGCCCTAGAGGCCGAATCCACCAATGGTGAAGGCACGAGTGGGACAGAGGGTGAGGGGGGCACCACGACGGAGACAGGAGGGGACACTACAAACAGTGACTCCTCCTCCGATGGAAGCTCCCTGGTGGTGGCAGACACCTCTGCGGCCACCCCAACAACAGGTACGGTGTATTTCCCGTGCCCCCTCACCCAGGAGGGTGGGCATCTCCTTCACCCCAGGCACCTCAGACCCTACCCCAGTCAGCCCTGCTGCCCTCAGTGAGGAGGCTATTGACCTCCTGAGATCCCTCACTGTTGGGCAGTCAACCATACTGAATGCCATCCAGGGTGTCAATAGGCATTTGCAACAAACAAATGCATACCTGGAGGGCATTCACTCGGGCGTGGTGACCCAACAGAGAACATTTCAGGCTCTGGTCTCTGCACTGATGGCAGCCACTGTCCCTGTATCCAGCCTCCCCCCCAACTTCCTCTACCTAGTCCCAATCTCCTCAACCCCAGCCTATCCCAAGCACACCTTCAGACCAGCATTCACCCAAATCAAGATACAGAAGTGGCTCAGGCAAACACAAGCACCACACTTCATCTCACAGGCACTCCCACAAGCACCATCCCCATGAGACACACCAACATCCACTGCCTCCACTGTTTCCCCCTCCTCCTCGTACACCTCCCTCCCAGTTGTGCCTCCACTCACACATGCATGCACTACTTCCTCATCCACTACCTCCATCACCAGCACGCCCATCACTACACACCCCTCACTGGCAGTCACCACCCCCACATCAATGCACACATCCCCTGTGTCCTCTCCCACTGTGTCTGTGACCTCTCCTCCCAAAGTATACAAACGCAAGCACACACCCTCCCAACAGCATCCAGCTCATGCACCTGTACCCAAACACAGCAGACTGACACCTCCTACAACCACTCCCTCTTCCCCCACTCCCAAACCTTCACCCTCTTTCCGCCCCAAAGTCCCTAAGAAGTTCTTCCTAGCAAACATTGACCTCTTCCCTACCCCTTCCCCCCTCTGCCCTTTACCTCAGGCCAGAGTGTCCATAACCCAGCCCAGCACCTCAACCACCAAATCCACGTCCGCTGTGGTGTCTGCAGCTGTCAGAGGCTCAAAGGGGGCACCCGTCAGCCCAGCCAGTGTTCCACCAACCCCTGCCAAGGGCAAGAACATTCCACCACCTGGCAAGGTGAAGAAGAGGACAGCATTCAGCAAGGGGAAGGAGCCACAAGCACCCAGCAAAGCCACCTCAAAGACTCCAGATGCCAGACCCAAGGTGACACCACCATCTGCCAAGGGCAGGAAGGGGCACAAAACACCAGCCAAGGCACGTCAGCTGTCCGAGCCTGCAGGTGAAGGCCTGGTGCCTACCAACACAACCGCCAGCACCAGCACCTGCACCGCGGGCAGCACCGCCGCAGGCACCGCCGCAAGCACCACTACTGTCAGCAGCAGCAGCACCAGTGGGCAGCTGTCCGAGGCTGCAGGAGAAGGGCTGGAGCCTCCCCCCACCACTGGCAACACCTGCACTGAGGCCAGCACCCCCACCTGCACCCCTGCAAGCACCGCCACCTGCACCGCTGACAGTAGCACCACTGCCAGCAGCAGCCCCAGTGGGCAGCCGTCCGAGGCTGCAGGAGAAAGGCTGGAGCTTCCCCCCACCACTGGCAGCACCACCACCAGCACCGGCACTACCAACACTGTGCAGTCGTAGCCGGCGACAGATGGACTGTAGCCCTCCCTCCATGGGCTATCATGCATCCTGACCACTGCAAATCTCGTGGCTCTGACACCCAGGTGAGGGACTGTGACCTGGCAACCCCCATGTGCTGCATCACTGGGCACCAAGCCCCCTCCAGAGCCAGTGAAGAAAGGCATCCACTCACCCTATCCTGGGCAGGATGAAGCACACTGGGCACCAAGCCCCCTCCAGAACCAGTGGAGAAAGGCATCCACTCATCCAACCCTTGGCAGGATGAAGCACACTGGGCACCAAGCCCCCTCCAGAACCAGTGGAGAAAGGCATCCACTCCCCCTATCGTTGGCAGGATGAAGCACACTGGGCACCAAGCCCCCTCCAGAACCAGTGGAGAAAGGCACCCACTCGCCCTATCGTTGGCAGGATGAAGCACACTGGGCACCAAGCCCCCTCCAGAACCAGTGGAGAAAGGCATCCACTCACCCTATCCTTGGCAGGATGAAGCACACTGGGCACAAAGCCCCCTCCAGAATCAGTGAAACATGTCACCCACTTGGGAGACTGTGGCTTTGTACTCCCCAGGACCAAGCAGTGGGCAAATCACCCAAATTGAGAGACTTGAGAGACTGTGGCTTTGCACTCCCCAGGACCACGCAGTGGGCAAACCACCCACTTGAGAGCCTTGAGAGACTGTGGCCTTGCACTCCCCAGGACCAAACAGTGGGTATGGAGCCCCCTCCAGGAGCAGTGGCATAGTACCATCTCCGGCTGAGGTGCCCCCTCTTCCCCTTCCCCCTGCGGTGCCTGCGTGTTTTCCACCTGATGCCCCTGCAGTGTTCTCTCCGTTCTGAGGCAGGAGTCAAGTGTGGGCTTGGCCTATGTGTTATAGCCCAGTGGGCCATAGACTATTTTTGTGTGGACATTGTCCCCCATTTTGTATATAGTGTTTATATTGTACATACTGTTTATTTATTTATGAATGTTTTTCTCTAAATTTCTAATATTACTCTCATTTGACTCAATAACTTTTGTCCTTGCGTTATTCCAGAAGGTTATAGGGTGTATATGTAATGTTGTTGCATGTGTTCGTGTGTATGGTGTTGGGGGTGAGGGTGTAGGTGTTGCGTGTTGCGTGTGTGTCTCACTCTCTTTTTCCTCCACCCTCCCCTGTGTACTTGGTGCAGTACTCACCGTGGTCGTCATCGCCAGCGTTGGTACTCCTGGTAGATGAGAAATACACCGGCATGGGTAACACCTGTAGTTCGGGCTCCATGGCGTCCTGGTTCTTCCTTGAGTGTCGAGAGGTGAATGGTTTCCCGTCAAAGTACTGTTCCCACCGTGGTTTTGATGCCGTTGATACCGCCCTGGAAAAGCTGGCGGATGGGAGGGTTCTAATGGGGTGGGTGGTACATTGTCTTCAGCCTGGCTGTTGGCGGTTACCGCTGCGGTGTTTGTTGCTACCACTGTGGCGGTCGGAGTGTTAAAGTGGCTGTATGTGTTGGCGATTTCCGCTGTGGTCATTATTCCATTTTTGTTACCGCCAGCCTGTTGGTGGTATTACCGCCACTTTAACACCAACCACTAGGGTTGTAATGAGGGCCATAATGTTGGTATGTACTTACAGTGACTAGCCACCAAAAGCTGTTTTAGATGTAGAGGGTTATAGCTGTTCTGTGACAAAAACGTAAGCTCAGAATAAGATTGTAACTCTGCTAATTCTGGTTAGGGTCAAGCTGTCAAACAAATTCACATCCTATTTTTAATGTTTATTAAAAATTCCATTTAGTGTTGACGATAGATTTCAAATGAAAATTAGGAAAAGTGACATTTTAAACATTAGACTTTGTCTGCCTGAACCTCTAGCAGTATTTGCCTTAGCCTGCTGTCAGATGACCCTGTCGGTATTTCCCCTTAATGAGGTATGAAAACTGCTCTCATAGCAGAAACAATAGCTCAGGTCTTTTGTGTTAAAGCTCTGGATGTGAGGTATGTGCCAGGTTTTCGCTCACACAGGGCAGTTATAAAGGTTTCAGGAACTTCATTAATACGACGGGGACCATCCTAAAGTCTTCTCATTCATAGTTATGTGTGAAGAGAGACTTGGGGAAGATAACACTTTTGTCCTTTGGGCTCTTTTTAGCAGTTTGACACTGGCACAGTAAAAGGGAGAACTGATCACAGAGCCAATTTTGTGTAGCTGAGAAGGTGCAGACGATTCATTTCTCCCAGCACAATCCTGGGTAGCACACAAACTCCCTTTGGGGGAGAAAGATCCTACCATATTAAATTTCTACAGAATAGTGCACTGTGGTATAGTTTGCATTTAGCTGTACAGGATGTGCTGCAAACGTGGGAAAGTTTGTACTTTGTAACTTTTTCTACCTTGGTTAGGGAGTGTCAAGACGTCACCCTTACACACAGGCTAGTACATCCTACGAAGGTAGCCCCTCCTCCACATCTCATCAGAACACTTTCTGGATCTGCGGAAGAACAGAGGATTTGCTGTTTGAAATCTGTGTGGAGACCTGAAGGGCTGCAACTGCTCCCACTTGTACGCAATGCTAAGAAGTGGACTTTAGAGATCAGTTGGCTGTGTGGCTAGAGGGACACAACAAGCTGTAGAGACCTTTTTCCTGAAGTGCCCAGCTGACCAGTAGCATGCACCTGCACCTGAACTGGACCCAACTATTGGCCTTTGCTGAAGTGTGACTTGGTCCCCAAGAACTGTTACTGAAGTACTCAGAGCCACAGACGTGAGCTAGAGTAGCAGACTTAGAAAGGTGTTGAACTTTGAAGTCCTCCAGAGTGCAATGCAGGAACTTGTGGAAATGGTTTCTGATTACAAAGGGACTTAGATACAGCTGACTGGTATATCTGAGCCACACTCAATCATGGTCAGCTTGAAATTGTACCTAGGTCCTGGTCAAACACGAACAGTTACTAAGGATTAGAGCTTTACTTTTTCTTGGTACTTTTTGCCTTAAATATTTTAAAATGTATATCTCCTTTTGCCCTTGTCGGATTTTTGTTATTTTCGCATCATTTTAGTCATGTAATTGATTTATATGTATAATACTTTAAGTACTTCACACATTTTCTTAAATTGAGCCTGTCTGCTCTGTTCCAAGGCTAACTGGGAGTTGAGCCCAGGTTTAAATCACTGAAACTATGTTTTACTTAAACAATTGTGTGGCCTTATTGCTTGTAGTGGATTCCAATCCATCCCAATTAATAACCCACTTACTTATAACAAATGAAATCATAATACCTTTATGTCATCATTTCATTTTGCTGCTGCCAGGATTAAATGAAAGAGATATTGAATAATATAATTCCCTCACTGTCCATAGTCAAATCTCAGAAAGAAAGAAAGAAAGAAAGAAGCACTGCCGGCTCTTAACAAATGTTTGCACCCACATTTACAAAGGGGAAGGGGTCCCTTAGGGACCCCTTCCCATTTGCAAATGGATTAACACCAACTTGAAGTTGGTGGTAAACTGTGAATGTTTTGTGACTGCATTATGGTTGCAAAACATCTATACATCCCTCTGCGAGTAGCTATTAGGAAGGGACACCCTTAGCACTCCCCTTCCGAGTACCGAATTGCAAACCTCTTTTGCGATTCGATAATTGGTTACTGAATTGCAAAAATAGGGATGGAACATTCCTAAATGGTTTTTAGCAGTCGCAAACGCCTCAATTCTGCGAATTGGACCTCTTATGACCACTAACGAACTTTGCACATGTGGCCCCATATCTCCAATAAAATCCCGATTTTCTACCTATCCTTATGGTTTAAGGCACCTTTTAGGATAATCTTTCTAAATCCCTGCCTACCATCCTCAACCCCTTTAAATGTTTTTTATTGTTCAGAACCCGTTCCTGCTGTGCTATTCTCTTTTAAAAAAGTATATTTATAAACATTCTACAGTTTATCATTACTTATTCTTCTTTGGTGAGCTTTTACCAGCTATCATAAAATGTCCCTACTATTTCCCAGGTTACACACATTGTTGTGGTTACTTACCACTTTGTTACATCATAGTTTCAAATTCATGATATTTACATACTTGTTCGACTTTCAGGTTGTATAGGGAAGGAAGAAAGGAAGACAGGAAGAAAGAAAGAAAGAGAGAAAGAAAGAAAGAAAGACTCTAAAGGTGGTGCCCTCAAATGGTCTGTGGCAAACCACAGCTTCATCTATTACATCTGAGGAGTATCTATTATCAACTACACTTGTGGAAGGAAGACCAAGAGAAGACTGCATTGCACAGCCCCGTAGGCTTTTTTGAGTTCCCTTAGATTTCCAAAATCCTTTCCCAACCTCCAATATTATTCCAAAGGCTTCTGTAAAGGATTAGTGACATGCTGATAAAGCAGTTAATGATCTGAAATGGCCATACTTTGAAGTAGTTGAAGAGGAAAATCTTGACAAAGAAGAGCAACTGAACAGAGGTTTCAATTGTGTGAGGTTGTTGGATTGAGGCGACAGCATTTCAATAATACTTTATCAGTAGGTTAAGCTTTGCTAATGTATTTTAGACTATTTGAAGTGCATTTTACCTAAGAATAAAGACATTTTTGGATTCAGATTGTTCCGGTGTTAATGCCAGCACAAGAAGAAAATTTGTCTGCTGAGGAGCAATTACATAATTAGGCTTAGAAGGGTGTTGGTTTAATGGCCACGTACCTAGGGAAGTATCTGGATGATAATTTATTAAAAGTATAACTTCTCGTGAATATGGCAAGGGCATAGGTGAGCAGTGTGTGCATTTTGGTAGGCTGGAGATTTACTTAAATCTGTGAACAATGGTAAGGAAGTCAGGAACGTACCCCAAAAAAGAAGCATACCAAGAAAATGAGGTCAAATTTGGTCAACACAAAGTTGGGCATGATGGTCAATAGCCTGAAGGATAGTTTAGAAGACAGGGATCCTCTAGTACATGGGTACTCACAAACTTTTTCTCGGGGGCCAAAATTGCAGTATGGTTTGCGGCCGAGGGCCGCACTGAAGTGACAGCGGGGGGCGGGGCTTAGAGGGGGCGGGGCTTAAAGGGGGAACAACCACCCCACCCCCTTTTTCAAAACAATGCCCCTACCCCAGTAACACACACAGCGCGCACACATACAGCGCCATCTGCTCTCACCCCTACCCCAGTAACACACACAGCGTGCACACATACAGCGCCATCTGCTCTCACCCCTACCCCAGTAACACACACAGCGCGCACACATACAGCGCCATCTGCTCTCACCCCTACCCCAGTAACACACACAGCGCCATCTGCTCTCACCCCTACCCCAGTAACACACACTGCGCCATCTGCACACAGCGCCATCTGCTCCCACCCCTACCCCAGTAACACACACAGCGCCATCTGCTCTCACCTCTACCCCAGTAACACACACTGCGCCATCTGCACACAGCGCCATCTGCTCTCACCCCTACCCCAGTAACACACACAGCGCCATCTGCTCTCACCCCTACCCCAGTAACACACACAGCGCCATCTGCACACAGCGCCATCTGCTCTCACCCCACCCCAGTAACACACACACAGCGCACACACACAGCGCCATCTGCTCTCACCCCTACCCCAGTAACACACACAGCGCCATCTGCACACAGCGCCATCTGCTCTCACCCCTACCCCAGTAACACACACAGCGCCATCTGCTCTCACCCCTACCCCAGTAACACACACAGCGCGCACACACACAGCGCCATCTGCTCTCACCCCTACCCCAGTAACACACACAGCGCCATCTGCTCTCACCCCTACCCCAGTAACACACACTGCGCCATCTGCACACAGCGCCATCTGCTCCCACCCCTACCCCAGTAACACACACAGCGCCATCTGCTCTCACCCCTACCCCAGTAACACACACTGCGCCATCTGCACACAGCGCCATCTGCTCTCACCCCTACCCCAGTAACACACACAGCGCCATCTGCTCTCACCCCTACCCCAGTAACACACACAGCGCCATCTGCACACAGCGCCATCTGCTCTCACCCCACCCCAGTAACACACACACAGCGCACACACACAGCGCCATCTGCTCTCACCCCTACCCCAGTAACACACACAGCGCCATCTGCACACAGCGCCATCTGCTCTCACCCCTACCCCAGTAACACACACAGCGCCATCTGCTCTCACCCCTACCCCAGTAACACACATAGCGCGCACACACACAGCGCCATCTGCTCTCACCCCTACCCCAGTAACACACACAGCGCCATCTGCTCTCACCCCTACCCCAGTAACACACACTGCGCCATCTGCACACAGCGCCATCTGCTCCCACCCCTACCCCAGTAACACACACAGCGCCATCTGCTCTCACCCCTACCCCAGTAACACACACTGCGCCATCTGCACACAGCGCCATCTGCTCTCACCCCTACCCCAGTAACACACACAGCGCCATCTGCTCTCACCCCTACCCCAGTAACACACACAGCGCCATCTGCTCTCACCCCTACCCCAGTAACACACACAGCGCCATCTGCACACAGCGCCATCTGCTCTCACCCCACCCCAGTAACACACACACAGCGCACACACACAGCGCCATCTGCTCTCACCCCTACCCCAGTAACACACACAGTGCGCACACACACAGCGCCATCTGCTCTCACCCCTACCCCAGTAACACACACAGCGCGCACACACACAGCGCCATCTGCTCTCACCCCTACCCCAGGAACACACACAGCACGCACACACACAGCGCCATCTGCTCTCACCCCTACCCCAGTAACACACACACACAGCGCACACACACAGCGCACACACACACAGCGCAATCTGCTCTCACGCCTACCCCAGTAACACACACTACATTAAAAACAAATAAATAAATAACCAAAGAGCCTTACCTGACTCAAAGCACTGTAAAGATGCCACAAATGTGGAACAGCAGGCAGGCAGGCGGGCAGCAGACGTGGAGCCGGTGACAGGAAGCAGACGACCAAAGCCCCATAAAAGTTAGCTGCAAGCGCTGACTTTTATGGGGCTTTGGCTTCCAGGATCGTCAGGGCAACGCCATCAACAATGGCCGCCGTATGTAAACATAGAGGAGGGCCGCGGGAGCATGCTCCCGCGGCCCTCTTCTATGTTTACATACTGCTGCCATTATGATGTGGCGTTTGGTGTGCGTCTCGCGGGCCGCCAAGCTAGGTCCGTGGGGCCGCTGGCGGCCCGCGGGCCGTACTTTGAGTACCGTTGCTCTAGTATAATGAGAAGACATGTGGATGTACAGAATAATGGAACTGCAAAAAGAGAAGATAATTAAAAGAGACACACTATTGTGTTGTGCAATGAGTCAGTGAGATGTGGTGATGTGGCACGGAGTTATTATTCAGAATTGGATTCAGAAATGGATGTAAAGGAGGTACAGCCTAAAAGAGACTGTTGTAAAAATTAAGATGAATGGAGAACTAAAGTCTCTTTTGGTCAGGTACTTGGCCAATTATCAATACAGGATCCATTACCACCATCAGTGGACACCAATCCAACAGTTTGGTGACTATATTGAATTTTGGATTAGGCATTAAATGCCAAAGGAGGTAAAAACAAGATTGCCCTCTGAATGTCCCAGACCAACTTTGTCAAATTTGGTGTTGTGAATAAATCTGGCCGAAACCAGAGGAAGGTTTTGATAAAGGATTGAAAAGCTGCCAGGAAAGCTTGTTGGACATGCTCGGCCCATTAACTTGCATATCTGATAAGTTAGAGGAGGCATACGTGAATAGATCCAGGTTTTAAGAATGCAGTGGTAAACTATGATTTAATGAATTGATCAAGTGATTTAGGGCCTCATTACGCGTATGGAGGTCTTAAGACCACACTCGCAATAGGGGCCGGACCGCCACAGACAGGACGGTCCGACCACCCTAATATGACCTTGCCACAGCCACCAGCGTCCAACCACCAGCACCACCAGGCTGTCCCCAGCCTGCAGCCTGGTGGTCCCAGCAGTTGTAATCTCCCAGTGCAGCGCTGCAAGCAGCACTGCCCTGGGGATTACGAGTCCCCATCTGCCAGCCTTTCCATGGCAGTTTACACCACCATGGAAAGGCTGGCAGAATGGGGCGTCGGGGGACCCATGGACAGCCCCATTGCGCATTTTTCTGCCCGACATTTGGACAGTGAAATGCACGAAGGGTGCTATTGCACCCGATGGCCCACAACATTGCCACCGGCTCGATTACGAGCCAGCGCAAATGTTGTGGTGAGTTTCCACTGGGCCAGGGGGCAGAAACTCTGCTTTCGCCTGCTGGCCCAGCGGAAAAATAATAGGGTGGCAAGCATTCCGCCAGCACTGGCATACTGGCATATGCTGGCTGCAGCAGCTTCGGCGGTTTTCACTAAAGACCGCCAAAGTTGTAATGAGGCCCTTATTGTTGAAAAGGGAGTATTTCCGAGGATACCAGCGATAAGGAGTACTGTTGGAATAGATGTGTTTGCAAACATACTGAGTGTACAGATAGTGGGGTTTTACAGTTAGAGATGGACCTGGAGTCACAGAGGTTAATGCTTTCAGTCAGAACTGGGAGTTTATTCTGCCATACGTTTTTCCACCATTTGCAATGATTTCTCAAATTCTGTTGAATGTGAGAAGAGCGAGGTGGTGTTGGGTGACTATTTTCTGGGGTTGCCAGTGGCCTGTTGATGAAGGAGATGCCGGGGGAGAAGCCTCTACTCCTGGCTGCATTTTGGGAGAATTCTGGACAAGTTCTCAAGGGGAGCTTCACAGTGTGTTAGAGGGTCATCTTTAATTAATGGAGTGGAGGATTTCTGGAACATCTAGCAGATGTCAAGGTAATTAGAGGAAACTTCAGTGCTCAACATGTGTATGTGAGAATACACCTGGCAGTTGGAGCAGCAGTGGTGTATAGGATGGCCTGGGAAAAGTGGAACTATTGGACTATGGAATTGAAGTTGCTTCTTGTATTGTTATCTGTGGTTCATGTAACAAATTTATTGACAGCGCAATTTCAGGGATGTCTGTTTTATAGAACAATAAATAAGAACAGTTCATCATTTCTCGCAGGTCATGAATTTTCAGATAAACTGCCAGTGGCGCTGAACACTTTGGTCAGGAAATCAGCAAGAAGTACGAGGATGGAACTGACACTGACAGCTATGTATCATTGCTTATTGAATGTCAATATAGGTTTGATCATGGTGGAGAGATGTAGAGAGAAAGAGGACCTGATTTTGCACAGTTTATCTAAAAATGGGCTGTTCTGTTATCTTTAATCTCAAACAGTAAAATTTCAGATGTGAAAGCTTTGAAAGTGACTGAGATGCATGTTCAACGTGAAGTATGTTTCTATTTGAGGAAAAGAATAAAAACAATGTTGACTTGTATTTTCTATCTCTACTTGGAGGGGGGCCACAAGAGTCTATGTATGGTGTAGTGTTTAAAAGAATATGAACGCACAACAAATGATTTACATGGCAGTGGTGTGTCACTGTAGATGTTTTGGTTTGGCTTCTACCTTAGCATGATAGGTGAATGAAATTATGAAAGAGACAGGCATTGATATCTCAGTTTATGGACCATATTTTACTTGGAGAGCTTACGCAACAAAGGCTTTGCAGTAGGGAGTAGCGTAAGTGATAGTTTGAGATCTGCAGATTGGTCAGGGCACTCAACTTTTATGAAATTTACTTTAAATCAATTAAGGGTGATGCAGAAATAGTGGCCTAAGTTTGCTGTTGTAAAATGCAGATTTTCCACAGCCTCGTGGGCTGAAAAACTTAATTTATTCAAACACACAGAAGGTCATATTATCTCACCCTACGCTGACAACCCCTTAATATGTGTTTTTGTGATTTTGTCTCTGTTGATTGACAGGCTGAACTGTTTAGTGGCCAGGATTACTCTTTTTCCATTATCAGGATAAAAAGAATATGGAAGGTAAAAAAACTTAATGTTTCAGGTTTTGATTAAGCTTACCTTTTGGACAATGTCATCTAAATGATTACCAACTGGAGAAAAGGAAGATGGCTGTGGGTATCAGGGTTTGATACATATTCTAGATGTAAATGTTTTGCATATGAGGATCTATGTGAAAAACAAAGAAGACTGCATAATATTAGCCTCCATGGGCCACATGTACAAAGGATCCTCTTTGTGAATTCCTAATTGGGAATCTTTGCAATTTGCAATTAGGAAGTCACAAACAGCAATGTAGTAATGTGTCTCAGACATATTTAGCAATTCCCTATGGGTCTCAAATGGACTGACCTTATCGATATTCATGAAGTAGGTCGCAATTTGCGACCCATTGGGAATGGCCCAAAAATCACAGGGATGTATGCCTGCTGGGGTCAGCAGACCACAATGTCTGTGACTGCTTTTTAACCCTTTTGCTGCCAGGTCTTTTCGCCTTCAGCTGCCAAGCTTTTTTGGCTTTTTGGGGCAGTTTGTGATTAGGCCCTCATAACCTTTTGTCCACATAACCTACTCACGCCACATTTGCGTCATTTCTTTCCAACATCCTAGGGATTCTAGAGGTACCCAGACTTTGTGGGTTCACCTGAAGGAGACCAAGAAATTAGCCAAAATACAGCAAAAATGTCATATTCTTTTAAAAAATGGGACAAAAGGGCTGCAGAAGAAGGCCTGTGGTTTTTCACCTGAAAATGGCATCAACAAAGGGTTTGCAATGCTAAAATCACCATTTACCCAGCTTTCAGGACCAGCAGACAGAAAACCCAATTTGTCAACACAATTTTGGCATTTTACTGGGACATACCCCATTTATACTATTTTTGGTACTTTCAGCCTCCTTCCAGTTAGTGACAGAAATGGGTGTGAAAACAATGCTGGATCGCAGAAAGCTAAACATTTCTGAAAAGTAGACAAAATTCTGAATTCAGCAAGGGGTAATTTGTGTAGATCCTACAATAACAGCTGAAATAAAAACAAATTGAAATTGAGGTGTAAAAACAGCTATTTTTCTCCACGTTTTACTCTAACTTTTTCCTGCGATGTCAGATTTTTTAAAGCAATATACCGTTATGTCTGCTGGACTCTTCTGGTTGCGGGGATATATAGGGCTTGTAGGGTCATCAAGAACCCTGGGTACCCAGAGCCAATAAATGTGCTGCACCTTGCAATAGGTTTTCATTCTATACCGGGTATACACCAATTCATATGCTGAAATATAATGAGTGAAAATAGGTATCAGGAAAACCTTTGTATTCCCACAATGGGTACAAGATAAGGTGTTGAGAAGCAGTGGTTATTTGCAAATCTCTAAATTCCGGGGTGCCCATATTAGCATGTGAATGACAGGGCATTTCTCAAATAGACGTCTTTTTTACATACTGTCTTACACTTGGAAGGAAAAAAAGGTAGAGAAAGACAAGTGGCAATAACACTTGTTTTCCTGTTCTGTGTACCCCCAAGTCTCCCGATAAAAATGGTACCTCACTTGCGTGGGTAGGCCTAATGCTTGCGACAGGAAACGCAACTTGGACACATCACATTTTTACATTGAAATCTGACATGCTCTTTGCAAAGTGCCTAGCTGTAGATTTTGGCCTCTAGTTCAGTAGGCACCGAGGAAAACCTACCAAACCTGTGCTTTTTAGAAAACTAGACACCTAGGGGAACCAAGGACGGGGTGACTTGTGGGGCTCTCACCAGGTTCTGTTACCCAGAATCCTTAGCAAACCTCAAAATTTCGCCAAAAAAAACTATGTCCTCACATTTTGGTGACAGAAAGTTCTGGAATCTCAAAGGAGCAACAAATTTCCTTCGACCCAGCGTTCCCACAAGTCTCCAGATAAAAATGGTACCTCACTTGTGTGGGTAAGCCTAGTTCCAACAACAGGAAATGCCCCAAAACACAATGTGGACACATCACATTTTCCCAAAGAAAACAGAGCTGTTTTTTGCAAAGTGCCAAGCTGTGGATTTTTGCCTCTAGCTCAGTCGGCACCTAGGGAAACCTACCAAACCCAGACATTTTTTTTAAACTAGACACCTGAGGGAGTCCAGGGAGGTGTGACTTGCGTGGATCCCTCAGTGTTTTCTTACCCAGAATCCTCAGCAAACCTCAAATTTGGCTTTAAAAAATCTAATTTTTCACATATTTCTGTGTGGGATCAAGGCACTGGGACAAATTTCCTACCACCCATCGTTCCGCTCAGTATCCCAGTAAAAATTATACCTCACTTGTGTAGGTGGGCCAAGTGCCTGTGACAGGGAAGAGCCAAAAAAGGGTCAAAATTGAGGGGGAACCAAAGCGGGTCCAAATGGGCAGTTGGAAAAAAAATAATTTTAGGTTGACAAGTGGGGCAGAAGTTTTATCGGTATATATGAGACAATGCTGGGTGGTAGGAATTTTGTGGATTCCTGCAGATTCCAGAAGGTTCCATCACAAAAATGGGGAAAAAATGTGTAATTTCCAGCAAAGTTGGAGGTTTGCAGGGCATTGTGGGTGAGAAAATGGTGTGGTGTGCATGTGAAGCACACCACCCTGGACTCATCCAGATGTTTAGTTTTCAGATGTGTCTAGGTCTTGTGGATTTTTCTACAGGGCAGTGTCCCAAAGTCCAAAAAGTGCAGCCCTCACCATTCCAAGTGGGACGATTTTGAGAGTTAGCCAAGCTCTCATGGCCCAAATGTAAAACCAAAACCCCAAATAATCAAATGTCCTCTAAGATGTTTTAGTGTGCGGGGGAGAGCTGAAAGACTGTTACCCCCTTCAGTTGGGGTGGGGGCATAACCAGGCCCATACTGGTTAGTAGCCACCACTCCACTATTTTTTTTTTATTTCCCTGGCATCTAGTAGACATTCTGCCCCCCTGGTGTGTGGATCGGGGGTAATTGCCCTATTTGCCCACTGGTGGGCAGAACAACTTTGGCCCCATTTATTTAGGGTGGGGGTATGGCCATGCCACCACCCTCTTATTTTGGAAAACAAATTTCCCTGGTGTCTGGTTGGCTTTCTGTCCCCCTTGGGGGCAGATGGGTCTTCCAAAAATAGGCCGATATGCCCCTGAGGGGGGCAGATATGGCCAACAGTAATGTGCCCCCATGGGGAGCTACCCTTGCACAATGAGTGCCCCCCCCCCCAAACTAAACACACCCATACATACACACCAATCCCTGGTGCCTAAGTGGTTTCTGCCCCCACCAGGGGGCAGATCGGCCTAATACAAATAGGCCCCCCAAAGGGGGCAGAAATGGCCTAAAAACAATTTGCCCCGTTTCCCCCAGGGAGCAACCCTTGCCTAAGGGGTCTCTCCCCTTATCAATATAAATAAAAATAAAAAAAATCCCTGGTGTCTTGTGGCTTCTGCTCCCCCTGAGGGCAGATCGGCCTGGTTAATATAGGCCAATCTTCCCCGGGGGGGGCAGAAAAGGCCTAGTAAACAAATTGCCCCCCAGGGAGCGATCCTTGCCTAAGGGGTCGCTTACCTTATCAATATAATTATTTTTTTTAAATCCCTGTTATCTAGTGCCTTCTGTCCCCCGGGGGGCAGATCAGCCTAATTAAAGTAGGCCAATCTGCCCCCAAGGCCACTCCTCTTATGACAATTAAAAAAATATCCCTGGTGATTAGCGGCTTCCTGGAGCACGATCGCTATGCGATCGTGCTCCAGGAATGTACAGAGAGACATGAAAAGGGAAGGAAAAGCCTTTCCTTCCCTTTTCATGTCCCTCTGCCTCCCCTGCTCCCTGTACCGAGGATAAACTAATCAGCATTGCTTCCAACGCAACGTTAACCTCTGATGATGTCATCAGACGTCACGGGGTGGTGGTTGGGGGTGGAAGGGGAAGTGATTCCCCTTACAACCCTGACAGGGGTGGCGGCCCTCGGGGGACCCCATTCTTTACTCATCTTTACTCCCACTGGGAGAATTCTTACCTCTACAGTCCGGTGGGAGAAAAAATGCCTTCCCTACCTGCAGCAGCACGAGCAGGTAAATAATGTCTGCTCCCAACCGGCAGGAGATTTAAGATGCTCCTGCTGGGTGGTACTGAACTTCTGTCTTCCTGCCAATGCTTCTGCACGCAGGAAAACAGATGCTGCTCCCAATCGACTGGAGCAAGCATAAAAAACTAAGGGCTCCCACAGCATGCGAGAAGATGGATGGTGCCGCAGGGTTCCTTGTGCTCCTCCTGTGTCCCCCAACATCCTGCTTGGCAATTTCCACTGGTGAGCATCAGGACAACCATTGATAATTAAAACAGGCCCTTGAGGATGGTGGTGCCTGGGACCACAATAGGCTTGGGGAGAGGGGTCATGCAGCCCCCTTACTATGTTAATTGGCTCCAGGTTTTGGGGCACCTGGGTCATATTAAGGCTTGGAGAGAGGGGGCTCCCCTTTTTAACATCATGCGGCCCTGGGGGATGGTGTCCCCAGGGCACAATGAGGGATAGGAAGGGAGGCTGCACAGCCCCCTCCCCTTTTTTATGATGTTCGGCTCTGGATGATGGGACCATGGAGCCTACTGAAGCTCCTGGGGGACATATACACCCCCTTTTATATGTAAGTAATAGCCCCAAGGGATGTGGTCCCCAGGACACTACTGGTTTGTGGAGGGGGGCCGTGCACTCATCTTAAAGGCCCAGGGGTTGGGGGCCCTGGGGCCCCCTGTCGGATGGGGGCTGCGTTAATGGGTTGGACGCAGGGCCTAGCTCCAGAGGGTTGGTTGAATTCCAGACCTTGCAGCCAATATTCTGCTGTTCACGGGCAAAGGCGGTGCACAGTGTGGTTTTAGCTCTCTACAGGGGGTTGGACACGCTGTTCATAGCAGTGGGGTTGGCTTAACATATGGTAACAAAATAATGTCTTATGTTAAAAAAAATACTAGAAATTCACTGAAAAAACAAAGGTTAAAGTAAAATTATACTTAGGTTACAACGTAATGTTTTAAATGTACAAAATCACTGAAATTCATCAGTTATAGTTATTTCTAGTAACTATGGGTCAGATGTACAGAGAACTTTCCAGTCACAAACAGCCTGATTTACAGAATCGGGCCATTTGGGACCAGAAAAATGCTTATTCTGATGCACAAAATGCAAAATGCGATTCAGTAACTTGTTACTGAATCGCAATTTGCATTTGCGATTCAGTAGTTAAAGGGGGATGTTTTGGGTGTCCCTTCTAAATACTGAATTTGGTAAGTATTACTGTTTTGCAACCAAGTTCTGCTTGCAAAACAGTAATACTTTACCACCATTAAAAAGGTGGTGTTAATCCTTTCACAAATGGGAAGGGTTCCTCTGAGACCCCTCCCCCTATGACAATGTTGACAAATATCTTTTAAGAGCAGGCAGTGTCCCCACGGACAACTGTCTACTGTTAAAAACTATAACTTAAACAATTCATTTTTTTTCTTTTTAAACACATCCTGTTTTTCTTTAAGAAAATGGGCTGCATTTAGAAAAATTGCTTTATTTAAAAGTAATCACATACATAGTGGTCTGCTGACCCTGTCACTGTGATGCCAGCAAATCCTAGTGGGTCCCAAATTGTGACCTACCTCATTAATATGCATGAGGTGGGCTCATTTGCAACCCATTAGGAATTGTTAATGAAACTAATAAGTTTCATACATTAGAAATAGCAATTTCCCCATCGCAATTTACAGGAAATCACAATTAGGAAAAATCTATTCATCTTCACACATCTGGCCCTATATCTCATGCCCTTAGGTAACTATAACTCACACCCTTGCCATGCACATCTACTCACCCACGACATCTTCTATGGCATGATTGAGAATGTCACCTGCAACATTTGCAATGACATTATTGGCAAGAAAACTGTGCATTTACCAAGTGCTAACTTCTATTTGGGAGCAGGTGGAGATGTCATGTTTGGTCTTTAAAGAATTGTAAGTTAAAATCATCTTCAATATTAAAGTTGGATTTTAAGTCACAATTGCCACTTTTAGACAATGCAATTTTCTTGTCCTAACCATTTGTGCCTTGTGACATGACTGTGAATGTTTCTGCTGTTGACTGCTGGTGGGATTTGTGCACTCCTCCCAGACAGTGACAGAAAGGGGATTAGGTGTAGACAGGATGGGCCTTCCTGACAGAATAGTTTGGGCGGAGCTGTACCAAGCCCCACTTACATTTCAAAGGCCTTTACCTCCAGCTCACACAAAGTCTTTTATCTCCTCAGAGTTCTTGAAGCCTTGACAAGGGAATAGAAGGAGTTTCCAGAGCCATGTGGCGGTAGTATAGGGAATTTCCCCACCTTAAAGACTGGCACAAGGTATAAATACTGGACCTCCAGAGCCACTCTTCCATACACTCCTGGACCTGTGGAGAATAAAGAAGAAGGAATGCCTTGCACCCACAGGAGTACCCTGCTGCTTGAGGTCTGCCTTGTTCCCCAGAGGACTTCTGTTTTTCTACCAATGGACTACCCTGCTGCTTGATGACAACCTTGACCCATAGAAGGCTGTCCTGCTGCTTGAGGATGGATCTTGCTCTCTGGAAAGAAAGACTGGACCCGCTTCCTCCATCCCAGGCTACCCTGAGTGACTCCAAAGGTTAGTTGGGTGGCCTCCCATTGGAGCTACAAAGACCCAACAAGCTCCACAGATCTCCCTGCAGCTGCCCAGCTGAGCTGCTGCACTGGACCTGCAAATATATCTTCCTGAGCCCTGCTTTGCCTCTGCTGTAGGGAGCCCATGATCTCCAAGAGGTGCCTACCCAGACCTTGGATGCTTGGTGGGCATCAGTAGAGCTCCTCCTGTGAAGAAAGGAAAAATCCTGAAGTTTTGGGCTACTGGAGACTGCAAACAGACTGGTCATGATGGGAATCTTCCATCAGTGACAACCACCAATGCAAAGCTCTGGTGAACTTGACTCTTTACTGTACAGCAACGACTGGCGGCACAAGATCTGCACTTCGCACTACAGCAATGACAGACCACTGTGATCACCAACATGATGCTCTAGCAACGACAGTCCATGATGCCCCACTGCTTCTACGTACGACATTGATGACAGCCCGGTCATCTGGCCTGCTCTTCATGCTACAGCAAAAACCAGCCGCAATACTCTTCCTTCTCCTCAGGGTCTCCTCCAAGGTAAACAAAACTCTTCACACCATACTTGAGAAGCTACATTTTTTCAGCAGAACTAACCTGGTCCCTGTATCGAGCTGGTTATCCATTGTGGTCAGCCTGAACCTGTGAATTTGCCTGGTCTAGCAAGTGGCACTTTGTCCTTTTAAGCTCTATATTTACTTAAAACATACAAAATCAGTATTTCCAGCTCTACTAATTGGATTTTCGTTATTCTGATCTCTTTGTATCTATTGGAATGTACTCTATTTTTCTATGTTGCGTGGGATTTTTCTTGTGTTGTTTTTTCACTTTAGTACTGTTTGTGTGCCGCATAAGTACTTTACAGAGTGCCTCTAAGTTAAACCTGATGGTTTGGTGCTAAGCTGCCAGAAGGTTAAGCACAGGCTAACTTATTGGCTTTTTGTGGTTCACCCTACAAGTGATTTTACTGCAAGCAGAAATCACTTCCTATTTTCATTGTATTAAGAGATGTTCTAGCACTTACTGCTAGCTTCATCTTTACATCATGTGCAGGTTTATAGTCGAAGTGAAGATGTTTACCTTCGCACTTAGATATTGAGTTGGAAGTCAAAAATCGCCAGCAGGATGAAGCAGAAAGCTGTAGCCAAAGTCAGTTCCATGAGGTCAGATACCGCTTTGGCAAAGGACCGCTGAAACGGCCTTGTTGCTGTGGAGAAGAACGTAGCGGGAGAAGCCTCAAAGTCAATCCAACCGGCAATGCACCTTGGGCAGGTTGGTCCCAGTCTCCCCCTGGTTCGCAAAGCACTTTTTGGCCAAATTTTGTCCAAGTCCTCAGTTTTCTCAAAATTGCCGATCTGGGCAACCTTAGCACCACAACCCAGTTTCTGATGGAAACCTCTTTGGGGTTAAGGACTCACTCAGACTTGAATGCCACATCCTGCTTCACAGGTCTGCTGGGGTTTTCATGTAAAATTAGGGGTGCACTTCAGAGGGCAAAGAGAGAATGACAAAACAAATCTTGTGTATTCTCTGTCTGGTTTCTGAAAACACAGTCTCTGTGTATTCGCTGTCTGGTTTCTGAAAACACAGTCTCTGAAGTTGCTGTGGGTACAGGACCTGCCTCAAAGTGGATTTAAGTGTTAGATTTAGGAGGATACTAGGATTACCATAGTACTGTTCCCAAACCAAAGCCTAATACCCACACAGCACTCAAGGCCCATTTTACTGTGACTGAAGATATTAGCCATCTTGAAAATGCCTAAAGTGGGTAGGGTTAGCCCATGAACATTTAGCCCATTGATTAGAGCATCCCCCTAGGTCATGTCCACCCACTAGCTTGTGACATGCATAAATATGGCATCTCTAAACACCCACTTAAGAACACTTGCTTAAGTGAGGAAGATCAGAAGAGGACTGCTGCCTGCAACTTGAGAAAAGTCCTCAAGGACTGGACCTGCTCACTCTATTTCACCCAAGTCAAAGAAGTGGATTCCAAGGGACATAAGGCTGACCTCCTCTTCAAGCTATAGTTATACAACATGCTTTAAGAGGCCTTTCCTACAGCTGCCCAGCTGATCACTGGCACCTGGATGGGGCTCTGCCTGACACCCAGTTGCTTCTTTAAGTGCCTCCCCCCGGGACATGGGACACTTTAGAAGAGTACTCCTGTGGTGGATTGGGACTTAAGAACAAAGACATTATGTAAAACTGTCGACCAGTATGGACCTTGTTTAGTGTATCTAGGCCAAGCTCCATCGCAGTGAGCCTCAAATTCCATGTAAGTCCCAGTCTAATGTGATTATTGACCATCACTGGCACTTCATGCTTCCTTGAACTAGTACTACTTAATGGTTTTACTCGATTTTTCTATTTTGGGATTTGTATCGTTTTGCATTTCACTTTATTACAGTTTTTAGTACTGCATAAATACTTTACACATTGCCTTATGTTAAGCCTGTCCACTGTGTGCCATAGCTACCAGGGGATTGAGCTCTGCTTAATTTAATGTCTATAGTGATTCACCCTACTATGAATCATGGTTACTACCAGCGGTGGGTACTTACCCCTCAAGTAATACCTCAATTTCTTACACCCATATGGAAAATCAAAGGATTCGAATTAGGCTACCAACCACTGAATTGTGGGAGCAATGGTTGTATTTATGTATGTATCACAAGAAGAAGTTTCTCCTGCTGACAGAGTAAGACAAATTAAGACAGACTTCAGTAATCCAAATCAAATGACAGGATTACAATTTAAGATAACTACAATAAATGTTGTCAGAGACCGATGGTGCTTATCAGTACCCTTCCATCTGAAATGGGGTACAGTTCTAAACAGTTTTAATAGCCCAATGTGATGGGGATTCAAATCATAGCGATTGAAAGTGATTCCCCAGTTGGGATAGTAACTTGTTTGCAAAAGTGAAGGCATATCTTTTCAAATCCTTCCCTTTTGTGAACTGTGGAAAATGTTTCAGTGAGAGTAAGCATTGGTGCAGGGGACCACTGCCAACTCTCACAGAAGCTTTATGAAAATAATTTTTGGAACTTGAGCTACATTTAAAAAACAACTTCAGAAATGAAAACAATCCCTTAAAGGCCACCATCACTGTGATTGTCACCAATCGGAGTGAGTAATAATTTGCTACATAGCTTATGAATATTAACGAGTTAGGTCAGACTACAATCCACCCTGATCCAGCATTTTTATGAACCAACCTATTAGTACATAGGTCGGGTTTCAAAACGGAATACTTGTTTTAAAATGGTACTGTATCACACCTTGTAAACACTTTATTCAAACAGTACATTGGTACATCGGACCCTATATTCTGCAAAATCGATCCCTGATCCAAAGCAGATGTAGAGAACAAAGACAAGAAAAAAACTTGGGTTAGTGTTAATCTTAACCATTTTGTAACTTTCAGATTCGTAGTGTGGGTAGTCTAGGTCACCGGAAGTACTACTGAAAACAATAAAGAATTGAATTGTTATTATAGGCTAAACGTGATGCAAATCATTTCAAACTCTGACGTGCTGAACTGTACAGGAGCACATACAATCTATTTGATGTAACCTGGACCAAAGGCCTGTTTCTAGCAATGATGGGCTGCATGTCATCTGTACAGCAACAAACAGAATGATGTCACAACCACAGTGCTACCTTACTACCACAGGATTCTAGAATTCCACTCTAGGCATCACCTTTTGCTTGAGTTTTTTCTTGTCTCCTATCCCAGCCTCTGTTCACTCTTCATTGTTTGCTTTAAACAAATCCATGAATATCATTTACATTCATGGCGTCTGGGAATACTTTAGAAAAGGGAGACAAGTTTAAAGTGAAACTTGACATGTCTATGGCTCTAGCAACTGCTGGGAGTCAAAATATGGGCAAGTCAGTGAAAATATTTCCGTCCATGCCTTTGCCTTTTGCTGAAACGGCACGGGATTCCTCACTGATGGATTTTTTGGAAGAAAATTCGTGCGAGGAAATGCCGGAGAGTCCCGGTTTCCAAAGAGACCTCAGCACTAGCAGTCAATCTAAAAGTGTGGCGGGGGATGAAGACCTTCTCTGCCTTTCCTTTCCCAAAAAACTCTGGAAGATAGTAGAGAGTGAGGAGTACAAGTCCATCCATTGGAATGACAATGGAGACATTGTGATTATCGACGAAGATTTCTTCAAAGTGGAGATTCTGGAAAGAAGCGGTCCCTTTAGGATTTTTGAGACGGACAGCATGAAAAGTTTTATTCGACAGCTCAACCTCTATGGATTCAGCAAAATTCGTCAAAATCTAAAATCTTTTTCTCTGTCATGTCAGTCAGGGAAACACAGGACTGGTACAAGGACAAAGGTAAGGTGCTTCATCACAGTTCAAGTGTTTTTCTCAAATTTAGGCATATTGGAGTGAATACATTCATATGAGGGTTTGAAAAGTACCAATAGTATAATTAAGAAAATATAAGGGCAGTGGGGCTGATCGGAAAAGAGTACAGGAGTGTGATACAAAGATAAGCATTTTCAGGTTCTCCTCAAACAAAAAGATCACACGTGAAGCTCACGGAGACGACTGTCAGATCCAGCTAAACAAATTATCCTATTACTGCTTTTAAAATATTGCTTTAACTTAGAAAGAGCCATCGGAAGACTCACATTTTTCTGGAATTTTACAGATTTAAAGGGGTGTATTACAAATTTACGGGCTGAATTCGAATATTTCTGCAGGTGTTCACAGAAATAAAAGTTACAATTATTTTGTTTATCTATTTCTAATTAAATATAAACATTTCGTCTAATTCTCCTTTCCACTATTAATGCTTCGCGTTTATACTGTACCCCTGGAGGTTTGGGCACAAAATCCTTGACTTAGAATTTATCACCACTTTAACCACAATAATTCAGTAATGATCATTATTTGCTATACTTGTGCAATCCCTGAAATGAGCTCAGAAACACTTTTGTATTCGAACGTTCTCCCCTACAATAAATCAGTTGTGATGATAAAATATATGTGCAAATGTTATGGTTATGTTCTGAATTAAAGCTCTGCAAGAATCAGCTTCAGAAAAGACATCTGCCTAAAACGTACCCTCTTAGCATCAAGCCAGCTCTTCCATCAGTCCAGTTTTCTAGTACAAGCCAAAGGGTGGCCTGCGGAGATTTTCACAGTTAAACTGCAGCTGTGCAGGAATAACTACCCCCTAGGGATGGGACTGAGCATACTAATTGTATATGCATCAGTTCTGACATCTGGAAGTGTAGTAAATAACAATAACAGGTGTTACTCTTACCCAATGTAATGGTACTTACTTTACTGACCTATGAGGATGGAAGACTGTGTTGGCCTTGCCAGGATTCAAACTTTTCATCTGCAGATATCAGCAGTAAGCAATTAATTGATTGGGTCCTCTTGTCTGCTATAGCCTGAGGCTTCTTCAGCGTGGTGTAAAGACAATGTTCTTCCACACACCCATATATCACATGAACCTCCAAGGACCCAAAGAGGTTTTCAGCTAGATAAAGCAAGGGAGCAGTGAAGTAAGTACACTGGCTCTTCTTGTTCTTTCCTTAAAAGTTTATTTCCAGTTATAATGTACAGACAGAGATACATGAGCTTGCCATCCCCAAACCGGCACAACTCTGTCCTTTCATATGAAAACATTCCAATCCCCAGTCACAGCCTGCCCCAACATTCCACTGCCCCAACATTCCACTGCCCCTGATGTCATAGCATTCTTCTTTTACATACAAACCAATACATCACTACACATCCCCTTCCCTTAAAAAAACACACCAAAAAACAAGAAAAAAATAAAATATTAATATGTATATAAATAAATATATATATTTTTATTTAATCACACACAACATTTTCTAATACCTTAGGTTTTCTCAAAACCCTGCCAAAACAACTTTTCTTCACTTCACCACAAACTACATTTTTATTCTGTTCACGCTCATTCACATTACATTCAAATTCTCCCATATTAATACGAGTCTGGACACCTTCCTGACAGCCCCTAGCTCCCAATTCCCCAATAACTCTAGAATCTTTGTTAACAACAATATCACACTCCAACCACCAATAATTGTTATTATTACCTTCCAGCAAATCATACTGCACAAATTGTTGTTTGCAAGGCTTAGCAATAGCAACGCGACTCATGTGACATACACTGCCATCATCCAAAATGACAGTATTTCTCATCACTTTCTTAATTCTTATAGGCTCGCCAAACTTGCTCTCACCTTTAGCCACTTTCCTTACGGATTTCACTCTCACCCAATCTCCCACATTCAAATGTGCTTCTTTAGTGCCATATTTATTATTAAAATATTCCTTGTTCTTTTCTTGTGAATTCTTTATGCACTTTCTTACATGTTCCTTGCTCCAAAGTACTTGTCTGCTTCTTTGCATCCAACCAGGGTTAATCTTCGAAAATTGAATTCTACCTCGCATTATATCAAACGGACTTTGACCTATTGTCTCATGAGGTGTCACTCTATAAGCCCATAACATTTTCCTTAACTCAGAATCTATATTACTTTTGTTTCCATGCTTTGCAATTTGAATGATGCCCTTGCAAATCCTATTTATACGTTCCACTACAGCATTCCCCCTGGGATGATATAAAGCTGTAAACCTTTGTTCAATACCAGTCATTTTAGCAAAAGTTTTCATTTCCTCAGATTTAAATTGGACACCATTGTCCGTCAATAAAATTCTGGGAAATCCTTCCCTCAAAAATATTTCCTCCAAAAAATTAATCACTGCCTTGGTATACATATTTTGTAACACAGAAAATTCAATCCACCTTGAAAACAAATCAACTAAAACCACAATAAACTTTGAAGTCCCATCATGCCACGTAATAGGACCCATAATGTCTAAAGCAACTTCTTCCCATGGTATATTAGGACAACTTGAAGAAGAAATTGGCGGGTTAAGTGTCTTTTGAGATTTGTCACTATTCTCACACTCCATGCAGTCATATACATATCTCTCAATTTCTACATCAATTTTTGGCCACCAATAAAGTACTTTAATTCCTCTTTTGGTGCGAGATATTCCTGAATGACCTTCATGTCCAATAGCAATAAGTTTATTTCTAATACCACAGGGGGGAATAATCTTCCCACCTCTACACACAAAATCACCTTCAATGCTCAATTCATCTCTCACTTCCCAAAAATCTCTTAACATATCACTGCTTTTGACTTTCTTGTCATTATACCAGCCGAACATCACTTTGTTTTTAACTTCTTTCAACACTTCGTCTTTCTCATACTCCATGATCCATTCTTCTTTTTGCGATGAGCTTAAAGTATTCTCATCAAACACACCAGCTACACACCAGTCATTCCATGGATGTTGATGCAACTCTCTTAAAGGTAAGGACATTCTACTTAAAAAATCTGCAGTAACATTTTTTACCCCAGGAACATACTGCACTTCATATAAGAAATCTTGTAGTCTCATAGATAGTCTAGCTATTCTCGCAGATGCTCTACATAAACCTTCTGTAGTTAACAATTTAGTAAGAGGCTTATGGTCAGTCCGTATGATGCATTTTGCCCCCAAACAAATTTCCGAAAGTGTTCTAATGCCCATACACATGCCAAAGTTTCTCTCTCTATTACAGAGTATTTTTCCTCTGTGGGAGACAAAGAACGGGATGCAAATGCAACCACATATTCTTTACCCCCATTGTCACTTTGTGTTAATACACTACCAAGGCCCTTACCACTCGCATCCGTAGTGATAATAGAACAAGCTTTTGGATCGTACCCATGCAACATTGGAGCACTCACAATTGCATTCTTAATTTCCTGAAAAGCCTTCTGACAACTTACATTCCATTCAAATTTCACTTTGTTTTTTAGTAACAGTCTCATTTGGTAGGTTTTAGCTGAAACATTTTCTACAAATTTCGAATAAAACTCGGCTAGACCTAAAAAGGATCTCAAATCATCTTTAGATGTGGGGCATGGGGCATTCTTAATAGCTTCCACCAACTTTTTTTTAGGTCTTATGCCTTCATGATCAATCTCATGTCCTAAATACGTTACTTTTCTCTGTGCAAATCTATATTTACTGATCTCTGCGGTCAAACCTTTTTCTTGTAAGATGTTCAAAACATTCCTCAATTCCTTATCATGATGTTTCTTGCTACTTCCCATAACTAAAATATCATCCTGAAAGAATGTAACATTAGGCAAATGTCCAAATAACTGCGCCATCAACCTTTGAAAGACGGCAGCCGCCGACGCCAAACCAAATGGCATACGTTTGAAACGAAAACAACCCCATGGTGTACAAAAAGTTGTAAGATGTCTGCTATGATAGTCCAACCTAACCTGGTGGTAAGCAGACGACAAGTCCAAAGTGGAAAACCATTTAGCATCTCTCGTGGCAGACAACATCTCATCAATACGAGGCAAAGGAAACTGATCTACTATGATATTATTGTTCAAACATCTCAAATCCACACACAAACGCACTTTGCCATTAGCTTTACGCGCAACAACCAAAGGTGAAACCCACTCAGAAGCTTCAACTGGTTCTATAATCTGTGAATTTTGTAACCTGTCCAACTCTTTTTTTACCTCTTCCCTGACAATAAACGGAATATTCCGTACCTTATGAATTTTTGGTTTGGCATCCTTTCTGAGTCTAATCTGATGTATAAAGCCTTTCAGTTGACCTACTTGCCCATTGAACACTCCTGGAAACTCTTGTGTGACCCATTTCTTTGTGTCTTCTTCATCACACATTACTAAGACTTGCTCTACACTGTTAGGATCAAGCACAATATGCAGTTTCTTTTGGTCTTTCCAGCCTAATACCGACGGACCATCCTTAGCCACATATAATTTACATACGGCTTGTCTTTGCTTAAATTTGAATACCAGCAATCTAAAACCAATAATATCTATTCTATCACCAGTGTAACTTTCAGGCGAAATGTCAGAGGTTTCTAAATGTTCCCCTAAACTATGTACAAAATGCTTTTGCCATGTGCATTCTGAAACAATACTGTATGGGGAACCAGAGTCTGCTGCCACCTGCAACATAACTCCCCCAAATGATATCCAACACAAGGGTTTGTTTGACGTTTGTCCTGAAATGTTCAAAACCACAGTTTTGTGACCCCTCAGTTTATAATTTACGTCTTCATCACTGTCATCAGAACAGTCTTCCACCACTTCCTTAATGCAGGCCACTTTACTGTTCACCTTCTTCAGTTGTTTCTTCCTGCACACCCTAGCAAAATGGCCTACAATTCCACATTCCAAACACTTAGCATTTTTAGCTGGACACCCATCAAATTTTGCAGAATGAAAGGAACTCCCGCAACGGAAACACTCATTTCTGGATCGATCAGGCATGTTAGATTTTTGATTTTTTGCAAAAGTTAGATTTTTCTCTTTTTTAAAGTCATTATCCCGCTTATCCATGGACCATTTGTTGTGCTTGCGATCACTAACTTTGGCAACGACTTCTTCAAAGTTCTTATCCTGTGCCAAAGTGATTTTCGCACATCTTTCGGATAATTCTGCTTTCTTTACTAAAGCAATAATATCCTTTAGACTGGATTCGCCTTCAATCCACAACCTCTCTTGAATAGATTTGTTTTTATTATACATTACAATCTGGTCCCGTACCAGTTCATCATGTAGACCAGCAAACCTACATGAGCTAGCTAAATGTTTTAAAGCAGAAACGTAGCTCTCTATGTCCTCGTGTTTCTCTTGTTTCCTGTGGAAAAATGCGTGACGAGTAACCGCAATGCAAACAGCAGGAGAAAAATGATCATTTAAATCCAAAATAGCACTTTGAAACACATCTTCATCGCCTCTATCGTGTTTTTGTAGTTGATTGTAAATACAAAGACCTTCAGGGCCTAAACAGTGCATTAAGATCCTTTTTTTTCTTTCAGCAGAGATTAAACCATTGCAATCTTCTAAGTTTGCGATGTAATTCAAAAAATATTCCTTCCACTCCTTCCATTGTACAGCTGGTTCACCAGGAGACGCTAAAAATTCCTTTGGTGTACTCAACTGCAAAGAAAGCGACGTCCCTGTACCAGAAGAATCTCCACTCGAAGACATGGTGTACTAAAAATTATAGCTGTAAAATATAACTCTTTAGCTTACTTCTTCAGCAAGACATGTATCTCTGTTATAATAATTTCTGTTAGTATTCCTTTGTGCCGGATAAACTTCAGCAATGAAGTTGCTAAAAAAAATTAAGAATAGTAAAAATAATACCATGTACTTGGTACTAATTAACATTAAAAGGGCGCTGTTCCTGCTCCCATGTAACTTCCAGCGCAAGAACCAGCACGTTCACAAGACATTGTTATTAAGAATTATGTTGTCCAGGCAACCAGTAACCAAGCGGGGGTGCACGCGAGGACCGAGGCGATGAAAAATCTAACGTTTGAGCAGTACACACGCGCCTCAAACAAAGTAAACAAACGGCAACTGTATTAGAGAAAGAGAAAAATAAATAAATAATAATAAAAAATAAAAAAAACTTCCCTCACTTGCTTAAAATAAGTTGCCTTTAACAAAGCAGGTCCGAAAATAGCTGCTCTCCAATCCTCAGTCTGATGTCTGTAGCGTTGCCTTCCAATAATTGCAGTTTTCTCAGTCCAATGCTTGCTGCTTTACGATCCCATCCTCGTCGCCATGTGAAGTAAGTACACTGGCTCTTCTTGTTCTTTCCTTAAAAGTTTATTTCCAGTTATAATGTACAGACAGAGATACATGAGCTTGCCATCCCCACACCGGCACAACTCTGACCTTTCATATGAAAACATTCCAATCCCCAGTCACAGCCTGCCCCAACATTCCACTGCCCCAACATTCCATTGCCCCTGATGTCATAGCATTCTTCTTTTACATACAAACCAATACATCACTACAAGCAGTTCGATAAAAGAGACAACCACTTTGTTGTCCCACACCGAAATTATATTATGTGGTTATTCCTTAACTATATGTTGAGACACCAACCCTATACCTAACCCACAAGCACTCTGATGATTTTTATTTTCAGCCCAGTGACTCGAACAAAAGGCCTAGAATTTCACCATAGCCTCAGCTGAAACTATTCAACAACTGTCACATGATCAAAGTCAGGCTTTGCAATGTTCTCATGGGGTCTGGTATAGTAGTGCTGCATATACCACCTATGTGGTGACCATTCAGCGCTCTGGGGAGTTAGGGCAACATAGATTATTTTCTGGCACTGAAAATGTATACCTTGTGATAAGGTCATTAAGTCACACAAACCAAGTCATACCAGTTAAGGAATCAACAGGGTAAAACGAAGGGAGCTTAAAGTTTATCACAACACTTTTTAACATCTGATTTCAAAGATTAGCAATATCTGCCTTACAGTCCTCTTGGTACTCAGGGAGTTGTTGAAAAGACTTTCTGGGATCGAAATACAAAATGTGTCCCACAATTCCCGAAATCAACAGGGTCTGGTATATCAAGATAGTATTTGCATGATCAGCGATGTAGCAAGGGCTCTAATGAAAGCAAGGGAAATGAGGCCTCCTCCATCAGGTTTGATAGGTAATTGCCATATTTCGGGTGTAGAAAGTGCCTCAAATACTAGGGCCATGGTGCCACTGCACCTGCTTCACTACTGATAGCTACGCCTCTATGTATGATGGATATCAGGACATAAACTGTTATGGATAAATTGCTATAGGTTTTCATGCATATAGGGTGTATTGTTATACCATGTAATATAGTTTCTACAGCAGCTGTGGAAATATTGCTGGATTTTCCAATTACTTGATAATGGATATACAGTGGAAGTTCATTTTGCAGATCTGCGAAAAGTATACTCTGGCTGTTGTTTCATGTACAGCAATGCTCTGCTAGGCATCAGCTAGGGCGGAATTCCGTAACATGGGAGATGTGTAAGGTCACAGGATATCTATGGGCATGTTGTGCCTGATTTTTCACCAAAATGTTTTACTGTGGTACAGTTCTGCTTCGTGGACTTTCTAAACTCAAGAATGAGCAATAGTTCATCATTCCTTTTCACCACATTTCATATTCTGGTTGTTGTGAAATGGTGGGAGTTAGAATGTGCTTAGGTACAAGTAATGAAATGTGAAAATAGCTTAAATTGCATGAGAGAAATTGTAAGTTGGTTGGCAACCATACTGAGAGAAGGTGTTCTTTACATCAAACAAATTCTTGAAGAACACCCAGTGCAGCATGATTTTTTTATTGACTGTTTGTTGTTCCGAAAATCACATCAAATATATAGTGTGGGAGCGAAAAGGAATGTTTATTTTTGAAAGTTTACAACGTTAGTTACAAAAGTTCTAAAATTGGAATGCCTAGTGCAAAGTTTCAAACATGTTAGTGAATCATCTAAAAAGGTATAATTAATTTACAAAATAGTGCTAGGAGTTTTTGAAACATTGGAACTGTCAGTTAAACAATTCTGAAAGTTCTGCAGAATATTTTGAAGCTACATTTATTTAATTAGGCAAATTTTATTTCAGACGGTTAAAACTATCTGTTAAAAATGAATGAACGTTCAATTAACCAGACAGTTTTAGGTGAATCCTTGAAATGTTGGTATTGGGATAAAAAATGATTTAGAATGTTAACAGTTTGAATTCCTAAAATCCACTTGTTTTAGGAAAAGTGAAATTAGCTAAAAAAAAACATTGTATTCATTTTTCTGAATGTTAAATTCTGTATTTTTTTTAAAAATCGAAACCAATGTAGAACTGTACGAAATTCTAGTTGTTAGACTTTCACCCATGACTACTAATCCCATGTTTCTTTCCATATGCTGTTTAAGATGCTTCTAATTGAGAACATGTAAAAAGAAAATCACAAACCATGCAAGAATTGGATGGATTGACAATGTATTTTGATGGTCGCTGTATAAATTCACAGATAACTGGTCTACAAATTAACTTATTCTTATTTGTTGTCCTGGATTTTAGTTGGCTTGCATCTTTGGAGACAGAATACAATTTCTCTGTCTATTACAATTGTATTTAGGTTGGTCATATTCAATTATGAAAAAGATGATGATGATAATGGTAATTATCCAGGTAGGCCCCCATAAAGATAATCTCTAGACTACTTATACCAGTATTTTGATAAGACCTACTTTCCTAAACCCTCAACCGCTGACATTATGTTAGAGTTGATGACATCACTTATGACATCACCACTGACATCACTGATGACATCACTGTGTATCCGTTTTATGCTAAATATTAGTTTTTTCAACATGCATTCTTGCTTTTAGGCTTTCATTTTGTATTTTACCTCCTTTTTCAGTTTTTTTTAATGACTTATTTTCAAAACCATTTCCTTCCTCATTATTCCACCATATTTTTTTAATCTGTGTATTTGTGCAAGTTGTTTCTTCTGTTTTCATATGTATCTCATGAAGTGTGCAATTTGATTATTTTAGATTTTTAAGAGAAGTCCACATTTTTTCTGTGCTTTCTGTTTTGCTTTTGAGTTGTTTTTGATAGTTGTTTTTTTGCATACTAAATAAGAAACTGTTTTGCATTATACTTTGTAACTGCATTTATTTAATCTATTGTTTGCTGATGCCAAACTATTGCTACGCATTGCCTGTGCACAGTAAGGGCTGGTAAAAGGTCATAGTCTGTGTTTCTGCCGCAAATCCCACCCACTCTGGCAGACAAATCCATCTGCACACAGCATCTGGCTATGTTCAGAGGGGGTTGGCCACAGGGACTGCACTCAACCAGGGTCAGGCGGCTAAATCTTGGGCAGCAGGGTAGGCCACATGACCTGTGCTGCAGCCCTCAAGCAAATCTGAGTCTACTTTGCTGTTTTTTTTCTCCATAATTTATATTATTAGGTGCAACAATGTCAGCAGTGATGTCATAAATTATGTCATATGCAAAAAGAACAGAAGATGGACAGACTTCTGAACAAATCAAACAGGCATCCCCTATCACAGATCAGGGTTAAATCCATTTTTTTTTGCATGCCATGACGTTCCAGTTCCAGTTCAGACCCAGCCATAGGAACAGTCCAGCCCAAACAGCCAGCCAGGTCCTCCCTGGACTGGAAACAAGCATCCAGGGACCAGTGTCAGGGTATCACCCCTCAGCAGCTAGGCTAGCTTGAATTTGGTGGCACAGCGAGCATGGGACCCACGTTTGGGTATACCCTTCCAACTTAGGGCGACAAATGCAAAAAGAGGAGATGATGGGCAGAATCCTAAACAAATCAAACATTCACCTACAGTCACAGATCTGGGTTAAATCCATTGTTTTGTTGCACACCATGCTATTCCAGTCTGGACCCAGCCATTTGTAAATCAGTATTGACCCAACTCCCCATGGAAACAGTACAGCCTGAACTGCCAAGCCAGGTTCTCCCTGCACTGGAAACAAGCATCTTGGGACCACTTTCGGCATATCATCACTCACAACCAAGTAGCATGAAAGGCACGGGACCTTTGTCTCGGCATATCCTGCCCACTTAGGGTACAAATGCAAAAAGAACAGATGATGGACGGAATTCTGAACAAATCAAGCATTCACCCCCAGTCACAGATCTGTGTTAAATCCATTGTTTTCTTTGCACACAATGCATTGCAGTTTGGATCCAGCCATATGCACATCAGTCTTGATCCCGAACTGCATGAGAAAAGCCCAGCCCGAACTGCCAAGTCAGGTCCTCCTTGGACCAGAAACAGGCATCCTGGAACTGGTTTTGGGGTTTCACCCCTCATCAGCCAGGCTAGCTCGAATCTAGTGGCATAGTGAGCACAGTCTGGACATACCCTTCACACTTAATGCGAAAAATGCAAAAAGAACAGATGATGGACAGAGTGCTGAACAAATCAAACATTGACCTTCAGTCACAGAACTGTGTTAAGTCCATCGTTTCTTGCATGTCATCCCATTCCACTTTGGACCCAGCCATATTCAAACCGGTCTTGACCCTGCTCCCATGGGAACAGTCTAGCCCAACTGCCAAGCAAGGTCCTCCCTGGACTGGAAACAAGCATCTTGGGACAGGGTTCTAGGTATAACCCCTCATCAGAGAGGCTAGCTTGAATCTGGTGGCATGGCAAGCACTGGACCCATGTCTGGGCATACCCTTCCCACTAAGAGGGACAAATGCAAAAAGAACAGATGATGGAGCAAACAATGAATGAATCAAACATTCACCCCCCAGTCACAGATCTGGGTTAAATGCATTGTGTTGCACATCATGCCATTCCAGTTTGGACCCAGCCATAGGCAAATCAGTCTTCACCCTGCTCCCGATGGGAACAGTCCAGCTCAAACTGTCAAGCCAGGTCCTCTCTGGACCTGAAACAAGAATGCTGGGACCAGTTGTGGGGTATCACTCCATCCTTAGCTCTTCTTCCTCATTCACAGCTTTAAGTAACTCAGGTGGAACTGTCATAAATGATGTTACTTCTGATGCTATGGGCAGTGGAAGGGGAATATGAGTTCCGTTTTGTGCCAGAAACCATAACAGGAAAATGCCAATGGTTATGTTTGAGCTGTAACCAAAATTCACTTTCTGTGGGTTTGTTCAGTGAATTTCATGGCTTTTTTTGTTACTCATTTAATTACTAACCTCTGCTATGCATGGGCTTCGCCTGTGCTCAGAGTGCATTGCACATAGGACCTGGCGTACGACGAGAGCCAAACCAGCTACCACCAGCCATTCCTCACTGCATACAGCCTTCTGTCGTGCCCTTGCCTTATCCATACATAATCTTCCTGATATACCACAGCAGATGACTAGTGGCCTTGACTGGTTCCTGTTATTAGCTAGTTCTGTCCATTTGTTGTTTAGACAGTTTAGTCACACCAGGAACTTTCTTCTCACAGTCTCCAGGAAGAAAGTGAAAATGGTGTCCTCCAAAGGGTAGGATCCTTATTTCATTACGTTATTGACATGGGTTCAGAAAGTGTGTAGTGAGTAACCAATAAAATGTCTCCTGTCTTTCTTTGCTCTTTCAGGATTCATAGATGCTCCACTATACCATACAATGTAAATAATATTATGGCTCTTTTGGAGTGATTTTCTGGGTTCATGACTCTGGACGATCACATAGGAGAGACTTCTTCATTGACACCCGCAAATTAAAATAAAGTTCCACAAACCCCATAATTTTTTTTAAACTGAGTTTGGTAAGTGCAACTAAGAAGCCAGAACTGTAGTGATGCATTTCATTTTACCGTGTTTTAAGCATTGTAAAATTAACAGTAACGGGAATCAGACCTGCGATTCCAGCACATGTCAGATCCACCCTTTCTTATTTCCTAGGGACTGAGGGGAATCCGCAAATCCTTATGGATAGTGCAGCAATTTGATTGATTCCTGTGAGTGTTTTGCTCCTCATTCAAATAGTTCTTGATTTTCTTGCAGAGATCTTAGCCTTCCTTGCCAAAGGAGATCTCTGCAGTAAAGGAGACTCATTCGTTTGTTTCTGTGCTTTATTTTTTTGAGAAACAAAAATGGCTTCTGGACAAGAACATCATGAGTGATACATTTCATTTTACAGTGTTTTAAGAATTGTAGGATTCGCAGTAACAAGCATCAAAACTACGATTCCAGCACAAGACAGATCCATCTTTGCTTATTTCCCAGGAACTGAGGGAATCTGCAAATCCTTATGGATATTGCAGCACTTTGACTGGTTCCTGAGAGTGTTTTGCTCCTCATTCAAATGGTTTTTGAATTTCTTGCAAAGATCATAGCCTTCCTTGCCACAGGAGATCTCTGCAACAAAGGAGACATATTTTATTTGTGCTGTGCTTTATTTTTTGAGGAATAAAACTTTTTTCTTCAAAAATGGCTTCAGCACAAGAACATTAGCAGAGGAGAAATACAGAAGGAGAAGACATTATTAAAGACGTTCCTACCACAGATACCTGGTTGCCCACAGAATCTATTGTATGGATATCTTTTACCATTCTACTGGGTGAATACAATTGTCAGCACACCTTGTTCTAGTCATAAGCTGAGCATGGGTAGCTAAGAAAAATACAGCGTTGCAACATCATCAATCCATAAGCGTCCTGATGCACAGTGTGAATCACAATTCATTGCAGGAAAACATTATAGGGAAGATAGATGCTGAAGATGTTCTTCTACACTATGTGCTATGCCATCCCTGCTAGAGGCCAACTGCCAGATTACATTTTATATGGGGAAAAGGACACTTTCGGTCTGCTGGACTACATTATTTATGATATAGCACAGTCATCTGCAGTGGTGAGTGTAGGAAAGTACCATATTGCCTGGCATGTTACTCCCATTGTTACATGTATGTCAGTTTGTTTTTGCCTGTCTCACTGGGATCCTGGCTAGCAGACAGGACCCCAGTGCTCATAGTTTGTGGCCTGAATGTGTGTACCTGTGTAGTGACTGTGTCACTGAGGCTCTGCTAACCAGAACCTCAGTGCTTATGCTCTCTCTGCCTTTAGATCTGTCATTATAGGCTAGTGACCACTTTTACCAATTTCAATTGGCACACCGGAACACCTTTATAATTCCCCAGTATATGATACCAGGTTACCCAGGGCATTGGGGTTCCAGGAGATCCCTATGGACTGCAGCATTTCTTTTGCCACCCATAGGGAGCTCCGAAAATGCTTACACAGGACTGCCATTGCAGCCTGAGTGAAATAACGCACATGTTATTTCACAGCCATTTTCACTGCTCTTAAGTAACTTATAGTCACCTATATGTCTAACCTTCACTTGCTGAAGGTTAGGTACAACGTTACTAAGTGTGAGGGCACCCTTGCACTAGCAAAGGTGCCCCCACATAGTTCAGGGCCATTTCCCCAAACTTTGTGAGTGCGGGGACGCCATTACACTTGTGCACTACATATAGGTATTGACCTATATGTAGTGCACAATGGTAACTCCGCATATGGCCATGTAACGTGTCTAAGATCATGGGATTGTCCCCCCATTCCAAATCTGGTATTGGGGAGCCAATTCCATGCACCCCCGGGGCTCCACTATAGATCCCGGGTACTGCCAAACCAGCTCTCTGAGGCTTGCACTGCAGCTACAGCTGTTGCCACCTCATAGACAGGGTTCTGCCATCCTGGGGTCTGGGCAGCCCAGTCCCAGGAAGGCAGAACAAAGCATTTCCTCTGAGAGCAGGGTGTTACACCCTCTCCCTTTGGAAATAGGTGTTACAGACTGGGATGGGGTAGCCTCCCCCAGCGTCTGGAAATGCTTTGAAGGGTACAGATGGTGCCCTCCTTGCATAAACCAGTCTACACTGGTTCAGGCACCCCTACTCCCCTGCTCTGGCGGGAAACTAGACAAAGGAAAAAGGAGTGACCACTCCCCTGTCCATCACCACCCCAGGGGTGGTGACCAGAACTCCTCCAGTGTGTCCCAGACTTCAGCCATCTTGCTTTGCAAGCTGTGGGGGCACTCTGGAGGGCTCCGAGTGGCCAGTGTCAGCAGGTGACATCAGATACCCCTCCTGATAGGTCCTTAGTTGATAAGGTAGCTAATCCACCTCTCATGGCTATTTAGGGTCTCTCCTGTGGGTTCTCTTCAGATTCAGCTTGCAAGTTTCCTTCAGGAATCCTCTGCAACAGCTTCAGTCTCTTCTGACCTCGGATCAACCCCAGCCTGCTCCAAGAAATGCTGTAACTGCAACAAAGTGTCTACAAGAGACACTTTTCTTCAGGAACCTCAGCTCCAAGTCAGCAACTGCAACAGTTTCCACGGTGTGCCTGCTCTGGGCACTCCCTGTCTTCATCCTGCACCAGAAGAACTAAAGAAATCTTCTGTGGAGTGACGGAATCACTCACCTGCTCCAAGCAGGCACCTTCCAAGACGACGACAAGTAACCTGGGACTCCTCTCACAATGATGAGCGTGCTCCTAAGGACACAGTGGGTGTACATCATCGACATAGACTGCCCTGAGGTCCTGCTGATGCAATTTGGAGGAGGTAAGACCTTGCCTTCCCTGAGAATCACAGTACCCCTATGTACTGTGTCTTCTTCGCCTCCTGAGGCCTCTGTGCACTCTTTGCAAAATTCCTTTGTGCACAGCCTGGCCCAGGTCCCCAGCACTCCATCCTGTGAAGCTCAACTTGCTGAGTTGTTCTCCGGTAGCGGGGGACCTTCTTTTGTTGTGCTGCATCAACCGCGTTTTGCACCTCCTTTGAACCCAGATCCTGAGACTCCTGGGGGTGCGGCAGGCATCCTGAGGGTTCTCTAAAGTGCCAAGAGCCCCCTCTTCCTCCTCACAGACAGTTGAGGTTCCCAGTTCTCTCCTGGGTCCATCTAGCACCATTTTGACGAAAAACGCACTTTTGTCGCAGCCAAGGGTTGTTGGTGACTTCCGACACAAAATCTCATCTGCAACGATCTTCACACCGTGGGGCATCTTTTGCATCATGCAGGAACCCGCTGACATCTTCCTAGGGTGCATTCCTGCAGTCTTCCACTAACCAACTAACCGGTGACTCTTCTTTTGCACCCTCTTCTGGGTTGGCAGGGGATCTTGTCCTTCCTGGAACTTCTTTCGACTCCTGGACTTGGTCCCCTTCCTTTGCAGGTCTTCAGGTCCAATAATCCAGCAGTTGTTTGCAGAATTGGTCGACTGCTGCAATATCCCCAAAACAAGGTGAGGTGTGTCCTAAGGAAACTTGCAGTACTTTACTCTTGCTTTTCTGGGCTCTGGCGTGGGGTCATTTACTTACCTTTACTGTATTCTTACTCTCCCAGCAATTCTGCACACACTACACTTGTCTAGGGGGGAATTCGTGATTCACATTCCACTTTTTTAGTATATGGTTTGTGATGCCCCAGACCTATTTTCTCCCATTGCATTGTATAGGATTTCCTACTGTTTGCATTGTTCTATGACTATTTACTTGTCTAATTTTGGTGGCTATTGTGTATAATACTTACCTCCAGGAGTACTGTCTCTAAGATATTTTTGGTACTGTATCACCCAAATAAATACCTTTATTTTTGGTAACACTGAGTATTGTCTTTACTAGTGTATAAGTACTGTGTAACTGTAAGTGATATTGCATGAGTTTTGCATGTCTCCTAGTTCAGCCTAAGCTGCTCTGCTATAGCTACCTCTATCAGCCTAAGCTGCTAGAACACTACTATTTCACTAATAAGGGATAAGTGGACCTGGTATAAGGTGTAAGTACCCAAGGTACCCACTACAAACCAGGCCAGCCTCCTACACACATGGGGCAGACTTACACTGTTTGCAGCATGGTGCACCGTTCAAAAGTTGTGCATTGTGCAGACCAGGACAGTACCCCTAATACAATGAATGCACTTAGTTAAATACACCTAGTCTTAGTCTTAGACAGGCATGCCACCTACCCTTTACAGATGGGAGAGAGACCCCCTTGCGGGCAGATGCGTGAGTAACTCCACCTGCCCGCAAGGGAATGTCTAGGTTGGTCCATTGGACTCCCTCCACACCTCCCCCCTCCGGAGGGCTGCCTTCAGGGTGTGCATTCACAGTACACCACCTTTTTGTGGCACAAGGGTCAGTGCACCTCGGAAGATCACGTTTATCTCTGTGCCTACGTCCATAATATGCTGGGGGTTCAGAGGCAAAGTGATTTCCTTATTCTTACGAGGCCACGCCCCCATGCAAATGAAGGAATGCCCAATGAAGATAGCCATCGCTATCAGTATTACAAAACGGGCTTTACAAGCCTCTTCTGTGCTT
Organism: Pleurodeles waltl; assembly: GCF_031143425.1. Taxonomy (NCBI): domain Eukaryota; kingdom Metazoa; phylum Chordata; class Amphibia; order Caudata; family Salamandridae; genus Pleurodeles; species Pleurodeles waltl. The sequence continues at coordinate 208,739,648 of NC_090438.1, read as the reverse complement.
TTTGCAATACCATAGTTGCCCAGTGCACAAACAACCTTTTTAATCCAAATACCTGCTGCTTTTCTATGAAACTTTTAGGATGCATTTTCCTTTAACCATAAGAAAAGGATATGGCTACACAAATAAATTGGTAGGTTGTGCACAGCTGCATCTTTCCTCCCAATCTCCACATTACATGCCTAAGTGCTGTGGTGCATGCTACGCAGTTTGGAGCATATCTCCTGAGCTACCACCAACTTTGTCACATAGAACATACTACATCAACACTCTCCCGACCATACACTCTCAAAAGATAAACCTCACATGCATCATGCAAAGAGAAATTCAGAAACATTGAGAAGTTGACTTTGGGTCTCACATTTGTAACCATTGGCGTTTTACTTCAGTTACCTGTATCTATTGGCTGGTAGGGTTGACCGACAGTTTGGCATCATCCTACGGCATTTGACAGGCATCGCCATTTTTTGTTGCATGCTAGGCTTGAAGGGAAAAGCAGTTCGTTTTTCATTTCATTTTCTTGTACACGGTTTCATTAACTATGGATTCCTATAGAAAGCTCAGAAAAGTAAATATTGGACTAGTAGAATCTTTGCGAGCCGTATGGCGAGATCTGGGGAAGCTCTGAAGCCAGCTCCTCTCTACACGAGCCTGAAACGATTCGTTTTCCCAGAACCCACGCAGCCTGACCTTATACTCCTACTGGTCCCTCTCCCACTGCTCTCTCCTTCCGAAGACGTAGGGAACGCATGATAATATAGGCTCGCATCCATCTTGCTTTTTCAATAGCAATCAAAGCAGGGCTGTCCATTTTTTACTTTAAAATCTGTTTCCTGTGATTTTACTTCTTTCTACTAGTTCAAGCAGCTCTTTCCTGCAAGCAGTAATACTTGCCACAAGCAAACAAGTAAATAAACAGTTTTCTAGTGAACACTGTGGGGGTCAATTGAATTTCCATTCTCAACATTTTTGGAGTCGTAATGAAAAGTTATACTAAAAGATAGAGGACCAACAGGATGAATTACCAAATAATGTGTTCGAAACGGAGCTCACCAGCATGAATTCAGGCAAGACAGATTCACCTTTTAATTCTTCACATGTTGATATAATGTTTTTGTGAGCCGTTACACGGCAGTGCCTGGAGTCCTCCCCTCAACCCACCTGTCTGAAATGATCACTGGCACATGTTGGTATTTCGACAGAAGTCACACAGCCTCAACGGACTATTCCCTCTGCTCAGAGCCCCTGCATCCTGTATCATTCCCAGCCCGGAACCCTTAGCAGGTGATGTTGCCACTGGTATGTGTCCTGCTCGCTCCATCCTACCACGTACCTACTCTACCCGCTATGCGTCATTCCCCTCCCGGGATATATGCAGCCTGGTGTGATGCTGCCATCAGCCCACCTCTTGCACCTGGCGTCTGCTTCACCCTGTGCTTCTGTCCCCTCCCAGAGCTCCAACAACCTGGTGTGATGCTGCCACCCGACCTGCTGACACTTGTCTTCTTATTCCAAGTCCCCACTGCCTCCTGAAGCCTGACCTGTCACTACAACCGCCCCCTCTCGTCCCTGGTGTCCCCTTTGAAGCCCCTGTTCTGTTCCTCCCGGATATCAAAAGTCCCAATAATCAATGTTACAGGATGCTTTATCATTTCATTTATACTGCGTACCGCATGCCAGAAAGAAACCGAACTTCTTTAAGTCTACAAAAAATAATAGGGCTTGGTACAAAATACAAATAAGTGTATATGGCAAACAGTATAGTTATTTTCAAAGACTAAGCAGTAAAATAATATTTGTATATCAGTGCGAAACATATTGGGACTCTATTGTGAATGTATTTGTTAACCGTGTTTTAACAATTTTAAAATCCAATATTCTTCTGTTTTAAAGTCCAGGATAAAAATGAACCTTTGGTGCACAATCTTTTACACTAGCACTAGAAACAAGTATGGCAGCCCTAATATGTTTTCGTGCAAACTGAATTTGTGCATTCCTATGTTTATATGCATTAAAACAATGAAGGCAGTTGTAATGATTTTGCAAGTGCTTGTTTAGATATAAACATTTTTTGATATAAGTTGGTTTAGAATTTTCTCTTGTTTATCCAGTGCTGTTGTGTCATAGCCGTTCATAAGCCACATGCATTGTTATACGAGGAAAGCCCTGCTGCTTCTTTCTGCCATAGTTCTAATAATAAACTTGGGATTTCACATAAAGCACACATATACAGATACCCGTTTATGTAGGAAATAGAGTGTTTGACTGTGTGAGAGTTCAGTCAAACCTAACGTCAAGATTGCATCCTATCTCTTCCATAGTTTGAGAAAGGTTTCCTACAGATACTCTATTGAGTACAGAGGGTGGATCTGTCCTCTTACAGATGCAAACTGAAGGACATAGCTGTTGCCTCTGCAATGTATATAAATCTAAATATAGGGCCTGATTTAGATATTGGCGGAGGCGTTATTCCGTCACAACGTTGACGGATATCCCGTTTGCCGAAATCTAAATTCCATAGGACATAACATGAGTTAGATTTTGGTGGACGAGGTATCAGTTACCGTTGTGATAGAGTAACCCCTCTGCCAATATCAAATCAGTCAAGATTCTTTAGTTGGGGCCCTGCAAACTATATCACATGGTCAGAGTTTAGAGGTCTGGGGATCTTAATGTGAAAGATCAGCTAATTTTGTCTGTGATAACTATTGCAAACTAGTTCAAGAAACTGAAATGGATTTACGATGTATCCAGTGTTTGACAACCTGGTGAGCCCGAATCCAGTTTCTGTTCTGTTGCTATCAGCAATTAACACTGATATGAAAATTATTCATATGAATATGGTTTCAGAAGGCTCTATTTCCCTATTATGGGCTCAACTAAAAGTATCACTATTGCTGCATGCTAACTTCATCTTCCATCTTTTGATTTAAGTCCTTAAGGGCAGATTAAGAAGCCAGAATGAAAGATTTCTTACTCTAAAAAAACAGGATTTATGCAGGTGGACAAATCCTAGTTATCTAGAGTACAAAAATCAAAAACAGTCAGGAGAAGCATGGCAGAAAGATAGGTTTCCTGCATAAGCCACTCATTTATTAAAGTTAACCAATGCTCTTGAGTTCCAAGTGACAAAATCTTTTTCCAAGACATCTCTTGTTAAAATAACTTTTCCAAAACATATTTTATACTGCTATGTTTTTTCTATGTAGAGTATTATTTTGATCAAATTATCTTTTTATAAATTTAGATCTCCGTAAACATCTTTATTTTTTATTAATTTATCACTCTCTCAAAACACATATTGTGTGTGTGTGTTTATATATATATATATATATATATATATATATATATATTTATATATATATAGTTATATATATATATTATATAGTGGCAGTCACCACTAGGTAGTTATAGTTATGACCACATTTCCATAGAAAAAGTTTGTTTATAACTTGCCTATATCTTTGGCACCGTTTGACAAATCTTAACAAAATGTTCCCAAAAAAGTGTCCCTGGATTCTTGTTGCGCATAGAAAGTTTCTAAGTGATTTGTCAAGCAGGGGCTGAGAAAAAGCGGAGTTCAAAAAAGTTGTGTTTCCTTTGTTAATTCCCATAGGACCATTGAACACAAGTACAGCCCAAACCGCTGGACAGAACGATACAACATTTGGCAGACAGCTAGCTTTCACTTATCTGGTGTAAATCCGTTCAGCAGTTTTGGAGATATTAAAGAAAAAATAAATTTGTATATCTAGGGATGCAGATCTTTCGTGAATAAATTGGGAACATTAGTGAATTTTCTCAAATGCACACGCAAATAGAAGCACTGTACCTGACTAGAAAATTACGGCCATCATTTTATGTTAGCCGAGAGGGTCCCTGGGGCTGAAAACAGAAGTGATAAGTGGTATAAGGGTTCAGGGTAGAGGTACCACAGTGGTGTGACATAGGGGTGTTTTAGGGTCAAATCATGGGTTTAAAATGATTTTTCTTCACCATGTGTGATATTCGCAAAGATCATTAAATATCCTTGAATATTCGCAAATATACAAAAAAGAAAAAAAAAAAAAAACATTCACAGTCTCATTCAACATTCATACACTAATCTATTAGATCATACATGCACTCAGAGACTCATGCGCCCACTCACACACCCACTCACAGATCCATTGGCAGAGACGGGCCCTGTGGCCAACCTCTGCTGGGTGGGTTTAGAATAACATACAGTAATTAAAATTACTTTACCTTAAAAAAAATCCATAGATATTCACTGAAAAAACCAAAGGTTACAGTAACGTTATAGTTAGGTTCTGAATATACTCGTACTAAACCATAAAAATTCAGCAGTTATAGTTATTTCAAGTAACTATAACTTGCGCTCTAAGGTAACGATAACGCGCGCCTTCGGCATCCACAGCTAATTATACCACATATTATATCACTGATGACATTTTGTATGGCATCTTTGATATTATCACTGCAACATTTGCACTAGTTATAGCTACTTGAAATAACTCTAATTATAACTGCTGAATTTGTGGTTTTGGAAAAGTTAATTCAGAACGTAACTATAAAGTCTCTGTAACCCATATAAATGTATGTATATATATATGCATATATATATATATATATATATATATATATATATGTTACTGCCGGTCACAGTAGGTATAGTTAGGACCATGTTTCCATACGAAAAGTGTTTTCGACTCGCCTATATCTTTGGCACCGTTTGATGGATCCTCACGAAAATATCCAAAAGAAAAGTGAGCTGATGAATCTTGTGGGACATAGAAAGTGTTACGGTGACCCGTCAATTGGGAGCAGAGAGAAAGGGGGGGGATCATAAAAGTGCATTTCCCATGTTAATTCCCATAGAACTTTTGAACACTAGTAAGGCACGAACTGCTGGACGGAAATACACCAAATTTGGCAGAAAGTTAGATTTTGTTCCGCAGAATATACTTTTTGTTATTTGGTGTAATTCACTTCAGTAGTTGAGAAACTCCTGGGCTTGGCAAAGGCAAAGCAAATGTGTTTAATCTGCGATTTCGTATTGAAAAACGATCTGAAATCCTTTGTAGAGGTTAATACATCTTTCATCTATTGGAGCGCAATCTGTATGTGACTGTGACAAGCAGGTTCTTTCTTGTCCTCTCCAGGTGAGAGCAGAGTCCATTGTTCTCCCTTTAAATTGCTACAAGTATGCAAATGTGCAAATCACCTAGAAGCTCTGCCCACTGGGTCCCGCCCAATCCACCTTAGTGGTACGCATATGTCTTCCCTCCTTTTGCCATCGAGAATGATTGCACCGTCCCTGCTGCCGGCCTGATTACCTGGAGGGAGAATTGAAGGCATCTCGAGCGGACGGCATGGGTGCTGAGGCTGGAGGAAGGCAGACCGGGATCGGCAGGTGGCTTTGGCTTCCATTTGCTCCAAACTGCAGGGGCAGGCTGCCAGATGATCCCAGGGATGGCCAAATCCGTGCATCGAGGGTGAGAGCACGGTACCTGTTGCCAGCCTGGGTCCAAGAAGGGAGAACTGAAGGCTTCTCGCTCATCCAGTCGGACGCAGCAGTATGAAACACAGTGGCGCCCAGCTCCATTTTGGCATTAAACACTCAGCTCTCTGTACTGGGCAGGCCAGGCCTTTGTATCTGGGAACATGATCTCGGAGGCATTGGGCCCAAGAGACAAGTGCAGCCCCGCCCCTGACACGGCAATTAGGGGCCATCATACATGCTGGACTCAGCCAGTCCTACTGGCACTTTACCCTAACATTACTCGACACTGACTCCCTGCATTTATTTCAAAGGGACTGAGAGGCACCCTCCAATTAAGCCCATAGGGCCTCAATCCTAGATGAACTACTACCTCCCGGGTTGAGGGAAGCCCTGGGGTACAGCTGCTTCAACAGTACTCCGGGCCTGCAGTACCACCTGCTTCGGGACGGGTCGCTCACGCTACCACATAAATGGGGCGTCAAGGGACAAATGGCAAGAGGAAGTCACTGGACTGGCCCATGACAAGACAGTAAGGAGACACTGAGGGACACCAAGGGGTGGGGATTCAAACACTCCCCCCCACCGCTGCTCCTATGGGCTGAGACCGCCGACCTGTCTGGACTTACCACTGGGGTCTGAATCTACTCTGCAACTCCTTGAATAAAATAGGCCTGGATCTTTGGTGGATCAGCAAACACTCCTAGAAACCAAAGAAAGAGTGGCTGAGCAAGTGAAACATCCCAGCTTCTTGGACTACCAAAATTACATGTTCAGGGCGTACACAATACGAGACAAGGCAGGTCAACTGTTAGCCTGGCTAGCTAATGCTACCAATAGAGGCACCCCCATAGTTGAAATAAACAGAATCAGGAAACGTGTTGCACAGACAAACAGGCATCAATAGGGAATAAATATAAATACTATTCTTCTCTATATAAAAGTAAATCCCAGGTCATCGCCAATGAAATCCGTGCCTTTCTTACACTACTCATATTCCTGAAGTTGACATCAGAGGAGCCCCAACAACTGGGAGGTAACATTACCTTGCCTGAAGTGAGAGCGGCTATGAAACACATGGCACGAGGGAAAACCCCGGGGACTGATGATTTCCAAATAGAGTTTTTTTGCCACCTATGCTGATTAGCTGTCAATGAAGCAAGGACTCTGAAAGTGCTCCTGCCCACTACTAGAGAAGATTTGATAATGCCACTGTTAAAACCAGGGAGACAACCACATGACGTAGCGCGTTGCCCTCTGTCAATTCTGAATGTTGACTACAAGACACTAAGTAGAATCTTAGCCTCCAGGCTCCTACAATTTATGCCTAAACTGATTCACAAGGACCAGACAGGATTCATACAGGCCGTAATACGTTGTTGAATATTAGACGTCTGTTGTTGATCTTGGAAAAAACTCCCATTGCGGCACCCCATGACGTCGAAATAGCTTTCAACACCCTAAAATGGAATTACCTCGCTCAGGTAATTAAGCACTTTCACCTGTGTTACTTTTTTTGCACTGGGTTCAATTGCTCTATGTGGGTTCAAGTGCTCGAGTCAGGACTGGCAGACATATCTCACAGAGTAATGATGTAGAGCGAGGCTCCAGACAAGGTTGCCCATGCTCGCCATTAATATTTGCTTTAGCAAAGGAGCCCACTGCACTGAGAGCCCGAAAGGGACGCAATTATCGAGTCCCATTGTTACTGAGGGAATGACAATATATTGCTTTTTACGACAATGACCTCTTGTTGTTTCTCCAGGATAGCCATGAGGACTTGATGGGAGCCCAGACTTTATTGGAGGAGTTTGGCGCCCTATCAGGCCTCAGGGTCAATTGGCTGAAATCCAGTTTGTTCTGGATCCACCCAGCAACACCCCTTCCCCAGCGTTGGTTTGGGAACCCGACTGAATAACATATTCAGGGGCGAGAATTTATCATGCCCTTTCACTGTCTTGGAGGGCAATGATCAACGAGCAGTCAGCTCTCTGAAAAGCAGCATGGAGTTCTAGAGCTCACTTCCTTTATCGGTGATGGGGAGGATTATTCTGCTGAAAATGATCGCATTGCCCTGGCTACCCTATTATTTCTTATCCCCGCCTACGAAAATCCTTTGAGCTCTCTTCAAGGAGCTGGACTCGCTTTCCATCGCCTTTGTTTGGCTGTCAGGCCACAGACAGGTGTTTTTCCCTCATTGCAAAGAACTACGGCATTGGCAGCACCAGTTTGAAACCTGTTACCTCGCTACCCAATTGCAATACTTTACGCAGTGGCTAAGGGACTGCCAATTCCCAGCCCAAGACAGACGACTAGGTACTCCAGATGACCCATCACTGCTTTGTTGTCTTCTGGGCTTGAAGAGCCCGCAACAGACTACTACCATAGAGTACAAGGTGTTGGCATATTATTAGCATAGATGTTTGCAGAGAATTAAGACCAAAAGGCCATATTCCCCTGACTTTCCAATAGATTATTTGACTGTCCTTCCATATGAATCAACTGGGAGGGGCTATCACAACTCAAAGAGGCAGGGATTAACACAGTAGGTGATCTGTTCCATGATGGCACATTGCTGCCATATGCAGACTTACAGAGATCGACTTGCAGCCTCACCACTTTCTTGTCCATTAGGCACTGATAACAGCAATAAGGAAACACTGGGAGGTGGGTTGGACGGTGCCCTCCCACACACAATGGGTGTACATACATTGCGATCGCGGCTTGCACATTCAAAGCAGTAAAATGCCTTTATCACAGAGTACGAAAGGACCCCCTTCAGTCACTAACTAGCCCTTGTCAAAAAAGGGAAACGGATATAGGCATGTCTTTTGATGATAACACCTGGGACACTGTACTGAAACAAATACCCAAAATATCTAGGAATGTTAAATCTAAACTGATATATTTTTACATATCACAGAGAGTCTATTTTACACCAAGTAGGATTAACAGAATTTTCAACTTAACTGAGTTTTAATGCCCCTGATGCAACCTTGATGGGGGAGACTTTATTCATATACTGTGGTCCTGTCCAATGCTTATTATACTGTATACTGGCAGGAGATTGTAGACACTCTCTCGGAAATAGCTGAAAGAGCCATCCCCAGAGATCCTTCTACTTTCTCTTAAGTAACTTTCCCCACACATCGAAGACAAAAGTGACTAGCAAATTTATGGATTTGGACTTCATCCTGACTAATAGGAAACTAACTCGTAACTGGAAATCGACAAGGGGCTGAAAAGTGTGTACATGGAAGAGGGAACTGCTCAAATGGGCTGGATATCATGGTGAAGCTCTACTACTAGAAGCCCGCCATGATTGCCACCTGTTAGATGGGGCCATAGCCTGGGAGGGTCTGGGAAGGGAACTTGAGCAAGTAATCTTGTCTAAAGTGCATTCCTCTGCACATACAACAGCAATTTGAGGTCATGGGAAATACACCCCTATACTATACCATATATTTCTTTGTACTTGGAAAGTCGAGTCACACTTTCATGCCACTTTGTGTGCAGGGGGGAGGAAGCAGGGAGGGATATAGGAGACTATTGAGATTGCCACGCGAGACACATACCACCAATCTTTATTCAACTGCTCAGAAATAATATGATTGAATATTGTTTACGCATGTGCTTTTCCCAATTGCTTTATTGTAAACCAATAAAATCTGTTAAAAAAAAATCTGTGATTTCACTGACCATGTCACGAGTGTTGTAAATTGAGGTCATAAGCAGTGCATTGTGTGCAAGGTAAGTTATAGTTAGATCATGTAACTACAAGAACTGTAGGTTTCTGTGGTCTGTATATATGGTTAATGGGTGTTGGCATCCATCAAAAATGCTGCCATTCCTCAAAGGTAGTGTAGGAAAGTAACCTCTTTCTATTATGGTTACCCCCACTTTTGGCCTGTTTGTGAGTGTGTGTCAGTGTGTTTTTACTGTGTCACTGGGATCCTGCTAGCCAGGACCCCAGTGCTCATAGTTCGTGGCCTAATGTGTATGCCTGTGTAGTGCCTAACTGTGTCACTGAGGCTCTGCTAATCAGAACCTCACTGGTTATGCTCTCTCTGCTTTTAAATTTGTCACTGTAGGCCAGTGACTACATTTACCAATTTCAATTGGCATACTGGAACCCCCCCTTATAAGTCCCTAGTATATGGTACCTAGGTACCCAGTGTATTGGGGTTCCAGGAGATCCATATGGGCTGCAGCATTTCTTTTGCCACCCATAGGGAGCTAATACAAACGCTTGCACAGGCCTTCCATTGCAGCCTGCATGAAATAACGCACACGTTATTTCACAGCCATTTTCACTGCACTTAAGTAACTTATAAGTCACCCATATGTCTAACTTTCACTTGCTGAAGGTTAGGTGCAAAGTTACTAAGTGTGAGGGCACCCTAAGATCATGGAATTGTCCCCCCATTCCAAATCTGGTGTTGGGGAGCCAATTCCATGCATCCCGGGGGCCCCACCATGGACCCCCAGTACTGCCAAACCAGCTCTTTGAGGCTTGCACTGCAGCTACAACTGCTGCCACCTCCCAGACCGGGTTCTTCCCTCCTGAGGTCTGGGCAGCCCAGTCCCAGGAGGGCAGAACAAAGCATTTCCTCTGAGAGCAGGGTGTTACACCCTCTCTCTTTGAAAATAGGTGTTAAGGGTTGGGGAGGGGTAGCCTCTCCCAGCCTCTGGAAATGCTTTGAAGGGCACAGATGGTGCCCTCCTTGCATAAACCAGTCTACACTGGTTCAGGGACCCCTGCTCCCCTGCTATGGCAGGAAACTGGACAAAGGAAAGGGGAGTGACCACTCCCCTGTCCATCACCACCCCAGGGGTGGTGCCCAGAGCTCCTCCAGTGTGTCCCAGACCGTAGCCATCTTACTTTGCAAGCTGTGGGGGCACTCTGGAGGGCTCTGAGTGGCCAGTGCCTGCAGGTGACGTCAGAGACCCCTCCTGATAGGTCCATACCTGATAAGGTAGCCAATCCCCCTCTCAGGGCTATTTAGGGTCTCTCCTGTGGGTTCTCTTCAGATTCTGCTTGCAAGTTTCCTTCAGGAATTCTTTTCAACAACTTCAGACTCTTCTGACCTCGGATCAACCGCACCCTGCTCCAAGAAACGCTGTAACAAAGTGTCTACAAGAGTCACTTTTCTTCAGCAACCTCAGCTCCAAGTCAGCAAATGCAACAGTTTCCATGGTGTGCACGAGCTGGGGACTCCCTGTCTTCATCCTGCACCAGAAGAACCAAAGAAATCTTCAGTAGAGTGACGGAGTCACTCCCCTGTTCCAAGCAAGCACCTTCCAAGACGACGACCGGTACCCTGGGAGTCCTCTAACAATGACAGGCTTGCGCCTAAGGACACACAGGGTGGATATCATCAACATATACTGTCCTGAGGTCCTGCTGACGCAGTCTGGAGGAGGTAAGACCTTGCCTTCCCCGAGAACGACTCGGTACCCCTGTGTACTATGTCTTCTTCGCCTCCTGAGGCCTCTGTGCACTCTTTGCAAAATTCCTTCGTGCACAGCCTGCCCCAGGTCACCAGCACTTCATCCTGCGACGCTCAACTCACTGAGTTGTTCTCCAGCGGCGTGGGACCTTCTTTTGTTGTGCTGCATCAACTGTGTTTTGCACCTCCTTTGAACCCAAATCCTGCGACTCCTGGGGTTGCTGGCTGGCATCCTGAGGGCTCTCTAAAGTGTTGAGAGTCCCCACTTCCTCCTCACACAGAGTTGAGGCCCCCAGGTCCCTCCTGGGTCCACCCAGCGCCATTTTGACGAAAAACGCACTTTTGTCATAGCCAAGGCTGGTTGGTGACTTCCGACACGAAATCTCGTCTGCAACGATCTTCATGCCGTGGAACATCTTTTGCATCACGCAGGAACCCGCTGGCATCTTCCTAGGGTGCATGCCTCCAGTCTTCGACTAACTGGGGACTCTTCTTTGCACCCTCTTCTGGGTTGGCAGGGGTTCCTGTCCTTCCTGGAACTTATATCGACTTCTGGACTTGGTCCCTTCCTTTGCAAGTCTTCAGGTCCAATAATCTAGCAGTTGTTCTTTGCAGACTTGGTTGGCTGCTGCAAAATCCCCAAAACGAGGTGTAGTGTGTCCTAAGGAAACTTGGAGTACTTTACTCCTGCTTTTCTGGGCTCTGGGGTGGGACAATTTATTTACCTTTACTGTATTCTTCCTCTCCCAGCGATTCTGCACACACTATGGTTTTGGTGGGGGTGGGGGGCATTCGTGATTCACATCCCACTTTTTTAGTATATGGTTTGTGTTGCCCCTAGACCTATTTTCTCCCATTGCATTCTATAGGATTTCCTACTGTTTGCATTGTTCTATGACTACTTACTTGTCTAATTCTGGTGTCTAGTGTATATATTGTGTATAATACTTACCTCTAGAAGGAGTATTTTTGGTACTGTGTCACCCAAATAAATATCTTTATTTTGGTAACACTGAGCATTGTCTTTACTTGTGTATAAGTACTGTGTAACTATAAGTGGTATTGCATGAGCTTTGCATGTCTCCTAGGGCCATATGTACGAACACATTTTCCCATTGACACAGAATGGGAAAAACCCTTTGCTACATCTGGCCCCTAGTTCAGCCTAAGCTGCTCTGCTATAGCTACCTCTATCAGCCTAAGCTGCTAGAACACTACTACTTCACTAATAAGGGATAACTGGACCAGGTGTAAGTATCCAAGGTACCCACTACATACCAGGGCAGCCTCCTACAGGTAGTCTTAATGGCTAACAGTTGACGATCAGCTATGGTATAGTTGCACTCTGCTGGGAGCAGCTTCGAGAATAGTACACTATGGGGTGTACCTGACCTGTGACAGTACCTCCCCCAGGTGTTCTGTAAAGAGTCAGCCTCCACCACATATGTTTGTTCTGGACAGGGGTGTGCCAATATCGGGGCAGATGTGAATTTCATTTTTTAGGATTTGGAATACCTGTTAGGCATCAGCATCCCAGGCGTATTTCACATCTATGCATAGAAGATGGATATGGTTATGGAGAGGTTGTAATTGCAGCAACTGTAAAGACTGGCAAAAACCTTTTGACTTGTTTTACAGTGGTTGTGGGTGACCATTAGAGAATGGAATTAACCTTTTTTGCATCTATGCAATCCATTTGGGTTTAGAATATAGCCCAAAAACCCCACCTCTGTGGTATGAAACACACGTGTTTCTACCCTTATATACAGACCATTTTTGTGCAGTTTTTGTAGTATGGAATGGACTTGTTCAATGTGTTCTTATAAGGTATTGGAAAAGATCAATATGTTGTCAATGTAGACAATAAAACTAATATCGATGAACTCCCTTAACACCTCACCAATGAAAAACTGGAAAGCAGCAGGGGCATCACAGTCTGAAAGGCATGATTTGGGATTCGTAAAGACCATATTTGGTTTGTAATGCGGTCTTCCACTCGTCACCCTCTCTGACAAGTTGGTACGCGTCGCACAAATCCAGCGTTGTATAGATGGAAGAATTTTTTACCTGATCAAGTAGGCTGGTAATCAGGGATAATGTGTAACAGTTATTTATTGTTATGCCATTTACTGCACGGTAGTCTATGCATGCGCTTAGATCCCTTTTTTTCACCACAAAAAAGAGGGGAGGAGAAACAGAAGAAACAGGGGACTTAGAATGAATGAATCAGTTCCCAAGATATTCCTCCAGATAGGTATGCAAATGATCATTCTCCTTTTCAGTGAGAGAGTAGATATGACTGCAAGGTAGTTGAAACTGCGATGGGGCTGTAAGGTATTGGCTCCTTTTTTATCAAACAAAGACACATTCCTAGCCAAGTAGCGGTTGATGGGAGCGCGTACTCCATGCATGCGGCCAAAGAATGGGTCATGTACAAATAAAATGTATTGCAAAGTAAAGACAGATGACAGCAAGACTGCTGTTGGCACACGCAAACCATTCGTACCATTCAATGCCCTTAGGTAGGCGGGGTCATGAACCCAAAACCATGACAATGGCCTCAGGGGTTCATCCCCAGGGCCCAAGGAGGCACTGGGGCTTTTTTTATTGTATTTTGTCCAGGGGGATGGGTGCTATGGCAAACAGCCCATTGCGCATGGCCGAAGGCTGTGCGAAGTGGGGTGGGAGGGGTTGGCTGCTTGCAGGCAGTTGGAAGTAGGCCCTGGCTGCAACACAAGACCTGCTGCTGACCCCACGTCACGTGTGACCAACAGCCGTGCACGGAGGGTGTAAACTGCCTCCAGATATCTGCCTTGAGAAGTTGGGCGCAGAACCTGGCTGCAAGCCAGGCCAAGCACCCAAACCCACACACTGTGTGACGAAAGGCTCTGTGCAGCATGGGGTTGACTGCCTGCAGGTCAGTTAGCGACAGAGTCTGCCATCTTTAAGCAGTTTCAACCATTTGCCTCCGCACCAAGACCCCCATTTATAAAATAAATATGAATAAAAATAAAAATACCATTTCCTATCGTAATGCAAATACACTAAATATTTTAAGTTGTATGTCATCATTTGTGTTTCTTGTAATATACCCATGTCCTGGGCATTACAATACAATAATTGTTTCCCCCCTTATTTGCCCTGCTAAAGTCTTTGCATACAATTTATTTTTAAGTCTGCCCCATCTCCTCTATTGTCTTCCTCCTGCTAACCATGTATAACCATCTCTTGCTCCTCTTATTTGGCTTTTGTTTCAATCCCAGTTTAATTTTCAATTTTTATATCACTTTCAATTGCTTTCATGGTCTTGAACGTCCACAGATATCATTGCCTATTTTTGTCTCTGGGAGACAATCTGAGCTTCTAAACCTAAAGCTAGGTTTAGAAGCTCAGATTGTCTGATAACATTACTTTCCATATAAATTCAGTCTCATTTTCTTTTTACTATATTCAGTTACCAAACATTACATCTCTATTCAACACCCAGCTTGTTCTGCACCTTCCTTCATGCTTTTTGTACTAGACTGATGGAATACTTTCTAGCCCTCTCCCACTGCCCCTAAGTTTATGATGTTGTATTTACTGTTTATCTACATTGACTTTGCTTTTCTGTAAATTTCTGTTCATCCGTATAGAAAAGGAATAAAGGGAAAATGTTATTCTGCAGGTAATTAAGTATTAATTATGCTTGTAGAACCCTAATGAAACAACCAACTTTTCCATAAAAAGACAATGTTATTGTCCCATACAAGTAGTATAATGACAAGAAAGTAAAAATTAATAACGTGAGCTTAGAAGTGGCAGACTCCATGTGAGAGAGGACTCCATTATTTGAATGTTGACTCAGGACAACCAGGCACTCCAACCACTCAAAAGCCTATATTGTTCAACTCATTCCCCCCCCCCACCCCCATTACTATGCACAACCACCATTGCTCCGTAGCTGTATTCACTATACATGAGTACCAACAAACTTTTTTCTGGTCCTAAATGTTCAAAGAAGGTGTACACTGGATTTATGTACTGTCTTGTGGTATGTTAAATGAACCATGCCTTCAATCATAATGCTTTCATTTTGTTTCAGTTTTACCACAACCCAAATTTCAGAAGAGATCATCCCTATTTAGTGCAGAGGATGAAGAGAAGAGTAGGCATCAAGAGTAATTCTCTGGATTGCAAATCAGTACAGGTGGGTTCTGTGACAGCCAGCGTAAAGCGCAGAAAAACATCTACTGCCAAAGAGTTCATTTCTCGCATGGACTCAAGCAGTCAACCAAGTTTGTCCCAGCCATCTTCCATAAAAGAAAGGAAACAGAAAGCAATCCGTAAGAAAACAGCCAATGAAGTAAATGCCAGGTTGAACAGTTCATACACAGTGACGCCTGGATGTGCAGTGGGAAACAGCAGTTTTGCAGATTGTAGCAGTCAAAGTGGAACCCCCAATATGAATAGTGATCCTGGCATTGATTTTGGTGCAACCAACTCTGCTTATACCTACCCTGCTGCATCTGCTGCAGCTTTTGAACACATGATGGGGCTTCAGCAGCTACATTCCGCATGCCCTCATTTTGCCTCCATTAATGCTCAGCTTACAACTATGATGTCCTTCTTCAATCCCTGGCTCTCAATGACCCTCTTAGCTGCAGCTTCCTCTGTCCACATGACCGCATCAGCACACCAGCAACTTCCACCAGCTGGTCACTTCTGTCAAACATGCAGATGCCATACTGGTGATGAGACACCTGCAAACTATGAATTACTGAGCCCAGAATCAGCTGAAACACCATAGGCTCTGTTACCAAATCTACACTTTCAGATGTATTTGAGGGCTATAAAATAAAATGGAATAGTAGAATACTTAACATTAAAATGTTTGTCTTTTTTGCATTAGGTCATCTCCTCTCACAAAAGCAACAAAGTGACTTACCTTGGTAATAGCCCTGGAATTTAGGCAAACCTTTTTTCTAGTGGTTGCCTGGATGAAATGGGAGGGCTGCTGATGCACAGCAGTTCCACATGTGTTGTAACAGATACTGCTGGTCTTGTCTACCGGAGCATATATAATGGAATTCATCACAATTTAAAAGATCTTGTATCTGAAGAGGTATTCAGTTATCATTTGACTATCTAGTTCACTTGGTTGGTACAAACAGCTTACCATTTTCTATGATGGTGTATGAATTCAAAGGATGGATTTTTTTACAGGCTTCCCTTACAATATGTATGGAGATGTAGCAAGGTAACAGTCTATTAGTAACTGGGTGGGGGAACTTCCATGCTGGAGAAGGGAGAAGATTGACAGACTGCTACAGTCTCACTGACGTACCTAAAACTAGAAAAGCAGCTGGGCAGTGTACACATATACACTGGCCATGTGAGGATGAGCACCTTCAGTGTCACCCCAATGTTGCATCACCAGTGTACTTCTGAGGCATAAGTGAGGGCAGGCAGGTGCTGCAAGTAATGGCCCATTTTAAAGGTTAATGGCGAGCACATACATAGCTTGGCCTGGGACCAGTGCACCCCAAATATGGCCTCCAGGTCCCCCTCTGCCCCTTCCCTGACCCTTCAGACATACAGTCACCATGTCCTCATTACTGCCAGCCTCCTCTTGTTGCCAACTGACTTTGCACTCTGGCAACTTCTCCCCATGGCGGTCAGATCCTTCACAGGGCTCAGGAGATTGCAGCTCTTCGACTCCTGACCCCTGTTGAGGCCCAGCACCTTCTGGCTGCTCGTTCCAGTACCCTCCCCCACCCTTCTACCTGTAGCCTGTAGTAGAGGAAGACGTGCATTCACTACTGCTGACCAGGAAGTAAGTGAGGAGGACTGGGTCAGAGGCAAGTATTTTATTTCTAGTTTTTCAGGGTAACTGCCAAAAAGAAAAAATCATGTATCTAATCATTAATATTGACATGGTTGACTTGAAATCTATGGCTCAGTAAATGTTAATTATCATGTTTTCAGGAACTGGGAGTGGTGTCAGTGGCATGTGTATCACTAATGTAGTCCAGCAAGCAGACTGTTGGCCAGTACCACTACTCTTGAACGCTCTGTATCAACCTACATACTCTGAGTGTCTTCCCAGTAGGTTGATGCAGACACACATCTACCATGGTCATGCACCAAAAAGCACTGTCCCTGAAAGCGTTGGTGTCTCACTAGCCATTATACACTGCATTCTCTGGGTTTCTGGGATCAGATTGTATATTTCCCCGTATACTCTGTGACTTATGTATGTTGTGTAATAGGGTGGAGTATGTGTCTGCAGGTACTTGGCAAATGGCAGGATCTTGCAGACAGTCTTTTAATGCGAGTAGTAGGCCTCTCAGCCATGTCAAAGCTATTGTACTTTTAGCCAAGAGCTAATAGCTTCCTAGCTGAAGCCGGACTTTCAGCTCTATACCTCCAAAAGGCCATCCCAATGGTGATGACCTCACCATTGAGAACCTGTAAACTGGTCAAGTGTCAAGAACTTCCCATCCCTAAAGCATTGACTTAGACTCACTATCTCTTGATAGTTCAGTGTCTCCATCACCGCTGCAACCTGAGTCTGGGGCAACAGAAGGTTACTTATCAATGACAAGGCTGGTGAGTACATTTGGGAATGTCCAACACCCAATGTGTACATCTTACCGCCTGAATCAATGAGTTAAATCTTCTTCACCCCTACAATCATTTCTAGTGTACAGCATTCAGTTTCATCCTTTTTGTTCACTACGTGTGGGATATAGATATCTGGGGTAAACCAATATGCAGCAATGTCAGACTGTGCAGTGTAATAGTATCTTTTAAAGTCTGGGGCTGCAAAATCACCTCGATCATAAGGTAGCATCATAATATTACACCTTATTATAGCCTGCTTCCATTCCCACAGGAGTCATGAAAGTATGGATTACAAACTGAAAAAGAATTGGTAAATAGGAGCAGACATGTAGATAGCATTACCATTTTTAGTACAGTAACTCTGCCTGCCAGTTTAATCCACCCGACACCCTAACCTCTCTTCCACTCAACACAGGTAAGTCATGTATGTCTTTCTGAATGTTTGTACATGAATGACAGTGCATTTG
This sequence comes from Pleurodeles waltl, assembly GCF_031143425.1. Classification (NCBI taxonomy): domain Eukaryota; kingdom Metazoa; phylum Chordata; class Amphibia; order Caudata; family Salamandridae; genus Pleurodeles; species Pleurodeles waltl. The sequence continues at coordinate 208,721,628 of NC_090438.1, read as the reverse complement.
TGTGAAACTGGGTGTGTGTGCCTAGTATATGGCTGGGAGTAAGTCAGTGGTGATTAGTAGCACGCCATGGATATCCTTGGAATATTGTGACCATTTTCAGGGGGCATTTATAGCGACATTCTAGTTATCCCTCATGTAATGTGTAACTATCCATGGCTTACTGTGGACACGCACACAGAAATGCTGGTTATCCTTTGCATACTGGTGACCCACACTTGACATAGTGTGAACATTCAGGGTGACATTCTGACCATCCCAGGCATAATAGTGGCCCATCATTGAGATACAGTGAGGATAATTAACCAAATTTAAATACTCTTGCATGATATGGGCCCTTTCTAGACATTCTCAGGCAACTGTTGTGAAAATTCTTACTATCCATGTCATAGGAGTTGCTTTAGCAGAAATACTGAGACCCTCCTTGATATGTAGTGGGAATTCTTGCTAATGATAAACCAAGTATATTATGGGTTGCCCTTGATATATTGTGGGCTTTCAAAGTGACATTCTGGTTTTCCTTTCCATGATAATGTAATGGGCCATCAATCACATATAGTGGCCATTCAGACACCACTTTGGCTTGTTTGACATACCATGAGCATTATAGTGCCTTTCTTTGCTTAGTACACTAATGACCCATCCTAGAGATACCATCAATATATTTGCCAAAATTCAGGCTCTCTCTTGCGTAATAGGGGACCATCTTGTGACTCATCCCATGGAGGCTGGTAGAACGTGGTTTCATATCTACGGGGGGTACTTGAGAGAAGTCTTTAGTCTCTTCTGTATTCAAGGAATAATAGCCTTCAGTTTTGTTGGGTCCTTAGGTTTTTCACAGGAGATTTGAGAACGTTTTTAGCATAAGAATGTACTGGTTTATTTCCTTTATTTGAGACAGTTTAAATGAAGAAATAGTCTTCCTAATTTTTCCATAGTTACCCTAAACTGACAATCTTCCATCAAGATCATGGCTTTGTAGGAGGATGTCTCATCAAACCGTTTTTAGCCTTATCTGGTTATGTCTAAAGCTTCCTCGTTGACGTGCACCACATACTTGTGCCATGCATCATCCTGACTCATGTTCAGACTGTTTTTTTAAAGTTAGGAGCCTTTTTAGTCTTACCCTTTCTTGGAACAGGAAATTTACTTATTTTCTCCAAAATGACCCCTTCAACATTCACTTCCTTCATTTTCCGTGGTGGGTCCACAGACAAAGGAAACTGCAGAGGAAATTGGGCAACATGTTACCCGTTTCTGGTCCAACAGTAATGCTTCTCTGCCTAACAGTAACATCATATTTTGCCTTCAGGTGAGACAGAGTGTCTACAGAATGCCGCCAGGATTTTCTTAGTGCTTATCCTGTTCTGTGTCCTCTGAGGTCGATTTACATGGGCTTCCTATTTAGGACTGACTAATCACAATGTCAATATCAAACTGATTTGACATTCTTGTTAAGATTGTAGTTTGTCTTCACTGTGATCCTCCTTTCAAGGTCAATTATCCTGCTAGCTATTTGAGATCATTCTCTCAGTGTCAATCCTCTTTTTAAGGGTTGTTCACCTCCGGAAGTCAATCCTCCACTTGAGGTTGACCAGATTTTGGGTCACAGCTTCAGAGTCAGAGGTAAGTGTGTATGTTCCGGTGGTGTGTGATCTGTGTACAGGGCCACTGCAATTATGTGGTTTTGTGCCACAGCATTCTCTGCATAATTTGCGGATTGTAACAAAAGGCTCAAATGGATGAAGAGTTACTAAAATGCTGCCACATGGGTCACCACACAGTGGCAAGCTCTTTCCAAAGGTTAACTAATCACTTTACAGTTGCTCATTGCTGTACTTAGATATTAAACTGATACTATGGAGATTAAACCTTTCAGTGCCTTACTTATAAAAGATTGAGTGCTGGGACCTAAACTTTTGCTCAGAACCCTGAGGCTGGGGTTGCTCAAGATCGGCCTACTGAATATGAAAGACTCGTAGTTGAGTCCATCTAATGTCTCTTTAACTCCCCACCGGACTTGCACAGCTTCTTTTTCAGCCCTGTTTTCTCTCTTTCCCTTTGTTTTTCAAAGTTCTCTTTCTCCTCCTTTTCCCCTAGTGTGTCCCTCACTCTCTTGCTCAGGTTCAAAGTCTGGTTAGGAAACATAAGTGCTGGTGAGCCCCACTGGCGATTAAACACTGAAGCCTTTGTCCGCAGAGTGTTGGCATGAGCAAAATGAAAAAATAATGAAGTAATACTTCAACAAAATGTGCTGCATTACAGTGCATAATTTGTATTTTCTTACAGCATAATTTAGTCAACCCTCCCTAATAATTTTGTCCCACCTGTTGCATAATTCCAGTGGCCCATGCCTATGTTTAATGTTGTGTATACGCAAAACAGGTTTTTTAGAATACTAGGAAATATATATAGTTCGATACAAGAAATATGTGCCTTTGACGGAGGTGGTCTGCACTTCTCTTTTTCTAGATCAATAATCAACGAGGGCTTGTACTTTCCCCAGCACCCTCCATTTCGGTGTATTCTTGGAATTCTTTCCTGTCAGCCCACTTTGGACACAAGCTACTTGAGTTATAATCCGATATGCTTGTGATGCATTCTGTGCACAGCTCCACTGTTCTCTGCTCAGCCTGTGTGTGATGATGTTATGGAATGCTGGTGAGTGACTGGACTGGCGGCACTTAGAGAGAGTGTGCTGAGCAGAGTGGATTATGCTCTTGGTCAAGTTTCCTTATTAAGTAACTTGTAACTAATCACATAACCTTTTTAATAAATCTGCAACCTCTGTCCTACGTGAACTGGCTACCCGACTCCAAATTACCAAGGAGGAATCCTTGATTATAACAGTGTGCCCAACAATTATCACAACTTTATTGTTTTCTTTCACAGAGGAGCCTTACTCTTGCTGTAGTCATTCAGCAGACAGTCTTAGTTCACTGTATGTATGATAGCCCAAAGGTACCAGTTGTTACACAAAGAACCAAATTTAAATGTGTATTTCCCATAGCCCCCTCTCCCTTTCTACTGTATCCCATAGAACCACATCCATGTGATCACTGGATGGTGCATCAAAATGTTCCCTAGTATCAACATTGTCGTAAATCTCTCTTTAAAGCATTTGTTCAGTCTCTTTGCGTTCTTTGGTGCAGCCATGCCTATAAGTCTTACGTCACAGGTATGAAACTAAAATGTAGACAGAGAAGAAAGACAATCAGTAATATGGTGAACAAAAACTAGATGGAAGCTGAGAACACACAATATACATCCAGCTAAGACATTTCAAAACACAAGATGCGTGTGATTGTGAAATGATGATCCCTAGAGACTTTTGAACAGCACTAATTTTGCCTTCACCCAGGGTGGGTTAGAAAGAAATGACTAACTAGTTTGCCCTCTAGATCAGCACTGTATATGGTCTACACATCACACTGCTGTTTGTTAAAATTAGCCCTATATTTTTAATATTTGGGATTTATTTACCCTAATGCAATCTGTTTTATGGTGGATGCAATGTTTTAAAATTGTTGATGTGCATTATTTTATATTTTGGATGTAATGGGATGTATTTACTATGTTTTAACTGGAATATGCATTTTAGAGTCCTGTATTACAATGGCAACAGCTAACGCAATGAAAAACAGTTCGACATAAAGTATTTCAAATAAGGAAATAATGGACTAGTGAAAAACTGACTGCAATAAGAGTGGACATGTCTGGCAAAGGTATTGAAACTGACCTAGAGGGTGAATACCCTGAAGAGTAGAGTGAGGGCAACTGCGATTAATCCGGTATTGACACGCAGCAGTCATACTAATAAACAAAAGGGCCTAATTCACACCAACATTTGTATGTGCAAGTTCAGCTAACGCTAAAATGGCTTGATTTATCTATGATTTATACCTAGTCATGGATATAACTTGTGACCTAACAACTCTATCGGCCCCTAAGTTGGTTAAACAAACTGAGAACTGTTGATATACTTTAAAGGACATTATCAAATCTCTCTTTTGTGAAAAACAAGTGAAGGTGTGACTAGACAGGGCACACAGAAGAGCAAGCTATGGCAGATGAACTAGGGCCATGACTGTACAATTATTAAGAAGTAAAAGTAAAAGTAAATAAGGTAAGAATGAACCAACTATCATAGTAGTAAAATCCAACAGTTGTCTAGGTAGAACATTATCACAATGAGCATCAATGTGATACAGCGAGGGGGAAGCAGCAGGAAGCCGGAAGATCACCTGAAGGAATTTTTGTGGTAGGATTCACAGCAGATGACCAGGATTTGGACCTAGTGTTAGTTCAGCTGAAAATTCTAACCCAAGCTGCCACCCAAATGCCTTGCTTGCTCGAAAAGTAATAATAAAAACATGGTTGGGAGTTATAAATTTGCAACTTGGAATGTGAGAGGTTTAAGTAACACATTAGGATCTCTCAAATGCATTAATATGGGGGTGGGGCAACGTTGTCCTTATTATTTTTTACAATAATGTATTTGACTCCACATGTGGCAAGGTGGTCAAGGCACTGGAGGATGATTTGGAAGTTTTTATATGTCCTAGTCGCTCAGATTTTGTATTGCTGTGGGCAGGCGATTTTTGTCACAATGTATATGGGGATGAAATGAATTCCATGATTTCAAAGTATGACTTATTTTAATAGAATGTGAATCTTTAATTGAATGTGGTGTTAATGGGAAACAAATCCCAATTTTCACTGTAAGAAATGCGTCTTCAGTTATAGATCACGTATTATTGTCAGCCTCTGCATAAGTCAAAATATGACTTATTTTTAATGGAATGTGAATGTGGTGTTAATGAGGAACACATCACAATTTTTATTGGAAGAAATGCGTCTTCAGTTATAGATCACGTATTATTGTCAGCCTCTGCAGGAGATATGTGCGGTGTACCGAATAGCATCCAATCGACACTAAGTGATCGGGATCCTATCTTTATACCTTTTTACTTCTGGGGTGAGAATTGTAATGATTGCCATATTGTTAATGATATTGTTCCTGTTAGGCCAAGTGGTATGTGTATGGAGTGGGCTGGTATTCACCCAAACAGTTTATCACAGAAGATTGTTATAAGGAATTCCCTTGACATAAGCTATTGTTTACAAGCTGAAGTAGTCCCCTTCAAGTTGCTGGAAAGCTTTGACAATATTATCTATTATCAGGGCACTCTTGACACGTCCACCAAATGTAATCCGAAGTAAAAAAAAATAGGATAGTTTGATCATTGGTGTACGGAGGCCCTTAGGCATTTGAAACTGACCCTATGTAGTTCCCCTAGGGATACAACATTGATCAAGCAGCTGCGAGTAAAGTATGAGCAGACTCTACTAGAGCAGAAGAAAAAAAAATATTAAAGGAGAGGCATGGATACAATTGACAACAGCTGTGGAGAAGGGGGATAACAAGCTATTATGGGACACTTTAAATGACCCTTTTTAAAGAAATAACACCCTCACTGAGTTTCACTTGTGTGCTTCAAGTGAAGTCTGGGTAGTATATTTCGCAGGACATTTTAAGCTGTGCATCAGGGCCTGTGGTATGAAAGGAGGGGAGATTATGCATAGCTGGAACTCCCTCCTGCTGGATATTACAATTGAAGAAGTTGAGTTAGCTCTGCAGGATAGTGCTGGGGGTAAAGCCCTGGACCTGATGGGGTACCACTAAGCCATCGCTACTCTCATTTGGTGCCCCAAGGGAAATTATATGCTTCCTTGCTCGTTTATATGAGAACCTTTTAACCAAAGTCCACTTTGGCCCGAATGGCGAATGTACACCTAGTTTTAAAGTGGGGAGGGGCATTCGGCAAGGTTGTGTCTTCGCCTCCCTACTGTTTTACTTTCTATTAATGGAGTGGACAGCTCTTTACAATATGTGAAGGCTGATGCCCCGTGTTTCAGGGCGCTCTATCACAGTATTATATGCTGATGACAGTTTTTGCTGTTCAGGACCCCAATTGGACTTCAAAAACTGATGTGTGCTTTTGGGGGCTTTATGACCTCTATAGGATTGGTGATCAACAAGGCAAAAATATTTACTATGGTTTGCGGGCGGACGACCAAAAAACTCAGAACTTTCTTTATTGACAGTATACCTATCATTAATGTAGACTCATTCTCCTATTTAGGGGTTATATTTTCTGGTAATGATTCCTGGGCGCAGCAGGTTTTGGGCGTCAGGATGAAATTGAGGAAACACTCACCTGGGATTTTCAGGTTTTCAGATTAACTAGGTAACCAGTCCATTAGGGACATGGTGGAAATTTACAAGGTAAGAAGGGTGGCTACTGCCACATATGGGGCTGGCCTTTGGGGCTATGACCTCAGCTCACCTTTGCAAGTTGAGGAAAAGTCTTGCTCCTTCTGCCTCGACTATGATCAACCATCAGGAGGTTGGCCCACAATATTTTGAGGATGCCCTTCTGGTCAAACCTCTGTTACTATGGTATTCAATATAGGCCAAAGAAGAGACTGGTTTTACTAGAGAGATTATTTTAGATTGCCTTACCCTGGAGAATGTTTCCCGTATTCCCTGGTTAGCATATTTTCATTCTGTTTATAAATCTTTGTCCAGCATTTCAGTATGGATGGACCCTTTATCGGTTTTATTGTTCTCGAAGAAAGGTATTAGAGAGCTTTTTCTTTTTAACCCAGAGAGTCCGTATAGGCTCTGAATTGTTGTAACAGTCGGTTGCATTTTATTTTTTCCCACTGTATAGAGGCGGGTTGTAAAACCCATCTATCTTGGATTAGTGACATGCAACACCGATTAGCTCTGACAAGAGTTAGACTCAGTATTGTATTTGACTGCTTTCTCAATAGAAAATCCAGCTCCCATCATACGTTTCTGTGCCCATGTGATAGGGCGAGCAAACAAAGCACATTGCACTTTATGCTGTTTTGTAACTTTTATTTGCCACAGAGGCAGTTTTATCTCAAACCTATTTCCGTTGCGCAGAACATCAGGTGCTACAAAAGCTCTGGCTTATCTGCTTGCACTGAATGACCCCTCTGTGTGTTATAATGTTGCACTTTACATATTGAAGGCCATTAATTGAGGAACAGTATTATGGATTTGGCTGTATCCGGATATCAGACTCTTGTATTGTTCATATAATCTTGATGGTATATGCATTTAACTTTTTAAGAAGTATTTTTTATATATATATATATATATATATATATATATATATATATATATATATATATATATATATATATATATATATATATGTATGTTTTATCTTCATTGACTATTATTGTAACACACTGTCTTATTTGTTTTATGTACTTTTATGGCTATTTGAATATGCTGAATAAAGTTTTTGAGTCAAACTGACCAGAATTTGCAAAAGACCTGCAAAGCCTACAACTAGCAGGGGATTCGTATAAAGTTTGTGCTTTCTAGCACATGACATCTCTACGAGAGAGGTGAGCAGTGAGATCACATCTCTGCACAAGAATTTTGAGGCTGCATATGTGGGCTGTCTTTCCTCAGTACCACGTTCTGATACCCACAGAATAGGGAATAATTTTTCATCTCACAGGGTGATTTGGAATGTTTCAGCTGGAGAAATTATTTAAGTGCAAAGTGGGTGGCTACCAGAAGCCATGGCGGAACTAGGTACCACAACCAGAATGAGGTCTCAACATCTGTAAGTGAAGGAAAATAACTTCCACGTACAATTCCATTTAAACATCTCCCTCATGCATTTGATACCAAAGAGATGGTCCAGCAATTTGTGAACCCAGATGACACACTGAAAAGCAATGCAAATATTTGAGGTAATGGACACAGGCCTTGTGTAGAGCGCGTGTTAGAAATGGGGTTCTTGGTTGACTAGGGTGGCACCTCAGCCAGGCAGGGAACCTCACTCTAGTCAGGGTAAGGGAGCCACACACCCAAGATAACCCCTGTTTACCCCCTTGGCAGCTTCGCACAAAAAGGTCAGGCTTATCTCAGAGGCAATGTGTAAATTGGTTGCACAACACATCCAACACCAGTAACAAAATAAATATACCACAAAAAAACCTCTACAACAAGTTATATAAAAAATAAACACCAAGCATCTTTAGAGTAAACACAGAAAGTATCAGCAATACCCTGCTACACAAGCAGTTGTTAGATTAACACACACTTACCAATATTCTGCAAAAACAAGCAATAGTCAGATCATCATTATCATCATAATGCACATAAAATGAAACCATTCCCATATTGCAGGTCAACATTATCATGAAAATAAATGCACATATCATGAACATTTACATATGGCATATGACATAACACACCCTTCACTCTGCAGGTATCATCACACCAGGTAAAAAGAAACAAGCATCTGTCATGATTAGCAAGCAGTTACCACACCAGCTTCATTATAAATGTGCATAACCTTGACGCTTTTCTCCCAAGTAATTCAATGAGAGGTAATCCCCCCAGTCAGGCACTCCTGTAATTACGTGTGAGGCAGTGAAGCAAAAGACCTCATCAGCCGCATGCCCCTCTTGGAGCTCGTCCGGAGCCCTCCAGGGTTCGGAGATGTGCATCGCAGCACTTCTAACAAGCCTGGCCTCCGGCAGCAGTCTCCTGTACACCTCCACAGGTCGCTGCAGTGACTTGGCAACAAGAGGTGCCTGCTTGTGCCCCGGGGGCACCAGGGTAAGTGCACGGAGTCTGCGCTTTGAAGAGGCTGCCGAATGGCTCCTCTCCACTCCTCCTGACTCTGGGACACAACCACAGTGACAGGGGGCCCTCTCTGCACCCGTACTGGGCAAAAATGAAGCGCTCTCCACACACTGATTCTCCACAATTCAAGGCAGCACCAGGAGACCAGAGTGCCCACCACCCACTGTTCCCTGCTGGGAAATAGACAATGAAGTACAACACTTCTCCCAGCTGTAGCACAAACAAACCCAGGAGCACTCTTCATAGCTTGGATGAAAGAATGAAGCGCTTTCCATGCGTTCCACCACAGTAGGGGACATTCAACTCATGCCAAGTTGCAGGAAGCAATACAGAAACCACAGAAAGTTAGGGGGATGGAGGGGCACATCACCCAGCCCCTGGAGACAGCTATGCGGACACAAAGCTGAAGGGCCCAGGCAAACAGGCCAGCACAAAGGTCCTGATGCAGCAGTGGCAATCTTCCTAGTGACCTAGTAGGTCACAGGTCAGCACAACAGCAGGGCAGTCCCAAGGCAGTTCCTGGCAAGTCCTTCCAGCATCTAGTGTCCAGTCCTTACAGTCCATCAGTGTTTCATCCTCAGTGTCAACATGGGGAACAAACTCTTGTACGTATACTCCAAAATGTCTTTGACCTAAGGGGACACTTAAAAGGAACTTTAGAAGTGCACAACACCCCCCTTTACAGCCTCCACCCTGGCTCTAAACACCAGCAGGGGGTAATCAGTTCATTGTTTGAAGGTAGAACAGATCCTAGACCATCACACCCAGCCTCCCCTTTGTGATGGCTGTCTGGAGAGTATGCACCAAGTCGAGCTGTCAATCTACCCCCAGACGTGGATTGGAGTAAAGCTGCAAAGCACATAGAGTCATATACACAGAGAAATGTGGCATTTCTACGATGGCAATGAAAAATCCACCCAAACCAGTTGGTAGCATTTCTCACTACCATTCCAACCATACCAAACACGCCTACGCCACCCCTCAAAGATCAGAAAATACCACTTAGCCAAATAAAAGAGCATTTCTAATGCATAACTATGAGGCAGACAGCCCTCACAGCAGTGAGAAACCAAATAGGCTGTTTTTCACTACTAGGACTGGCCAAACAACAAGGCATATGTCCTATCTCTTACCTATACAGCACCCTGGCCATAGGGCTGCATAGGCCCTACCTTAGGGGTGAGCAATCAATTTTAGATGCGAGGTCCATGTGGCAGTAAACAGGGGCTAGGTCCAACAGTGGGATATATGGATCTTATTCCTACAGATCCCACACTTGCTGAACCAACCTCTGTTGAATGAACTGGTTGAGGAGCTGTTATAAAGACTAATACTCAGCTTATGTTTCCAAGTCAGTCTTTATTTTTCCATCTCCACTGCTTCAATCTCACAAGCTTGGTAGACAACTTTCTCTTTACTCTTCCTTCAGGACTCTCCCAACATTCTACTGCCAGCTCCCTTCCACAACTGTCAGAATGTTACATTCAACCAGTCAAAGGGGGAATAGGAACATACTAACTGTCAACGAGCATTACCCTTGTTATTTATAGTTTAAGAGAATATGTATATTACAACACATCTTCCCCCCATTAATTTAACTAATTGAAAGAAGAGTGGATGACTAACAAACTATAATCAAACTTATAATTCTGTTAATATTAAACCCACCGAACCGATTAACAGAAAACCTTTTATTCTAAAAAACCAAATAAACTATCTCTCCCCACTATATATAACTTCCCTATAATTTGTCACAATTGGAAATAATAAACATTGTAAATGACATTTGATTTCATCTGATGTGAATATTGGCAAATTTATAGTCTTTATGCCATATGGGAGGCATATTTTGTCTGCTACTTGATCTTCTATTGCAGTCCATCTGTGTAAAGTCTTGAGGAAATATCTCCCGTCTGGAGGCTTCTTTGAGGTTCTTACTACCCTCTTCGAGAGACGAGGGTTGTTTAACAATCCTGTCCATGCTCCAACATTGACCATTTTCTAAAACAACTACATTGTTTCTTACTTTTGAAATACCAAAAGGGCCAATGAATTTGGTATTTTCCATGTCAGATCTCATTCCATCCATAGGTTTCCTGACATACACTCTATCCCCCACTCTCCATTGTTGTTGTTTCACACCATGTTTAACATCATATCTATTTTTATACTTGTTTTGGTGTAAGGATAATTTATTTTTAGTATGCGAGATCGAGTGACCACTTCTTTCTCACCCACCTAACCAGGATGGGAAAAAAAATGTGCATGGCTTTCTACCTTTTAATGCTGAAAAAGGAGACACCTTAGTTACAGAATTCGGAGTTGTATGGTACACCAATAACATGTCTCTATTAGCATTTTCAATATTTAATCGATTGACGCTAGCCAATTGGATGCAATCTTTGAGCATACGGTTGGCCCTTTCAACCAAACCGTTGGCTCTAGGGCAATACAGGGCTGTAGTAAGATGAACTACACCCAGGGAGTCAAGAACATTTTTCATCATTGAGGATGTTAATTGTACACCATTATCGGTGATAAGGGTAGCTGGTATACCCTCAAGAGCAAAAATATCTTTAAGAAAATTAATGACTGTTTCAGTGGTGATTTGATTGACAAATTTTGTTGTGATCCAATGCGAATGATAATCAATTACAACTAAGGCAAATTTCTTTGATAACCCAGAAATATTGATTGGTCCCATAATATCTAAGTCCAACTTTGTCCAAGGTCCATCAGGAATGGACACTGGATACATGGGAACTTTGCAAGTTATTTTGGACTTGTCACTATGCGCACAAATGGAGCAATCCTTGACCTCCATTTCAACGATGGAGTCCATGTTGGGGAACCAAAAATGTTCCCTCACTCTGGATTTGGTGAGACTTCTACCTAAATACCCTTCATGAGCAAGCGAAATGATTTTGTGTCTTAAACTTTCAGGAGGTATGATTTTGTCATTTCTGAACACACTGTTCCCATTTTCATTAATTTCACATCTTACCTCCCAATATTTCTTTATAGTTCCCTCAATATCTTTTCTAGATTCTGGCCATCCATCTTTGGCTTTAGCTTTTAGTAAAGACAAAGTTTTGTCTTGCTTACATGCAGAAATCCATTCTTCACTACTGATTGAGGGTGAGGAAGTTATCATTACAGGGTACTCTGTAGTTTCAAAATCCTCCTTCACATCTAACGGGACTCTAGATAAGAAATCAGCTGCAGTATTTTTATTGCCGGGAAGATAATCAACCTTAAAATAGAAGTTTTCGAGCCCTAGTATCCATCTGGCAATTCTGGGGGTGCTGTTATAAGACCCCTTCGTGGTAAAAACATATACTAGAGGTTTATGGTCAGTGCGTATGTCAAATTGTGTACCCCACAAGAAAAACTTGAAGTGTTTCACTGCCTAGTAACAGGCTAAAGCTTCTCTTTCGATAACTGAATAATTAGACTCTGCCTTGCTTAAGGCCCTAGATGCAAATGCTACTATTCTTTCTTTGCCATCAATGATCTGAGACAAGTTTGCTCCCAATCCCAATCTGCTGGCATCTGTCGTGAGAATGGTTTTCTTTTTATGATCAAAGTTGCAAAGATAAGGTGCTGTTATTATGGCCTGTTTTATTTTATGAAATGCACTATCATGGTGATCTTCCCATTTGTAAGAAATGTGATTTTTCAGTAATTCTCTGAGAACAAATGATATTTCTGAAATGTATTTTACGTACTTTGCCATGAACTCAGCCAGACCTAGAAATGACCTTAGTTCCTCTTTGTTCTTGGGTGCTTCAGCTTTTCATATAGCATCAACCAGTGAAGTTTTGGGTTTGAACCCATCTTTTGAAATGATGTGCCCTAAATATTCCACTGAACTTACTCCTATTCAACATTTTTCTTTTTTTAAAGTGAGCCCGGCTGTTTTTAGTTTACCTAAAACATTCCTAAGATTTTTGTTGTGTTCATCTTCCGTGGCTCCATAAATTAAAATGTCATCTTGGAAGCAAAGGGTTTTGGGGGCATCTCCCAAGATATGCTGCATTATCTTCTGAAAAACCTCAGCTGCTGACGCCAGCCCAAAAGGCATCCTGTTGAACATATATGAGCCTAAAGGAGTAGTAAAAGCCGTAAGCCATTTGGAATCTGGATGTAATTCTACCTGGTGGTATGCACTAGAAAGATGGAGAACTGAAACATACCGCCTCACCCATGGCACTAAGAATTTCATGGATTCTGGGAAGAGGATGCCTTTCAACCCAAATGTTCTTATTTAAGTCTCTTAAATCCACGCAAATTCTGATATCATTGCAGTTATCTTTTTTAGCAATTAAAATGGGAGATAACCATTCTGAACTCTTGATAGATTGTATTATTCCCAGAGTTTCTAAACGTTCAAGTTCTTTTCTGACAGCATCTTTGAGTAACTGTGGTATGGGTCTGGTTTTATGTACTATAGATTTAAATTTGGGTTTCAACTTAATTTTATGTTGGTAGTCTTTTAGCAAACCCAGGCTCTCATTAAATATTTCTGGAAACTCTTGCACTATGTGTTTTCCAGAGATGGATGTATCAAAGCTTAACACTTGCTCTGGGTTGTTCGGATCCAATTTAATTCCTAGTTCTCTTTGATGCTGCCACCCCAACAAACTTGAGCCTTCATCTACTACATAAGTTTTTCCTACCGTAGAACGCCCCTTAAATGAAATTAATACTTTGAACATACCTTTGAGATGGATAGGATCCCTGTTGTACCCTTTTGGGCTAACATCTGGTTTTAATAACTTAATATCATTTCCCTCATCAACTTTGACAAAATCTGAATTATTTATGATAGTGAAGGGTGAACATGAATCAGCATATACTTGTATGAGCTTATCATTAATAGATATCCTACATTCCGGGTACTGTGAATTAGTAATTCCCTCAGTTTTGACTTGTAATACAATTTTCTTGACCGATTGAGAATCATCATCCTGCTTCTTATTGTCCGCATATTTGTCAAATCTGGACATATCCTTGCAAACCCTTGCAAAGTGGCCTTTTTTGTTGCATCTTCTACAAATTGCCGTCCTGGCTTGGCAAGAGAGAGAGTTGGCCAGATGGTTGCTGCTCCCACAACAGTAGCAATTTAACCCAGATTTTGCATTATTGTTCTTTTGAAACAATTTATCACTCGTTTTGACTTTGAGAATCTTTTCATCCTCTAGGTTATCTTTTATTTCAGAGATCTTCTCACTCGATGGAGATCTAATTTCTTGTAAGCATACTGCTGTATGCTCAATGGACTTTGCTATCTCTATAGCTTCTTGTAAATTTGGCTGCTTTTGTTATAATTTTTCTTGTATTTTAATCTTATTAGTACATCGAACCAATTGATCTCGTATTAGAGAATCATTAAGATCCCCCAAATCACACAATGCACTTAACCCCCTTAAAGCAGCAATATAATTAATTACGCTTTCTTGTTTTCCTTGAGTGCGACAAACAATTTTATGCCGCTCTAGAACCACATTAACTCTGCCACCAAATTGCTTTTCTAATTTTAAGTATGTAGTGACATACTCATCTTGTGCTTGTCCTTCCGGTATATGAGGTTCAGGCAGAGTTTCATAAATTTTCCTACCATGTGTTCCTAAATTGTGTAATAATATATGTTGTTTCCTGATTGGATTAAATTTGTCCCCTCCAATAGCAATTAAATATGACTCAAATATTTTTATCCATTCTTTCGATGGAACATTAGGTTCTCCTATTTCATTTAAAAATGGAATTGGTTGAGACATTCCCGCAGCAGCCATCTTGATATATTGCACAATGCTTAAGAAGAAAAAAAAAACTACTTAAATCAACTCTAATATGAAAATGTCATGAACAACATCAACATACAGTTTAGTACATTGAAAAGTCTTTGAGAAAATAATTTGAGCTGTAGCACTTTCTCTTAATATTTAGTATACCTAAATCATCAACTATCAAAAATAATACGAGAATAAGATCAAAAATACTTATACACAGACTAGTCTTTTATAAAGACTTAGAGGAAAGATCTTGAGCAACAGTATTTTCCCAGTATGCTGTGCCTCAATAAGGAAACAGTCAATGTGATTTAAGTTGTACATTGTATTTTAGTAGCTGTGCCTGTCAGCGATGTACAAACACCGTACAAAGATGAGAACGTGGATCCTTCCAGGATCGGTGCCGAAATATCGCTGTGGGATTCTTCACTGCTGTGCCTGTCAGCGTTGACAGGCAAATTGAATAGCCACCTTGAATTTATTTTGATAGCTGTGCCTGTCAGCGTTTCCTGCAGAGAACCTGGCAGGCAGCCCGAAGATCTTCGATTCGTGAGAAGACGCGACCAGCAGCAAGTCGCGTTCGCTGTCCGCGTTCGTCAAAAGATTAGATCAGCAATCTGACAAGCGGCCGCATCCGTTGTCCGCGTTCGTCAGAGAGGCTTGACCGGCAGTCTGAGAAGCGGCAGACCCTTGTCAAACAACATCGAATTCACTGCGCGGCTCCAGCTGGCAATTTATTTCAAAAGAGACAGTCTGTAAAAGAGTTTCTCGCTCGAGAAAAGTTCACCAGTCAGGAACACAACAGCCGGTAAGATTCACTTAAAGTTACTGGTAAACTCAAATATGCGAAATAAGCGAATACATGTGCAGAATAAAATAAATGTCATGAAATCACCATAGAACAGAGGTCTTCAAACTTTTTGATGCCGGGACCCCCTCTCAAAGATTTTTAGGTCTAAGGACCCCCTCCTGACAAAAATTTCTAGAACCTGGTACTCATCATCGTCAATAATAAATGTCCCCATTTCCCACAGCAAATCATTTTTATGGTGAGGAAATAATATTAATATTAAACATTGTTTAGCAAACCAAAGGTCAGTGAGTGTGGGTGCGTGGCCAAAGGTGTAGCTAAAAACAAAGGTCCTCATTTATGAGGATTTGGTGTAGGACAGTGCCACAGGTGTTCTTGCTACACTGCCCTACACCAACACAAAAGGGCAGGAATGGACCGTAATTATGAAATTCAATGCATTTCTGTCCTTTCCTCCTGCGCTGGCGCACAAATTGCTGCCTAGCACCAACGTATCTAGGATTGTTTTTGTGCCGGAAGGGGCACCTTGCTGCACAAAAACAATCCAGAGAGGCATTGTACCTCTTTCTATATGTGCGGCAGATAGCAACACACATGGAAAGAGGAAAAACAAGGAGAAATTAAAACATTTCTCCTCATTATGCCTGCTCTGGGGAGGCCTAAGGTTTTGGCACTGCTCCAGTTGACGTCATTTTGTAAATCTGGGGCAGCGTCAAAATCCATGGGTGTTGCGTGGGAACACCCACCACAAAGCCCACGGAACCTCTCCTTGACGCAAAGTAAGGCAATGCACCGGCTTGTACTGCTTTGCCTTACTCCATATCTATGAGGCCATTCAAAGCCACGTAGGGTGGCTTTGTGTCACCTCATACGTATGATTGAGAGGCTTGTGCCGCTGGAACATCAAAAAAGTGATGTTCCAGCAGCTCAAGCCTCTCATACACAAAACCCCAAAATATTCTAAGTTGTTTTTAATTCTTTCACTGTCAGGTAGCTACATATAGAATAACAGCCAGCTTTAATGAAAAATAAATAAAAGAAAGTTGTTACATATTGGGAAATGCACTGTAGTGCATTAGGAAACTTCTATTAGTCAATGCACACACAGTATAAGATAGGCCACTACAAAGAGGTTTAAGATAAAACTGTGCTGCCTAAATGTAGATTTAAGTAATACCAGAGCATATGCTATACCTTTTAATAGCTGTCCCTTCAACACCTCCAGGTGAAGTAAGCGCTGTGTAACTACAATTAAAAGCACACAAGTCTTAACTCTTTGCACTACCCCTAAAAAAAAGAATAAATGTTTGTCATCACATAGCTGTGAGTGATTTGATCAGCTGGCCAGCATCCTTTACAGTTGCAGATTACCCTTTACATTTGCAGATCAGCTCATAGAGCACATTTGCATTTCATTCAGGAAGCAGGTGCCCTGGTGTGAAGGCCTCCTTAGCTGTCTGTGGCTTTCGCAGCACAGGAGACTCAATACATCAAAGTTCACATGAGGTATTTTAACAATCAGTTGGGGGAATGCGGACCCCCTTTCTAGGACTCCACAGCCCCCCTGGGGGTCGCGACCCCCAGATTGAAGACCTCTGCCATAGAACGATGCACACCATGAAGAAATAGGAGTTGTAGAAAAGTTTCATGTAAATGTAGATAACAGCTTGCGTTGTATTAAGTTGATAAAAATGACGCTGTAGAATGCTGGATATTAGAAAGGAAGCACCTTGAGATCACATGAATCAGAAGATTGAAGCGGTACCACAGAAGGGGTAGAGATGGAAGTGCCCCCTTACACACTCCTCGTCACCAGTGTTATAAAGACTAATACTCAGCTTACGTTTCCAAGTCAGTCTTTAATTTTCCATCTCCACTGCTTCAATCTCATAAGCTTGGTAGACAACTTTCTCTTTCTTCTTCCTTCGGGACTCTCCCAACATTCTACTGTCAGCTCCCTTCCACAACTGTCAGAATGTTCCATTCAACCAGTCAAAGGGGGAATAGGAACATACTAACTGTCAACGAGCATGACCCTTGTTATTTATAGTTTAAGAGAATATGTATATTACAACAGGAGTAAAGTCACTATAGAAAAAAACCCTATAAATTACCCTTAACAAATGTACTTGATAAGAGAAAGTGCTAAAAAACACATACGTAACAGTTTCATTTCATGCCATTCAGCAGAAACCAAGAGAATGAATGAGTATGGACATGCAATGGGAACACATTTCCAGTATCAATCACAAAGTGACTTTCTCATGCAGTGAGACTGGATGTTGCTCGAATTAGAAGTCATTTTTGCTCCTATATCACCCTATGTAGTTGCACCTTTGTCAGCACTAATTCTCAACTTTAACTCGGTTTAGTAATCCTTTCAATATGATGAACATTGGCAATAGAGAGGATTTAAGAGAAGACTTGCTTTCACAACTATGCGAGATCTTGTTTTTACCATGGCCTTCTAATCACTTTATACCATTGAGTTCTGTAGGATCACTATCTGTCGTGGAGGCATGTGCACAACGCGTATGCAGGGAAAGGTAGATCTCGGGAAGGTGCAGCATCACAGACTTCACACCAATAATGTGATTAAGAAAACCAACATAATGAAATTAATCATTCAGCAGTTAGAAGTTTATTACTTACATTCAGAAAAAGTTCAAATATTCAAATACAAATAACACTTAACTGCGCAAAAAGGTGATCCTAGTATACCACTACATTTTAGCAATTAAGAGCCTGAGAGGCTGAGTGACTATAACAATTATGAATGTGCCTTTTAAACTGATATTCTTACTGCAACTATTTTTGTATATTTAACAATGTACACTTGTCTAAATGAAATGTGATTCTATTTGGCTTGCAAAATACTAATTCAATTTACAGAAAAAAACGTTCTTTAGTTTTAAAACATTAGGCTGCCAGTTGATTTTGAATTACATTACAAATACATGCGAGTGTTAAAAAAGGATACATTATTCTGAGATCAACAGCATAAACAATTCTAGAACGATGATGGGATAAGTTCATCAGGAATGTTCACTTGCCATATATCTTTTGCTCCCTTGGCAGGAAGTGGTTCAATCAGCCATCTTGGATTAAATACTTCAGTCAAGTACTTTTGCTCTAGGCCAGTTAGGAGGGCTTTGCATTCAAGTTCAAAAGACTCTGCTGGACTTAAAATATCAGGACACTGCCATGTGACTCCTACATCAATCAGCCCTGTTAAAAAGTAAATATCTGAAATATCAGGCACAATGTTGTAGGATGTACTAATGCATTTTTTGCGACCCCCTCTTACAACCAGCTTATAACAACCCTTCTAATTCAATCAAAGCACAACTTATCCATTCGTAATTATGCCCTTTTTCCTCAAACTTTTTAGCTGTATGCACAAAGCATACTTTGCAGTCGCAAAGCCTGTGATATGCAATCAATAGCCTTACAGCAGCATAGCAAAAATGCAGGTTGTAATGTACTGAAGTGTCATTGCGACTTGGAACTGTCTTTCTGAACCACAAAGTGCATATTGTGACCAACAATTCATAAGAATGAAAAGGGAGAGTGTAATTTGTATCCCATGCTCCTCTGCAATTTGCTATGCATCAACCGTGGTCACAGTCAATGATCTGTTACAGGCTCCCAAAAATGGATAATATGGCATTCTCAATGAGGATGCTGTTCATGAAGGACAGCTTCGGCATTCTGAATGGTGGCTGTAGACATGGATGGAGCACAGAGCAGTCCAGGGGACCGCAGCATCGCCTCCAATGACATTCTCTGAAAGGCAGCTTTTATATTGTGCAAACAGCTCATGTTCCTTTAAAATGACCGGGGCTGCTTAGAACAAAATGTTGGTATTCAGTGAAAGCGAATATTACGATGGAGGTCCACAGTACTTTGCAGGCCGCATTATTTGCATTTGCAGCCATTCGCAAGGAAGTGCAAAACTACTTATGCAGCTTAGTAATTAATGAGTCAGGAGTTTTTGTGGCTCCCTAAGAATTGGTATTTTGTGCCAGTACTAATTAGTGGATAAGTCACATCACAATATGAAAGTGGGTTCACAAAGAAGTTTGTGCGCCAAAAAATACACCACGGTCTTTAGTGCTGCCAGTCAGGGATCTGAAACTCGTTCTGCAAATATGCAATTCACTAACTTTGATTGATATGAATACTGTGCGTTTCACCGAGCAGAGAAGGTGAACATTGTCATAGTGCTATCCCCACCAAAACACCGGTGGGACATAAGTGCATAGGAATGATTTCCATTTTCAAAGTTATTCATTAAGATGGAGCCATACAGAAATCGTTTTTGAAGATTCCCTGGTCGTATTTGATTGTTGTGGAAACTCAGAATACTAGGATCGATCACACAAACAACCCAGTGTTGAATTCAAAATGTTGTCTATCTTTCAGAACTGTTTAGCTTCCTGCATTGACCCTTGGGATTCACACCTGTTTTCACCTCAAACTGCAAGAAGGAAAGTAGCACAAATAATAGGAAACATCAACTACCACTTAGCAAAATACAAAAACCGTTATTTTTTACAGGTCTGCTTGTTCCTGAAAGGTGGAAAGATAGTGATTTTAGCGCAGTAAAGCTTTTGCTCATGCCATTTTAACATTTTAATAAAATGAGCTTCTTCTCACAGCACTTTTTCCCACACTCCTCCTCCCCCCAACAACAACAAAAAATGGTTGCTATATTTTAACCAGTTTCTTAGTTCCCTCCAGGGGAATTCACAAACTTCAGGCACCTTAAGAATCCCCAACATGTCGGGAAAAAAAGCAGAAGTATTGCCTAAGAGGAATGGTGGAGGGGAAGGCCTCAGCAGGTAAGGGATTATAAACTGCTAGGAAAAACATTACCCCCACTAACTCTATCAAAGTTCCAACCACCCGAGCCTACCAGTGAAAGGTCCAAAGACAGATATTGTACAGCAGGATCCTGTTGATGAGACTGTTATGTGATCTTTGTGTCCACATAATTTGCATCCACCAATGTCATCATAATATTCCCTATTTGCCTGTATTTACTCCTGTTTATTTCTGTGAATAGTATTCAAAACAATTAAAAGTAATGCAAATTTAACCTTTCAACAAGGATCAACGTCCTGTGGGTTTTCTACCAATACAGGTTAGTTAGTAACTTGTATTTGAATTAAAATCTTTAAAAAAAGCATGGGCTGTATATAAAGAAATGTAAATCTCTTGTTGGGTGAACTAGGTATCCAAGAAATCATTCACACTGTTTTCGTTGTTATGCGGCTTATAAATACATTTCATTATCTTGGTTTGTAATTTAGCACAAAGGGGCACAGGATGCTCAAGTTCTAAAAAGTACCCAGATTTTGTTGCAAACCGAAGTGACCTCTGTCTGACCCTTTGTAATTTGTTAATACCAAAGACTGAGCCAGGTATGGTGCAGTCACGGAGCTGTTTACATCTGAGTTTTCTGCTGTTACCCCAAATGATTTTGTCATGCAGATTTGCAATCTTCTCTATTACCTCTCATGTTTTTAGAGTACTTGCAGTAGAGTGTAAGGAATATTTTGAATAGAGGGTCAATTAACCACCTTTTGTTTTAGGCAAAATTGGTTACAAACCAAGACGAATCCTAAGACCTATCATCAGGCTTTGGATGATTTTTTATGAACTGAAGGTGCCCCATGGCTTACGTGGGCAATGCATATACAGAGCAGGAGGAAAGCCCCTGCTCCAACTTACTTGGGTTTGGACAGTCGCCCCGAGGACGCAGACGGCTGTCTACCAGATGCAGGGCACGGGGAGCAGAAAGGGAGTTCCTTTCCCCCCGGCCACTGCCTTAGGGGCGGGATCGCCCCAGTAACTTACCTTTGGGCATTTTTGGTGGCCATCTTGGTAGTAGGGCCAGTGGAGGTGCGGGGCCCCCCAGAGATCATGGGCCCCAGGAGGGGCCAGTTAAGTGCATCAGAGAGGATACCGACAGCCTCTCTCCCCTAGGAGCCAAGCGTGGCCCCGTTGAGCGCATAGGAGTGCTGGGGGCCCCTATATCTATCTTCCAGGCGCTAGGAGTGCCTTGTTCTACAAGACCCAGGTACTTTTGGGGACACTGGGAGGGTGGTATGCTCCAGGGTTATTTTCCTAAGGATATATGTTCTTCATGTCTTGCCATATGTAATAATGTTCCTTTATGGACATGTGTGAGGTTTCTATTACAAGTGCATTTATTTACTGTGATTCCTGACTACTGCTTATGTTGCTGAATCCTGAGTATTTACGTGTTCTAATGGGACAACTGCTTATCCTTGCAGAATATTTGTAACTTGTGTAACGTTCTGACAACTGCAAAGGTAGCAGGCTATTACTGACGTGTAATGTTTGGTCTAATTATGTTTTGTGCAATACAGTTTATTTTTACATAGCTCAGTGTTGTGTTTACTTTGTAGTGTACATATTGCATCACGTGTGTTGTGCAAACGCTTTACACATTGCCTCCGGGTTAGGCCTGACTGCTCGTGCGAAGCTACCAAGGGGGTGCGCAGGGGTTATCTTGGACGTGTAACTTCTTTGCCCTGACTAGAGTGGGTGGGTTCTGCCTGGCTTAGGTGCATACCCTAGCCAACCAGAAACCCAATTTCGAACATAGTTTATAAGAAGAAGTACTTTGACCAGATTAATTAACCTCTAATGAAAAATCTTTACATTCAATTTTGCTTAGGTACCCTCGCATTGGCCAATTTGATATCAAGATGGTCACCTTCAATTCTAGGTCAATGCAAAAAGAAGAATATCCTTAAAAATGACAAATTCTTTTTGGGGTTTAGGCTGGTGAAGAATTCTACCTTTTGACTTGGAAACCTTTCTCGAGGTCAAATCAGTCCAACAGGTTGAAGAAGAAGGTTTATTTAATGGTCTGATGAAAAGGTCAATGCGGTGGTGCAAACTTCTGATTAGAGGAAGCTATCTATCATCAGGCACAGTATGAAGTGGATTTGGTATATGATTGCAAATCTTCTCCTGGTCTTCCTCAGAGACCTGCAAAGATTTCATGGGAAAAGGAGATTTCATTAACATATTTTGATTCTGATTCTTCTGGATAGCTGTATTCCGAACATCTTCACAGAACTTCTCTGTAAAATTCCAGTTAGCAGGGTGTTTCGACTGCTCCTGGACGTAGTGTTTAGGTCATAGGACTGGTTTCGCAAA
Source organism: Pleurodeles waltl (assembly GCF_031143425.1). Taxonomy (NCBI): domain Eukaryota; kingdom Metazoa; phylum Chordata; class Amphibia; order Caudata; family Salamandridae; genus Pleurodeles; species Pleurodeles waltl. The sequence continues at coordinate 208,699,127 of NC_090438.1, read as the reverse complement.
CCCCATTAGCAGGGCAAGGCTCCAACATGTTCCCAAGCCATTGCGGTCCATAGTGATCAGATGAGTCCTTCCAGTGGAAATCCCTGGCACATCTTTCAAACCTTACGGATTGCAAAGGCTCTTAGAGGTTTGGAGCATGCTGGATGGGTGGACCCTAACGCAAGTCAGTCAACCGACTCTTACCCTAGTTTGAGAAGAAGAGGCAGTGGCCTCCCAAAGAGTCTTGACATACAGTGGAAAAGGGGGTGTGACCTGAAAAAGATACAATTATATATTGTCTCCCTAATTTCCCATGAAAGCCTTTGAAGCTGGAGAAGCCGATCTCTCTCTCAGGTTGATCTGCAAGCCTCCCTCCACCCCAGAGGTGTGCTTATTCATTCACCCTTGGTTGTATAAACATTTACACCTTTGATAAATGTAGAACTAAATGAGATCATTAACATCAGATTTCAGCTTTAGGAGTACGGACTGAAAATTAATATATGTTTCTAGTAATTTTAGCAGCTTTGTCTTGTGTTTAATAATTACTACAGTATGATTTAGGAGAGGGACGATTGCATGCAGGATCTTCTACTGCCCTTGTGGAATGGAGGCCACAAAAGACCTGACCTGAAGGAGTTAGATGAACACCCTCTGTGGCAAGGTAAATCTCTATGCAAGTCCAAAGCACAATCTTATTTCTCTTATTTCAAACAGGGATTTTTGCCCCTAATATTTATCAGGGTGACTGGCACAGAGTTATCCTCTTTATAAAGGCCTACAGGCAATAATTAGAAAAAAGAATGCAAGAGATAGTGTTGCAGGTTGTGCACACACATCAATAAGACTCATAGGGGGTTATTACAACTTCGGAGGAGGTGTTAATCTGTCCCAAATGTGACGGATATACCACCAGCCGTATTACGAGTTCCCTAGGTTATAATGGACTCGTAATACGGCTGGTGGTATATCCCTCACTTTACCGTCACTTTTGGGACGGATTAACACCTCCTCTAAAGTTGTAATAACCCCCATAGTCTGAGAGTCTATTAGGTCCTGATTTTGGGTACAGCCAAATCTAAACGCTAAGTGACTTCTGATGATCATTTTTTGTTCAGGATTGTGATAAAGTTCCAGTAGAGAGCAACATCTCAAAATAATGTAGGTTTTTTTTAATTAGTAATATTTTGGATCTTATGACTGTACTAATTGATTGGTGGTATTCCGTACATTGAGTGCTGGGCAATAGAGCGGGCTATAAAGGAGGCAATTCCTGCAGATGGTAATCAGTGCATAACCTCATGTGTGCAGGTAATATGGTCCCCTTCTGCTCACCTTTTGGACTTGATGACCATAGATTCTCTATTATTTGTGGCTTGTGAGATTAGATATCTAGAAAGGCCCATGTAGACCCCACGGCATAATCAAAATATGACAAAACTTGAAGGGAAGATATGTGATAATGTTCTCCCTGTATAGAAACCACCTATGGTCACTTAGTTAACTTGAATTTGCAGTGATAGGTTTGAGCACATGATCATACTGACATTGTTCACTTCTGACAATGTGGTTGGTGGCAGGCCTATCAAGCAGGTGTAGGGTCATAATCTTGCCATGATCCACAGGGAAGAACTTAGGTTTTGGAGGAGCTGAGTTTAATGTGTGCCACAGCATTCTCTCAACAATTCCTAAAGATGTTAGAGCCATTTCCATTTAAGGCCAACAACTATGTCAAGCCACTTTTAAACAATCCCACAACTATTACATGTCTGGCAACATTTCAATATATAGTAATAACCTGTGGTACCCCATGCACATCTGATTAGTAACTACTTAAAACATATTGGAGTAAATTGCTGGACACACAGTGGTACTTCTTCCAAGTATCTTTATTCCATCAGGATCAACCTCTCTCCCACCTACTTCAGCAAAGGCACCTAAAGTAACTGCGTTGGCACCTTTTAAACTCCAGAGAAATCAGTGATGTAATAAAAGACTCCTGAACATTCTGCCCTTCAATCCCTTTACACAGATTGGAACAGAAGGTCACATGTCCAAACATTATTATACATCCTCTTCCTTTCACATAATCCACAGAGAGAATAGACCACAAGTAAAGTGTTGCACCGTGGGGCCAAGCATTCGACTCGGGCGAGGCCGCGATTCACGCGGCCGGATGTGCCGCGCCCCTGCTGTACTTTACTTTCTCACTCGAGGCCTCGGCGAGTTCTGGGCGCGGCACGCCCTCAGTATTTCCTTGGGCACCTTTCCTTCACAGCCCTCACTTACCTGGTGAGCCTGTCCTTTTTTCTTTCCTTCTTTTTCTTCCTTTCCTCATGTATTTATGTGCTTCTTCAGCTGCCATGTTCTTTCTTCTTCCCAGCATGCCTTCTTTTTCCCTGCATGCTTAAGGAACCTTTTTCAACATGGTGTCTTTTCTCCATATGTTCCTATGCTTCTTTCCCAATCCAATATGGTGACTTTCTACTTCCTGTTGGTCATTTCCTGTTCTTGGATATATAAGGTGAGTGATTTTTGTTCTCCTTGTGTTGCAACACTTCCTTTGGTGGTGATCTTCGCTCCTGCTACTTTTTTGCGTTATTTTCCTCACCTGTTCCAGATTCTTTCAGTATTTTTTTCCTGATGGAAGACTTACCTTTTTGCTTCTTTTTGTTCCAGGGAGTTCCTGCTTAGATGTTTTTCCCTTTTGGATTTTTTCCTCTGGGACACCTTCTGGAGGGCACAGACTGCTTTTGGCGTTCCTCCGTCGGCAGCACCGTGGCTACCAGAAAGGGTCACCCCTACCTAGGTCAAGGCAGAACCTGCTAGAATCAAGACCTCTCTGCAGTTCCAGTGGGCCATAGACATAAACGACGAGTAGCCCGTGACATAACGACTGTGACATTACATGAGAGACCCATAATTGAAACTTGACAAACACACATATGAAACCTTTTTTTTTCAGTGAGTAACGTGTTAACATAATCACAGATGTACCTAAGAAACCTCCATCAGGTTATTTACAAATGTAATCCCCTAAATAGCTAGGCATCCTTCTTGATCTGATTATCTCTTGCTCTGGTCTGCAACAGTTCCCCATCCCCAGGTTCCACATAGGCAGGTTGCACAGCACTTCGTCACTCAGGAAATCAGAGTCCTTTATCATCAACCAAGCAGAACATTTGTCTTCAATCTCACCTGTTGACTTTATAAAACCACCCTTCTGGTACAATGCAACCTTTCTCAAATTCCAAGTCTGGCCGTTCTCCAATTTGATCCAATTGCTGCCCATCTCCTGTACCTTGTATGGACCATGAAAATAAGATAATCCTCCTGCCACACCACCTGGCTCATCCTTTAACCAATCCTCTTTTAGAATGAGGCCATGTGGACTATACTCGACGTTCTTATGTCTGGCTGTGTTAGTTGGTACCTTCATCCAAGAGAGTACTAGTTTTGTGCCTGCTTTCCTTCCTCTCATTTCAAAAGGTATTCTAGCCATGCTACTGTTAACTGCGGTGCGGTTAGCCCACAAAATGCATTTAACAGCTCCCTGAATAGACAACTTAGCAGTGTGTTGTAGCTATGTTCTATTAGAATGTAGAACACTGGATTCTCAAGGGCTGGGAGTCAAGGGAACGGAGTGGAAGCGCGGTTGGTGAAGTGAAGGGAAGTGTCGTGGGGTGGCTCCTTATACTTATGTACTAAATAAATGGAAGCAATCACTCACCTGCTGTGTTCCAGTCATTAATGCACAACATAGATTTGGTGACGAGTGGTTGGACCCACCTGAGGAGTCCACACCGTGTTTCCAGAGCTTCAAGAATTTCATCTCGTCACAGTTTTCAGGACTTTTGTACACACAAGCCTTTCTGTCGGTGAAGGCCTGCAGGGCATTCTGTCCGCCGTGCCCCTTTCTTTTTTCAGGATCTGGAGCGGATCTAAGGGACGTAAGTTTACGGCGCGAGCAGAGTCGGACATGTGGGCGCGAGCTGGATGCGCGTGCATGGAGTACGTGCCTCCTGACTGAGCCGACGGCGTGTTACAGTGGTGTAAGTATACGTATATCAGAGTTTCCCGGAACTGTTGCTAAGCAACGTAGATGGTGTCAAGCTATCAGTTTTGCCGGTTTGAACGCATTCAAGCATCTTTAATTCACTTTTGCTGCACAGGTTTCTATGCAATTATCTTCACAAGATTACACGGCTTGTAAAACTTAGCGCATTCCACCCACAGTTCTTGATTTTCGCTGATGCGCACAGCTTTCTCTGTTTTCAGCTCTTATTACGTTGAGGTGCACAGTTTATGTGAGATATTGTGCATGCTGCCTAAGTGGCGATAAGCGTTATTCTTCTGTTTTTTTTTTTTTTTTTTTTTAAAGAAAGAATCACACCAATACCAAAGACAACAGTGTGTTTTGGTGTATTGAACTTTCTTTCAGCTTCTCATCTGCAAGATTATTTTTTTAACTGATGACTTCATTAGCGCGCTTCGGAAGTTGTGTTCACAGTGCCAATTTGGGGCATTTCACGATCAGCTGGTCAGAGATCAGTTCACTGGCCATTGTTGTGACAAGCGGATTCAGCAGAAGTTGCTCACTATGGGGGACCCGTTGCTTGAAGAAGTTATTAAGGTGGCAAAAAGCGCTGAACTTGCACAAGTAGCTCTCAAGTAATTGCTTCACAGTATAAAGAAGAGGAGAAAGTCAACGCTGTTAGCAATGTTTCTACACGTAGAGTACAAAAGTGTGAACAATCAGTTCTTTAAAAGTTCTAATATATGTTTTAGATATGGCAATTCTCCACATGGAAGAGATTCTAAGGGTTGTCCTGCAGGGGCAGTTGCATGTCGCAGGTGTGGACGTATGGGCCATTTTGCCAAAGTGTGTCAGAACAGCGTGAACCAAATTATGAAGGTTAACAGTATTTCTGAAGCTGATTGTGCTTCAGATCAGCAATTGGAAAGCGAGTTCCGAGATATGATTGTGGTTGTGTCGGATGATGCTATTGTAAAAACAACAAGTGATGGACGGAATGCTGAACATTGTCAGACACTCACCCCCAGTCACAGATCTGGGTTTAATCCATTGTTTTGCTGGATTCAAGCTAGCCTGGCTGATGAGGGATGAAACCCTGAAACCGGTCCCAGGATGCTTGTTTCCAGTCCAGGGAAGACCTGGCCTAGCAGTTCGGGCTGGACTGTTCCCATGGGGAACAGGGTCAAGACTGATTTGCATATGGCTGGGTCCAAACTGGAATGGCATGGGCAGCAAAAAAACGATGGATTAAACCCAGATCTGTGACTGGGGGTGAATGTTTGACAATGTTCAGCATTCCGTCCATCACTTGTTGTTTTTGCATTTGTTGCCCTAAGTGGGAAGGGTATGCCCAGACGTGGGTCCCGTGCTTCCCATGCCACTGGATTCAAGCTAGCCTGGCTGATGAGGGATGAAACCCCGAAACCGGTCCCAGGATGCTTGTTTCCAGTCCAGGGAAGACCTGGCCTAGCAGTTCGGGCTGGACTGTTCCCATGGGGAACAGGGTCAAGACTGATTTGTATATGGCTGGGTCCAAACTGGAATGGCATGGGCAGCAAAAAAACGATGGATTAAACCCAGATCTGTGACTGGGGGTGAATGTTTGACAATGTTCAGCATTCCGTCCATCACTTGTTGTTTTTGCGGATGATGCTATTGTTACAGGTGATCCCTGTGAATGTGTGGATCCCTATGTGGATGTCGTGGTTGGGGGTAAGATGCTGCATCTGCTTGTAGACTCGTGTGCACTAATTAATATGGTTACTTCAGAAGTATTTAAGAAAACATGGGGTTCTAATAAATTGTTTCCTCCTGATAGAGCTCTAGTTTCGTTTGAAGGCAGACAAATACAGCTTGAAGGTTATATTGAAGACATTTTGGAGTTTAAAGCGCGTAAGATCCATGGGAAGGTTTATGTGGCGGTCAAGGGACTTAATATTCTGGGTTGGTTCCATGAGGGCCCGTTTGGAATGGTGCTCAAACCTTGCACTAGCAAACAGGTGATGGTAGTCAAAGAACCATGTGTGTTGGATATGGAAGGTCTGTACAATGAATTCCCTAATGTTTTTGAGAGTAAACTTTGGTGCATCAGGGGATTTAAGCACAGAATTGAAGTTAAACAAGGAGCAGTCCCAGTCAAACACAAATTGAGGTCTATCCCTTTCGGTCTGAGAGATGATCTTAAGCAAGAGTTGGAGAGGTTGCAAGTGAGCAGGGTGATTGAACCAGTTGAGTCTAATTTGTGGTTGTCGCCGATTGTGGTGGCACACAAACTTAATGGGGAGATGTTGTTGTGCATTGACTTAAGAAGTTTAAATAAGGAAATTTGAATAGATTCATTTGCACTTCCTAGGATTAACAATCTCTTAGAAGGTGTTAATGGTGCGGAATGGTTTTCGAAAATTGATTTGGCATCAGCGTACCACCAAGCGGTGCTTGAGGGTGATTCTAGACATTACATAGCGTTCAATACACCTTTTGGTAGTTTTCAATTTTGTAGGATGCCTTTTGGTCTTGCCTTGGCCGCTTCAGTTTTCCAGAGGATTATGTCTCAGCTGTTAAAGAAACTCCATGGAGTTTTGGTTTTCCAGGATGACGTTCTCATTTTCGCAAGACAACTGGTGCAACATTACGCTATTCTTAGATGGAATATGGTGTTGTGGTTAAAACAGATAAGTGTGAGTTTTGGAAGAAAGAGTTTGAGTGCTTAGGACATTCCATTTCCTCTGAGGATATCGGACCTAGACCAGGCTTAGTCAAGGCGGTTAAGGAGTGTCCTCCTCCTAAGAACAACGGGGAGTTACGCTCTTTTGTAGATTTGTGCGAATTCTATGCCAGGTTTATCCCTCACTATGCTTCTAAGATGAGAAATGTATGCAATATGTTAAAGAATAATGTTGCTTTTGGGGCAGCAAGGAGTGTCAGGACACCTTAAAGTTGGTGAAAGCAGAAATGACAAATGCTAAGGCGCTACGATTGTATGATCCCCAGTTGATGTGTACTATCATGTAGATGCCAGCAAGTACGGTTTGGGGGCAGTTTTGACCCAAGTGCCATCACAGGGAGAAGTCACCATTAGTTACGCTTCTAGAGTTTTGAGAGAAGCAGAGTTTAACTATTCGGTGATTGAAAAGGTGCTTCCGGCATGCTTCTGGGCAAGTGAGAAATTTAGGAGTCAAGTGAGAAATTTAGGAGTCATGGTTGGGGCAGAAGATTTGTAATTTTGACTGATCATAAAGCCCTATTGTATATCTTGAGAGGTGGCAAGGTCAATTACACTACACCACGCATTCCTCGCTTAACCACTAAACTCTTGCAATATCATCTGTAAGTTAGGCACTTACCAGGTAGAGTTAATGTAAAAGCTGATTTCCTTTCAAGGTTACCGATCGATGAGTTGGATGAGACTGATGGAAAGGAAGATAGAGAGGATTGTTTTGTGGCTAGTGTTGATTTACCTGTGTAAAGCTTTTAGTGAAGCTGACTGGAAGAAAGTTGCTAGCGAAGATGAAATACTAACCAAGGTGAGGGAATATGTAACTAATGGTTGGCCGAAAGAGAGAAATTTGCTGTTGTCCTTGCAACTGTTTTGCTAAATTGCAGAGGAAATTTCTATTGAAGATGGGGTACTTTTGAGATATGACAAAGTGCATTCCATCATACGGTGTTCGCGCTGGTTTGATTAATTCTGCTCATGATGGTCACCTTGGGCAACCATGATGAAACGGAGGTTAAGAGAGCATTATTGGTGGCCTTCTATTGATAAGGATGTGGATGATGTTGTGAAAAAGTGTGTGGTTTGCAAAAGTGCTGAAAAAGGGTTAAAGGTGTATACTCCACTTTTGCAACCCATAAGCCTTCCAGAGAGACCTTGGGTGAAGCTAGGCATCAATAAGATCTGCCCATTTAGTTTTCTACCACATAATCTGCGGTATGCATTTTTTTCTCATGGATTATTTTAGCAGATGGCCGTTAATTCGCTTTTGTGCCGCTCCATCCGCATCCAATGCGGTGAGATTCCTGAAAAACACATGCACGCGGGAAGGTTTTCCAGAACCTATCATTTCAGACAACGGGGTTCAATTGGTTAATGTTGAGATGGAACCTTTTTTTAAACAATATGGAATTAAACACTTAAAGAGTTCTCTTTACCATCCTAAAACTAATGGTTTGGTTGAGAGAATGAATAGAGTGGTTGCGGATTGTATAAAATGGGCTAGGAACAAAAACTTTGACACTGAAGAAGCGGTCAAGACCATGTTGTGGTTTTACCATTCTACGCCAAATTTTTCGACCAAGGTGTCTCCTTTTGAAGCGTTAAGGGGTCGCAAACCAACTTCTTTTTTTTCCTGCTTGGTTAGCAATTTCAGTAAGAGATAGGGTTCCTAGAGATGTGGTGTGTGTCGACAGGTGGGAGAACTTTGGTTTGGGTCAGGAACAAATGAAGAAAAGATATGATTCCATCAAGGCCACCGAACAAAGTATGATGCTCCCTGGGGATTTAGTATGTGTAACAAAAAGTAAGTTTGTAAGAAAAGGTGATGTCGGTTTCGGTGATCCTGTAAGGGTGATAAAAACATGTGGCAATGCAGTAATAGTGAATGGGGGTCGTTGGTGGAACATGGCCAAGATTGTAAAGTTACCTGAAGGGTCTCTCGCAGGTGTTGATTGTGATAGTGGCGGTCCAGCAGTGGATCTCCCGAAAAGGGATAGAGGTTTACAAAATTTACAAAGTCTTCCTATGGAATCAGAGAAGGTGTGTGTACCCAGGTCTAACCGGGAAAGATATTTGCCTCGGAAGCAGAAGCTAGATGTATAAGTTCTTCCTGGGCAAAAGTCTTCTTTTGGAATCGGGGAAAGGCGTGTGTATGCAGATCTAACCGGGAAAGATATTTGCTTTGGATGCTGAAGCCGGTTGGGTAAACATATGTGGGTGTAGAGCTGTTTGTGTTTATGTATTATTTCTTTGTTTGGGGGGGGGGGGGTTTAGTTATTGTTTAGTTTATTTTGTAGGTTACTTAATTTTAAGTTGGGGTCGTTCTTATTATGGTTAGACTTCTCTATATCTGTATAGCCTTATTAATGTTGTTGGTGGTATTTAAAAAAAAAAAAGGGGGAAAAAAATTATATGTCATAGCTATGTTCTATTAGAATGTGGAACACTGTATTCTCGAGGGCTGGGAGTCAAGGGAACAGAGTGAAAGCAGAGGTTGGTGAAGTGACGGGACGTGTCATGGGGTGGCTCCTTGTACTTATGTACTAAATAAATGGATGCAGTCACTCACCTGCTGTGTTCCAGTCATTACTGCACAACACAGTGTATGCCATTTCCATATTACCTTTGATAAATATGTTCATCCTTTCTACCAAACTGTTACTTTGTGGTTTGTACAGTGATGTACAAACGTGCTTGATGCCGACTTGTCTATAAACCCTTCTCTCCTGAATACTTCACTTAGGACTGCTATGGTGTACCTTGTGCATACAGACTCCATTAATACCACCTTAATCGATCTTGATTTTACATTTACCAACACTGCAGCAAATTTCTCTTGCTCAGTTAAGAAGGAAAATGGACCAATAAAATCCAAGCAAACCTTCTCCCGTGTTTCTTTTGCATCAATATGTTGTTTGTCCTCTACGGCTTCCACACCATCTCTCAAACGGTTTTCTGACTCTTTGCACACCTCGCAGTCTGGACCCATTTCTTGACTTGAGTATCCATAAGCGGCCATTAAAACCTTCCTCTGATCCTCCTAAGGATGTTCACTTGCCTGATGTGACCCTCATGTGCCAATCCTACGAGTCTAGGTCTAACTAAATCTGGTGGCACAAACTGATTCCCTCTCATAATGACTCCCTAACCTTGCAAAGACAATTCCTCCACTATTGTATGAAATGGTCTGACTGCCTCAAGTACTGTCCTTTCCCTTTTTATACCGCCTCTAATCAATTCCATCACTGCAGCTAATGCCTCCTGTTCTATGACAGGATAATTTTTTTCTGAATCCGACAGAGAACGCAAGGCAAATGCTATGGTCTTTTCTTCTCGCTCATGCATTTGGGACAGAACTGCTCCTATCCCAGCTGCACTAGCATCTACTGTGAGAACGGTTTTAATCCCCAGCAGAACAGAACTAAAACTTCACTTCCTTTTCTCAACAATATTCTCAGATTCTCCGTTTTATGTGAAAAATCACATACAAACTTTGAATAGTACTATACTAAACACATAAACAATCTCAGCTTGTCTTTATCATTGGGTACATCTGCGTTTACAATAGCACTGACCAAGTCAGTTTTGGGTATTACTCCTTCTCTAGTTATCAAATATCCCAAGTACTCTACTTCCTGTAAGAGAAACTTGCATTGTTCTTTTTTCAATGTTAACCCAGTATTGACAAACCTAGATAAGACTTCACTCAACATTTTGTTATGTGCATCAATAGTGTCTCTGAATACCAAAATGTAATTCTGGAAGGATACAACATTCGAAACACCTGCTAAAATAGTCGGAATCAGTCTTTGGAAAATACTTGCTGCAGAACACAAGCTAAATGGCCATCTTTTAAATTGAAATGTACCTTTCAACGTTATAAATGCTGTGTAGTGCCTGGAATCTGGATGTAATGGGACTTGGTGATAAGCACTCCTTAAGTCCAGTTTAGAAAATTATTTACCCCCCAGCCAATGGCAAGATCAACTTGTTGATGTTGGGGAGAGGTAATTAATACATCACAACATTGTCATTAAGACTTCGCAAGTCTACACAGAATCGGAAAGAGTTATCAGCTTTTCTTGTATTCACCACTGAAGAAAGCCTGCAGTGGCATCCACCGCCTCAATCACATTCTCTTTGATCAACTGTTCTAATATTTCTTTGACTTTATGCCCTATTGCAACTGGTATTTTCCTCACTACATGTTTGACTGGCACCCCATTCTTCTTAGCCTTAATTCTTGCACATGTTGTTTACCCAGTCCCAACGTATTGTCAAAGACTTCTTTATGTTGTTCCATGACCTTATCCACGTCTCCATGTTCCACCACCATCACATGGTTGTCTGCCCTGGGGTCCACTATTATGTGCAGGTCATACTGATGAGACCAAACTAGTATAGGTAGTGATTTCCTTTTCTGACTTTCATTATTTGCATCAGTCTCTCCACGTATCACCAACTTTAGGAGTTGAGTCGTCATCTTCCACAAAACCTATATTATTGATTGAAGCACATATGTGCAAAGTGACCCTTTCTCCCACAGGTGCAACACTCTTTGTTTATCGCTGTGAAATTTTTGAAATCCCCCATATGATATGAGCTTCCACATCTACAGAAGACCTGCAATGGGTTCCTCACCGGGCGGTTTGTCACTGTTCCTGTCTCCATGCATGCAGCTTTGCTTAAACTGAGGCTCGTACTATATAATTTCTTCCTCACCACATTGACCATTTCAGTATCTTCGTCCACCTTTGCCACCTCCACCATAGGTTGCTTTCCACACTAGATCTCTGCATTTCCTTCATGCATTTTTCTGACTCTTCAGCCACTTTAGCTATGGTTATCGCATCCTTTAAAGACGGATTGCTGGCTGCTCACAAGGATTCCTGCATTTATTTACTGCAACTATTGCACAATTAACTGATCATGAATTAATTATTCAATCATTGCTCCAAATTGAAACTTAGCTGCTGAGTCATGTATGCTTGCCACAAACTCATCTACTGATTCCCTTGGACGTTGTGGTTGAGTGTAAAATTGTTGGCATCTCCTTGCGATGTTGATAGCTTTTCCAAACCTATTTAGAAGTTGCAGATTTTCCGCTTTGTATAAGTCTTCATGGCACTTCCTTGGATGTCACACACTGGTGGTAAATATTTAAATGCATGCTGTCCCTCTTTCCCCAGAGAACCTAATAATATTGCTTTCTTTCTGGTTGATGCGCAATCATTACTTTCTAAAGTCACCAAATTGTTCTCAAATGTATCAATGAATGTCCTCCTATTCAATGGAGGGTCACTTGGTAGTGCTAAAAAGGCCAGCGGTGTGACTATTGCTTGAATTATATTAATTTGGAGAGTAAAAATGGGCGTACAGTATTATACTAATCTTTATGTGATTTTATATTTGTGTAACTACAGTTCCAAGAAACTCAGAAGGTGGCAGTGTGGTGACAGGAAAATTAAATCTTGAGAAAGAAAGATAAAAAAAGGTTGGAAATGCTTTGAATGCTGGGAACTCTAGCCGTGAACGAAGGAAGTTTCCAGCAACATTGTAGATACAGGGAGTCTCGAGGCAATTTGAGCGAAGGAATTAAGCTCACTTATCTCGAGGGTGGGAGCACATATTGTATTTACTTTGCTAGTGGTTTATTATGAAGGCCTGCGGCGTCAGGTGCACATGATTGTGCAAATGCTGCAAACAGTGTGGCTGTCGGCTCACACACATGCTCCTGCCTGAACTTACTATTGAACAATATTGCCAGTTAACAATAATTTAACTGTAAATGAGAAATATTTCTACAGCAAGACTTGTTGGAGGCAAATACATGAAAGTTGTACAAACACACTAGCAAGGGCTGTGTGTAGATCAAGAGGGGGTTGCATGCTGAAAATGTCAGTTGCCTCCTGTATGCCTAAGTACTTTAAAGGTTTATGACGGCTTGCTGATCCATCATGTCCCTTTGCTTATTTTGATAGTTACGTAGACATGGTAGCATCCGAAAATCAGTGCTCTGATTAAATTTTTTTTTTTTTTTTTTAGCATAGACAGTTTATCACTCTGGTGTCAAGAATCCATTCTTTTGGGTTGTTTACAGTAAGCAGACGCTTAAGTTAACACTGAGTATATTCTTCTAATGTCTTTATAAATTCGGAATGCAGCGTGTCCTACCTCGACATGAATATGAAATAGTCACATCACCACATATTGGGTTCCTTGTATGGGGTCTTCCTGACAATCTATGCCTGGCTGAGTCGTCGCAAAATAAATGTAGTAAATAGCTGGACACACGGTGGTACTTCTTCCAAGTATCATTATTCCATGCGGATCAACCCCTCTCCCTCCTACTTGAGCCAGGCACCTAAAGTAACAGCCTTATCCCCTTTTCAATTTCACAGAAACCAGTGATGTAATAAAGACTCCCCAACAGTCTAACCCTTTACACAGAATTGAACAAAAGGCCACATCTCCATACATTATAACACATATGTTTTGCACAAACTTGGTGCAGGCTACCTATACTACAATAATGACTTAGCTGTTTTCCTAATAGCCAGATATCAATCCTTGTGCACTTGATGGGGAAGACTAGGTTGAATTTAAACATAGATACAACTTAAGTTTCATGTGTATGTCTATTAAAGAGAATTGCTAGATAGGTTATGACAGACAAGCGTATTATTGATGATGCTCGTATTTGAATTGCTTGAAAGGTTACAAATGTGTTTTTCTACACTGATGTCGATATGAGGGTAGAACGATAAACAGAAAATGGTATGCAACTACTTCTCCCATACGCTATTGATTAAACCACGGCTAAAGTCACTGTGAGACTGAAAATTATTTACTCATACTCACTGTTTATTAGTCTTCATAGGAAACATTTTAGGAGGATACACAAAATACAAAGCTAAGCATTTAGTATAGCACTTATGGTACCTCTAAATCAATTCACACAATCAAAAATTCTAAAGTTGACTACGCAAACCCAAGACAGTTAAGTTTAAAGTGCTTGCTGTAATTCACAACCAAAACACTTCAGAATGTGATACCGTCCAGTGGACTATTTTGTCAGTCAGTCAGTCAAATATCTCTATTAGGCTATCAGGCTTAAAAACAGTCATAAAGATACATAAGGTTTAATACCATAAATATAAAAATTATTCATTACTACTAGTATATGAATACCATATAATGTACAAGCTTACAAAGTGTCACAGACAATGTTTTAAGAAAAGCAGCAGGGTTAGTACACACCATTATTTTTTTTATACACACAGAAGGCATGCATGCCCGTTAAGTGGCTGCAATAGCAGCAAAATGAAAGCAAACTATTTTTAAAAAGTTTGAACCTTTGTGTCTGAGGATTGATGTATAGCTTATGAAGCTGTTAGGTCATTAGATTTAATGTAGCAAGATGGGAAATACCCATTTACATCAAGTCATAGTTCTTTGGTATTGCTATTAATCCATGCTACCCTACATTCATGCAAATACAGCAATTGCAGGGGATTAGAAACTAATCACAGTGTAAGATCAAAGACAGACTTGAAGAATGCAGCAGACAGACAAAATGCAAACTATAAGAGTCTGAAGGCCTCAATCTGTCTTAGCTACTACGCCTCTGCGTGATATACATAATTCAAAACACTGCTTACTCCCTGTCTAAATTTAAGTATATATCATATATTGATACCATGCTAAACACTTTTTAATGCCTCACTGATTTCATGTTACAGTACCTTTGTACAGGGAAACGCCTCCATTGAACGATAGGAGGTTTTTTCAATGTGATTTTGCCTCATTTCATAAACTTGACCCCTTGTACCGTGGATGTACTTAAGACTGTTTTTTTGTAAACAAAGACACATTAAAACACTGTGTCATAAACCATGTATGCAAGAGCACCTACTGTAATATGCTGTTTATCACCTTAGTTGACTGGGGAGGGGGGAGTGGGGTTTACAACCCATTCAAGTCTTTGTAAATCATGGCCCCTTCCCCTCCCCCAACACTCAACAATGGAAATCTACACTACAGGTAAAAATTATTTAACCCAGACACAGGCAGTTATGTTTGTTCAGTAAGGCAACATCACAATCTGTAAAACAGTAAACAGTGTTTTTTTTTCTATCAGGTTCACTTTATTGTACTAATGGAATTTGACCTTCGGGCCATATCGATTAATATATAAAAGTATGTTTATTAGTACAGTTGCTCTACATAACTATTATTGTGCCACATTTATTTAAATTCCATCACATGGGAATATACATTGAATTAATTTATTAATATTATAACAAGAGCTGGAGGTTTAAAATCTCACTGGGACTGATGCCTGACAATGTTAATCAACAGTCCTGTTTACTTTGTTCTCAGTTAACTAACAACAAAAAAAGTTCTATTTTCTTGTAATGTTTTGTTGTCTGTCTGTGTGGTTCATTTAACATTTTGTCAAAACTCAATTAATAGAGTTTTCAAGAGTGATCAGTAAAAAAAATACTACCAAATGTGCAAATTGTAAATTACCTTTGTAGTGTACCCACTAGTCCATACTCTTTTTAATCTCACTTAAATTAATCTAATTTAAATCTGCAACCAATTATTATTTCTCAAGACAGAATGACTTAATCCTCATCCTATAAGATACATTCCTCTTAGTTTACGGGGTATTAAATGTGATTACTCACCATATCAACATATTTGAAGGTATTGTTAGGGCATGGACTAATTTGCAGACACTATGCTGCAGGTTATGTTTCCCTCAGTAAACTCTTTGTCCCTCTGAAATGTTCAATATAACGAAACACTGGTGGTCAAGGCCTACGCAGCACCGGTTGCCATTCAACGCTCAAGTGACCATAACTAAAACAATGAATTATGGACCACCTCATGAAAATGCACTGGAGGGGATGGGCAGGCTTGTGTGTGATTACACCCCTTAAAAATGTACCTAAAAACTCCTTCCCCCTTGGAGCTGTTGATCTGTTACTTGCGCTAGACGTCTGCACATGAGAGTTGTTTGGCACTTATCACTTACAAAAAGCAGCAAGACATGTCCTCGCTTTGCCCCCCTCCACCCACCCAAACAGGCTTATTGCCCTTATCAACAGTTCAAAATAATGAAACACTCATAAAATTCCCACCACTTACCAGCGATAACTCCTCTGCCAAATCGATCCCCTGAGTATAACAAATTGTCAACTTGAGCCGGTGACATGCTAAGTTTAGTTAGAAGAATATCTTTCCAAGCACAATCATCCCAATCTTTGTAGGCGATGTGAACAGCAATAGTGCAGGTTGAGTACTCAGCCAGTACAGGTCGCCAGCGAGTTTCCACTGTTTTGAAGCCATTCAAAACCAATCCAGCATAAGGTTGCCGGAAGGAGAGGCAGCCACATTTCATGCTTTTTGAAGTCACTAAGGTCTCTCCCTGTCTCCTGATTTGAGAGATAAGGGCATGTTAAACATTGCATAGCCAAATACAATGCACACTTCAGTTTAATTAGTTGATAAAATGTTTCTGTAGTAGAATAAACAAAGCAGGTGTATAGAAAATGCATTAACATGGCTATGTTTTTAGAGATATGGTCTAGTTCCTGCCCTTAGAACCCGGGCAGTTAGTTTTTAAACTCTAGCTCTATACATTACCAAAACTGCGCGAGTCTTGGCAACTTCATTTACCAACCTAATTCTGCAGTTGTATATTGTAAAAGTAAATGTGTAATTGAGAAAAAAACTCAGCTGTCTAATACAGTCCCAATTACAAGGTTCCAAGCCTCCATGCCATCATATCTCGGTTACAGTAATCTTGTTTTAGATGGCATTCCCCCACACTGCCCTGTCCTGCGTAAAGCACCTTATACTTCCTGTAGAACATACACAGATAGGTACACCAGATGTCTCCAACAGGTTGATCATGAGATACTTACTGATAACTTGGAGGATTCCTCAGACTTGATCCCCCATAACTGCCAGTCAGCTGGTCCGAGAAAATACAGAACCCACCTGATTGAGGAGTTGGAAGCTGACAGTGTGGAATGTTGCAGCCTATTTTAATCTGAAGAATTCTTTCTTTAATTTTCTCCTTTTTACTTCCCTTTCATCTCAGTCTTAGGGCCAGATGTAGCAAAGTTGGGATTTGCGACTTGCAATTTGCGAGTCGGAGCGACTTGCAAATTGCAAGTCGCAATTTCCAATGCAGAACGGTGTCTCAGACACCGTCTGCGACTCGCTATGGGGTCGCAATGACCCACCTCATCAATAATCATGAGGTGGGTCGCAAATTGCGGCCCCATAGCGAGTCTAGACACTCGCAAACATGGAGGCCTGCTGTAGTCAGCAGACCTCCATGTTCGTGACTGCTTTTAAATAAAGCAGTTTTTTTTTTTTTTAAGTGTAGCCCGTTTTCCTTAAAGGAAAACGAGCTGCACTTAAAAAAAAATCCAAAACCTTTAGTTTTGGGTTTTTTTCAGGGCAGGTAGTGGTCCCTCGGACCACTACCTACCCTGAAAAAATATTTGTGGGTCCTTTCACAAAGTGGAAGGGGTCCCCTGGGGACCCCTTCCAATTTGCGAGTGGGTTACCATCCACTTGAAGTGGATGGTAACTGCGACACCATTTGTGACCGCATATGCGGTCGCAAATGGTATTGCATACCACTAGGAATCGCAAATAGGAAGGGAACACCCCTTCCTATTTGGGATTCTGAAATGCATATTGCGAGTCGGTACCGACTCGCAATATGCATTTCTGCATAGGGAAACGCGATTAGCGAGTCACAAACGGCAATTTTTGCCGTTTGCGAGTCGCTATCCGTTTCCTGCATCTGGCCCTTAGTTATTTGTGTTGCTCTCCAGTTTCTTTTCTCTCCCTTCAGCGTTCTCTCCTTCCTATCTCCCTCCTATTTTTCTATTTCTACTTTATTCTTTCTCCACTTTAATAATTTGCCTCCTTTCTATCTTGTATTATTTTCGGTTCTTTTTCTTGTTCTTTTGTCTCTGCTTCTTCTCCTCTCCTTATTTTTCTCCTGCTAGTTTTCTTTATTTTTTTCACCTTTCTTCCACCAATCTTTTATTTTTTCCTACATTGGTATCTCCTCCTTTCTGTTTCTTTCTTATTTTCTAGCAGTCTTTCATATTCTATATTCATATTCTATATTTCTCTTGCTTTTCTCTTTCTTTATTCCCTCTCTGGTTCTTCTACATTTTTTTCTCACCTTTCTTTGCCCATTATTTATTTCATTCTTTCAATCTCCCTTTTGTCTTTCTCCCTTCATTTTATCCTTTTTTCTCCTCATTTTTATATTCTCGTCTTTTTCCATCATACCTACCTTTCTTTCTCTACTTCTTTTACTTCTTTGTCTTACCTTCTTTCTGTCTTTGTCTTTTTTCTTCCTGCCTTTCTCTCTCTCCCCCCCTCATTGTAGTTACTAACTGTACTTGTTTCTTTCTTTTTTTCCTTTGTTCTCCACTTCTCTCATTTTTACCAGGTCTCCCTTCCTGTTTATTTTCTTCCACTTTCTCACTTTTTCTCTCCTTCCTTTCCTTCTTTCTCCTGCTTTGTTTTATTGTCTTGTTCTTCCTACTTTTCTTTCCTACTTCTGTTTCTACTTCTTTTCTTTCCCTTCCTCCTCTCTGTTCACTCCTTCCTTTCACTCTTTTACTTATTTCCCCTGTAATTCTTTCTTCCTTTCTCTTATCTTTATTTTGTTCCTTTGTTTCCCTTTTCTCTCTTTTCTTTTGTTCTTTTTATCTCTTTTCTCCATATTTCTTTGCTTATTTCTTTTTCTTTCTTTCTCATCTGTCCTTTGTCTCTCTCTCGCTCTATCATTCTTTCTCTCTTCTGCTCTTTTTTTCATTCTCTTTCTCTGCCTGTCTCTCTCTTTCGCCCCTTCTCTGTGTCAAAAGCAAAGAGACAAAACTGATCACCAGGGACCACAAATGTAAACCTTGTAAGATAGAGATATTGTGCCATTAATGCTGTATACCCAATGGAACAAGACTGAGGTACTGTGAATGTATTTACATTCTTTAGCAATTGTGTACCCTTATCAATTCCCGATATCAGGCAATAGCTCACAGTTTTCAATGGCCAAGAGGTAACTTTCACTAAATAAAAGGCTTTATACCCCTGCTCTAAACTGGCCTTTGGTCACATGAAGGTTTCTGCTCCCAATACAGATATCCTAGACACTCATCCATACTTTTAGGAGCTTCTAATTATGAACTTATATAAATTACATACAAAAGTATTCAATTAAGGAAAAGTCACATGCATCATAACACTACAGAAAAAAAGACAACACTCAGCATTTAGTTGACATCTGGACAGCTGCATTACAAACTATGCTACTCACCGGCCAATTCCCCTTTCTTTCAGCATCTACTTCACCAAATCTTTTGTCTTCACATGAATCAACTCACTTTACAACCCCTCAGCAATCCTATCCACTGCAGTCTGCTATACCCAAGCGTTTACCCTTGTTTTCTCTACCTCTCACCACAATCAATCTCTCATCCTGTATCTAGCTACTTCTGACCTCTGGGT
Organism: Pleurodeles waltl; assembly: GCF_031143425.1. Taxonomy (NCBI): domain Eukaryota; kingdom Metazoa; phylum Chordata; class Amphibia; order Caudata; family Salamandridae; genus Pleurodeles; species Pleurodeles waltl. Next base: position 208,679,844 of record NC_090438.1, on the reverse strand, counting down.
TACTGAACTTCAGAAGAAAGCATCTGAAAACAAAAAAGCTGTGGGTAAGATTTTCAGATGGCTGAGGCTCCCAAAAGACTGGGTCCACCCACTGGATCAACCATTTCCCACTGGGAAATGTAGTCATGGCTAGGTTCGGGCTAAAAAGTCAAAGTGTATACCTCCAGAACGGTAAGCTCTTCAAAACCTTCTGGTATGAGAGACAGGCCAGAGACAACGGGACACCATGCCTGGATGGGAGCCAATGTCTTGTGGGTTGATGAGGTCACAGTAGCAAACTTACCCAAAACCCTGAGCCTGTTGACAGTCCTTATGAGAGTCGGCTAAAAGACTACCACCAGCAAGGTCCTGTTCATGTTACAACATTCTCTGCTTACTGTTATACAGAGTTTCCATAAAGTCCAGACAAAGTGCGGTGTCTCTAGCACTGATCATGAGCACTTATCCCAGGAGGAATAAATGGGGAGCCAGAGCCCCGTACAATCTATTGCCTGCAGCCGCTAACCTGAGAGTTCACTTTAGTCTTTGGCATGGTCCAAAATGACAGAGGTAGGTGTATGCAGAAATCTCACATTGACCGTGTCAGGTGTAATCATTCAGCTAAGATGACCAACCTTTTGCCACTTCATCACACACCGTAATTCCTGTCTTATGGTTTCGAGTGTCAACATAATCCTTTGTGGGTGACTGTAGTTTATGTTTGCTCTCAATGAAATGAAAAGCCTAGGGGTTGTCTTACATAAAGAGCTCATGGCGCAATGGGCATGCACCTTCTTTCTGCACCCCGGGGGCTCTGTTCTATTAAAGAAGGAGTTGAAAGTGTTTCCACAGCCCTTTTGTAATACAGATAGCGCTGGTGTAATCCTAAAGAATTGGTTCCATCATCTTAATGGACAGTGGCCTGATTAACAGGAGGGAAACACTTTGCCTATGCCCCCATGCTGTATTATGGACAAGGGTGCAGAGGCAAAGAGGTGGTGCATCAAGAGTGCACCACAAACAGATGGTGTGCAGTTTGACAGTGTGCCCTTTGGGGTTGCCCCTCTGGTGGTGGAAAAGGGTGGTCTCATGGACCCCCCTCCAAACATTCCCATGTATGAGGGTGCAGTCACTCACTGCACCTGCCTGGAATCACGCTCTCCCTTGGAAGTATAGACTGAGTGCTGCCTGCACTGAGAAAGGGAGGCTGGCTTCTCCAATCTGGCTTTCATTAATGTGCTTTCCCTAGGACAGCACAAGTTTGTGGCCGTCAAGGGGTGCCGTTCTTTAGCAGAAACAGTGCGCATTGTGAACACTGTCCCTGTTTAAGCCAGGTGCATCTAGCTAAAGATGTGCCGCAGTGCACCCTTAATGTAAAATGGCCCCAAGATGTCAAATACGGTGCTTGCTATGAGCGAGTGTAAGGAAATGCCTCCTTGGCATGGTTACCCCCTGACTTTTTGCCTTTGCTGATGCTATGTTTTGATTTGAAAGTGTGCTGAGGCCTGCTAACCAGGCCCCAGCACCAGTGTTCTTTCCCTAACCTGTACTTTTGTTTACACAATTGGCACACCCTGGCATCCAGGTAAGTCCCTTGTAACTGGTACCCCTGGTACCAAGGGCCCTGATGCCAGGGAAGGTCTCTAAGGGCTGCAGCATGTCTTATGCCACCCTGGGGACCCCTCACTCAGCACAGACACACTGCTTGGCAGCTTGTGTGTGCTGGTGAGGACAAAACGAGTAAGTCGACATGGCACTCCCCTCAGGGTGCCATGCCAACCTCACACTGCCTATGCAGTATAGATAAGTCACCCCTCTAGCAGGCCTTACAGCCCTAAGGCAGGGTGCACAATACCATAGGTGAGGGCACCAGTGCATGAGCACTGTGCCCATACAGTGTCTAAGCCAAACCTTAGACATTGTAAGTGCAGGGTAGCCATAAGAGTATATGGTCTGGGAGTCTGTCATACACGAACTCCACAGCACCATAATGGCTACACTGAAAACTGGGAAGTTTGGTACCAAACTTCTCATCACAATAAATGCACACTGATTCCAGTATACATTTTATTGTAACATACACCCCAGAGGGCACCTTAGAGGTGCCCCCTGAAACCTTAACCAACTACCCGTGTAGGCTGACTGGTTTTAGCAGCCTGCCACACTGGAGACATGTTGCTGGCCACATGGGGAGAGTGCCTTTGTCACTCTGTGGCTAGTAACAAAGCCTGTACTGGGTGGAGGTGCTTCACACCTCCCCCTGCAGGAACTGTAACACCTGGTGGTGAGCCTCAAAGGCTCACCCCCTTTGTTACAGCACCACAGGGCACTCCAGCTAGTGGAGTTGCCCGCCCCCTCCGGCCACGGCCCCACTTTTGGCGGCAAGGCCAGAGGAAATAATGAGAATAACAAGGAGGAGTCACTGACCAGTCAGGACAGCCCCTAAGGTGTCCTGAGCTGAGGTGACTAACTTTTAGAAATCCTCCATCTTGCAGATGGAGGATTCCCCCAATAGGGATAGGAATGTGACCCCCTCCCCTTGGGAGGAGGCACAAAGAGGGTGTACCCACCCTCAGGGCTATTAGCCATTGGCTACTAACCCCCCAGACATAAACACGCCCTTAAATTTAGTATTTAAGGGCTCCCCCGAACCTAGGAACTCAGATTCCTGCAACCTAAGAAGAAGAGGACTGCTGAGCTGAAAAACCCTGCAGAGAAGACGGAGACACCAACTGCTTTGGCCCCAGCTCTACCGGCCTGTCTCCCCCCCCCTTCTAAAGACACTGCTCCTGCAACGCTTTCCCCAGGACCAGCGACATCTGAATCCTCAGAGGACTGCCCTGCTCTAGAAGGACCAAGAAACTCCAGAGGACAGCGGCCCTGTTCACCCAAGACTGCAACTTTGTTTCCAAAGGAGCAACTTTAAAACAACTGTGTTTCCCGCCAGAAGCGTGAGACTTGCTACTCTGCACCCGACGCCCCCGGCTCGACTTGTGGAGAACAAACATTTCAGGGAGGACTCCCCGGCGACTACGAGACCGTGAGTAACCAGAGTTGCCCCCACAGCGACGCCTGCAGAGGGAATCCCGAGGCTCCCCCCGACCACAACTGCCTGACTCCCAGATCCCGACGCCTGGAAAAGACTCTGCACCCGCAGCCCCCAGGACCTGAAAGATCGGAACTCCAGTGCAGGAGTGACCCCCAGGAGGCCCTCTCCCTTGCCCAGGTGGTGGCTACCCCCAGGAGCCCCCCCCTTGCCTGCCTGCATCGCTGAAGAGACCCCTTGGTCTCCCATTGATTTCCATTGGAAACCCGACGTGTGTTTGCACACTGCACCCGGCCGCCCCCGTGCTGCTGAGGGTGTTCTTTCTGTGCTAACTTGTGTCCCCCCCGGTGCCCTACAAAACCCCCCTGGTCTGCCCTCCGAAGACGCGGGTACTTACCTGCTGGCAGACTGGAACCGGGGCACCCCCTTCTCCATTGAAGCCTATGTGTTTTGGGCACCACTTTGACCTCTGCACCTGACCGGCCCTGAGCTGCTGGTGTGGTAACTTTGGGGTTGCTCTGAACCGCCAACGGTGTGCTACTTTGGACCCAAACTTGAACCCCGTAGGTGGTTTACTTACCTGCAAGAACTAACAAACACTTACTCCCCCTAGGAACTGTGAAAATTGCACCGTGCCTAGTTTTAAAATAGCTATATGTGATTTATGTGAAGAGTATATATGCTATTGTGATTATTCAAAGTTCCTAAAGTACCTACCTGCAATCAATTTCATTTGAAGTATTACATGTAAAATTTGAACCTGTGGTTCTTAAAATAAACTAAGAAAATATATTTTTCTATAAAAAAACCTATTGGCCTGGAATTGTCTCTGAGTGTGTGTTCCTCATTTATTGCTTGTGTGTGTACAACAAATGCTTAACACTACTCCTTTGATAAGCCTACTGCTCGACCACACTACCACAAAATAGAGTATTAGTATTATCTCTTTTTGCCACTATCTTACCTCTAGGGGGAACCCTTGGACTCTGTGCATACTATTCCTTACTTTGAAATAGTGCATACAGAGCCAACTTCCTACAGCGAGGTTCCCTAAAGCTCCAATTTTCTCATATCTGTGTAATGTGCCATGAGAAATCAAACCACTGCGAGTTCCTTGTTGGGTCTGGCTCCAGCCAAGCTCTGCACTTGCCTCAGTGAAGATGGCTGTTATCCATTTGACCCACAACTCATCCCAGTCGTTACTTTTGAGGTTATTGCCACCTCAAGTAGGAGAGAAAAACAGGAAGTGGTTGGGCAACCCTACCCACCACAGAGTGGTATCAACACACTTCTACCAACATCACTTACTGCTTTTTCTCCTGCATATGAAAGGAACTCCTGCCGATCTGTTCAGATTCCCCTTGTGCCCGGCAGAGGAATTAGAGCGCTACTCCTGCAAGTTTAAGTATCAATGGGGTAGCCCTGTTCTCCTCAAAACCTGGGTATTATGTATTCAAACAACTTGGTTACAGGTGAGAAATGAAAATCAAAGGTGATTCTGGAGGTGAGTCATACCCTGGTTCCAAAACGTATTTTTTTTTTACTTTCCAACACATAAGTTCTGACATTATACACTTTACCACACAGGTCATCCAATACCCAGTCCTGAGGAAGATGTCCTTGATGTAAAGAAAACGCATGCTTCCTAAGAGAGTTAAAACATTGACAGTTTCATATTCAGCCAGATTTTCTTGATGCACTGCACTAGCACTTTTTTCACCGATCACTTATGGAGCACCTTAATGAGCGGTTTCGTTAACTGCTATAATTTAACTACAATATATTTTATTTCACTAAGTAATTAAGTTGTTCAGACCTACATGTGTTTTTTCCCCCACCTACAAGGGTCTTCCGATCGGAATCTGCTGCTGGTAGAGGACGAGAAGTCTTGTAAGTACTCCCGCCACACCCTCCTAACATTTAGGACTAACCTGGCTTGATGTGGTTGGGTCCTTTTCAGGGGTGCTGATTTTGGGGCCAGTTCTGCACGCACTGGCCCTGGTATTGCTGACCGGCGTTGCATGTTTCATTGGGGTTCTGTTTCCTCTTCATGCATGCATGTTTTTAGAAGGCACTAAAAATAGGACTCCACATATGTGAGAAGTCCCTCCACTCTTCCCCTAATTAATTAACTGATTTCAGCTGCTGCTGTCAGGTGCGGTAATTTCCGAGATACCATTCCGTTTTCTAATTTTGTGCACTTGACTTCACTGAGGTGTTTAGGGTTTTGTGAAGACATCCTCTTTGCTAAGCCCCTCAACTTCTGCTCATGCTTAGTCTAGTTATGAAACTCATTTGGGACTGTCTCACTACATTTTCCCAAATGTAAATCTACAACAAATTTAATCATTTAGCAGTGTAGTGACATCTGTGTTCTGCATCCCTGTGCCCATCAGGTATGCCAATGTAGTGTAATAGTTTCTGTATTACCATAGCCCAATTGCTACATTTTTTTTTTATGTTGCAGTATTCTTCTTCTCCTTTGTGTATTGGGATATACTTTCCAGTTTTAGCTTTTCTTCTCCAGTTATATTACTTTGGAAGCTGTTATACAGAAATAACTACTACAGTGCAACTACAATTCCCACTGTCTGACAAACTGCCAACCACTATGCCCCCTATAGTTGAGACTATGCCGGGTGAAGCATAATCGTTCATTTGCTGAAATACATCGGAATCAGTGATAAGGGGGGTGATCTTCAACTGAACAAATATTTAAGTCCTTGCAATTTTACAATAAAGTATGAGGATTTCTACTTTAAGTTACTTTTTTTTTTTAATCATTTAATTAAATTTATCAGAGTATTACACTACAGTTCAAATTTGCGGCTGGGTATAATGCCAGCATCCAGATCAATAGAACATCATGTCATAAACTACTGCACATAAACAGAGGAAGTATTGACTGAAAACTTACAAGTGGAAGAAAGAAAGAAAGTAAAACAGCCAGTGTGAGAGGGACAGAACTGCTCGCTATGAACCCAGAGACGGGTCATGGGATCGGGGAGGAGAAGGGACGGGGGAGGAGCGCGGCAGAGGTAGCGACGGCCATACATAAAGGAAAGGAAGCAGGAAAGAAGCTCCTGGGGGACAGCCCAGAGGAAACCCCAAGACACAGAGCATCTCAGCAGGCGCAACTCCTGTGTCCACATAATTAGGGCCAGCTCTGGGGTAGTGATCCCCTGGGCTGTGCGTCCCCATCCGTGACACTGTTTCCATCGCGCATCATGTGGGAGCAGACCAGCACGGCATCAGAACGACAATCTAGACATTCCAACCCGAGCCCGGTGATCTCATGTCCCCTTCCATGTGTGGATTAGTGTATTTATGAACATAGAAGTTACAGTTCAGGGCGGGCGGGTGTCATCTTTGTTCACCAGTTGTGCAATAAAGGAATCCCATATGTCCGCCCCTTTGACCATCACCCACCTTTCGTGGAGGAAGCGCAGTACTTGTGCTTCTGCTGTAGCCCAATGTAGCAATTCGTTCCACCAACGATGTGTGTCTGGTGCGCTCGGTAACTTCCACTGTGTCGCTAATAGGCGTTTAAATAAAATGAATGCTAGGTCTACGCATCTGTGTAACTGCCTCCTCCCTCTGTGTCGCAAGCGAATCCCCAATATGCAGGATTCGGGAGTAGGGTATAAAGAGAGTCCCGTCCAGGCAGCTGCCCGCAAGGTGATATCATGCCACGCGTGCAGCACCGTTGGACATTACCACGTCATTTGGAAGAAGTTAGCATCTGGTGCCCCACATCTAGGGCATTCCGGGGTGGACTGCGGGAACATGCGCTTGAGCCGACTTGGTGATAAGTAAGTCTGGTGTAGGTAGTTAAATTGTGTGTACCGAAAGCGAGAGTTGCGTGAAACCTCCCGTGTTGAGGTGAGTGCTGTGTTCCATGCCCGCTATGTCAGTGGTGCGGGCAAAACCGCATCCCATCTAGCCTTCGCCTGTGTCTGCGCCTCCTCGGGGGCAGGCAAGTAGCATTTTGTGGTTCGCTGTTCCCATTACCCCATGTACCACACACCAGCTGATGCAGCGCCCCACATGTGTACTTTAAGTGACTTTTTATCCACACGTCTCATGTATTTAATTGCAAATGGCAGCCTGAGAATTCCCTAACAGAAAAACGCATAAGTACACTCTATTAAATTACTGAGAATATTTGAGTTGATATGAAGTAGAATTGGGAGATTAACATTAAAAAAAATGCAGCCGCTCGCACCAGAGTTCCAACTGGCCGAACAACTGAATCCTGCCCCTCCGAGAGCTGAGACTTCAGGGACACCGTGAAGCGATGTGCCCTACTTACAGGGAAACAGCTGTGGGGCGTGGATCACTGCGGTACAGGGCCTGGAGAGAGGGTTGGTGATTGTGGCCTAAGCACCCCGGATCGTGGCGTACAGGGCGGACGTGCAGCAAAGTACGAGACTGAATTCTGGAAGCTATGTGGCTGCGTCCGCCTATTAAGCATCGGAAATGCGGCTGTACCACTGAAGCCCCTGGCACAGTGGAGTTGTGAGTGGACAGGACCTCCCACCTTGAAACCGCTTGTCTGACAAACAGAAGTAGCGAACCTCACCTGGTGTAGGAGCAGCCCATAACTGTTAACAGAGTCGCGCCGCGCTGGATCCAGGAGCGCGGCTGCCAGCAGCAGAAAGGTGGTTTTAAAATCTTTGCAGTGGAAAGTGAAGGTACACAGTGAGTCCGTGGAGGTATTGCAGTACTGCGGCCCAAATGGGAGGGGATCCTCTTGCCAACTGAATGCATGAAAGGAGAGGACTTGCTGGGCCCCAGCTGCGAGTGTGCCACCTCCGGTTCCATCCACCAACTGTGGAACAGTGCAAAGTAATGGATTTAAATAGTGTGTGGGTTGTGGTATACATGCCTCTGGTGCCCAGTATAAGCAAACCCCTGGTCCAAGTGACTGTGCCCCTAAAGAGTACAATATTTGTTCGAGGATAAAACGTAATGGGCAAAGACAAGGCGCTGAAACCAAGTCAGTCCACTTAAACATTGAACTATATTCAGGCAGTCTCCATGACGGAACTACCTGGTGATGGATCTACAATGGTGCCTGGGACTCAGATGGAGGCAGAGCCGGTTGGGGGCCTCTTGCTTGCAGATTTGATGGAGGAAATCAAAAGCACAAAGACAGAGTTAACAAAACAAATAGATGTGGTGGCTATAGATGTAAACCTCTTGAGAGTGGATCTTTGTGGCGCTGCAGACCGTGTCATGGCCATGGAGGGTACTATGGGAGAAGTACAGAAAGAGGTAACCACTCTCCGAGACATGGTGTCTTCCATGCAGAAATTAACAGTGCAACTTGAAAAATGTATTGAAGATTCTGAGGGGTGGTTTAGGAGGAATAACCTACGTTTGTAGGTTTTCCTGAGAAGGCGGAGGGGCAATAACCAGAACTATTTTTGGAAGACTGGATCATCAAGATCATGTCTCCCCCTAAAGTGTTGATGTTCTTCATGATCCAGAAAGTGCACAAGGCACCTCAGCCGACACCTGACGCACCTCTGCATGCCCCATTAGCCTGCCTCTTTAACTTTAGAGATGGCGATGCTATTCTCCAACATGTGCACTTAAAGGGCCCATCGGAGTTTGAAGGAAAGCAGATATCTATTTTCCATGACTAAACCCAAAAGGACCAAAACCAATGTAAAACATAAATGGAAGTGAAGAAACGATTCAGCTTTATCCAAGATGCAGTCTCATGTTCCTGGTAAAGCTCCAAGTGGTACACGTAGGAAAGGTGCATTTTTTTTTCCAGCTGACGAGGCCAGTGATGGACGTGATGGTCAGCCTGCGGAAGCAGGGACAAAGACAAGCAGATCCTTCTGGATGGTCTGGCCGCATAGTGGTCAGCTCAGACGGCACGCTGTGCGGCACCACGCCTAGACAGGACTTGCGGGAGACATTCTTGACCTAACTGGGGAGTCCAGAATCGAGTATGGTGGCCTAGCTTGATCCACAACCCTGTGGGTAGTGAGTACGGTCAACGCAGATTGAGGGTGATAGGCTTTGTGGCCCATGTGGCAGCTCAAGGATTACCACTTCATGGTCTCTGATGGTGTACTGGCCCCTAGTGTAGCGGAAAGCTGTTTTACGGACACCCTTTGTTTCTAAGTTACATAAAGGAATGGTACGGGAAAGGTTAGTTCTAGCACCGTTATAGTTGAGGCAGGCTGGTTCGCTTTACTGTCCATGGGATTGGGGGAGGCGGCGTTGAGTTGGGAAGAGGAGTAACACTAATCATTTTATTGGTTTATGGGGATGTAAGCTGCTTGTGTGTATGGAGAGGCTGTTACAGGGTACTCCTGATCCCCTTGGGTACTTCTGCGGATAGAATACCTGGATTCCCTGATGCTGGGATGGCTCTCTGAATATAATGACAGATGAAACATACAAATGTGCGACTTGGAATGTTAGGAGTCTGGCGCAGTTGGAAAAGAGGAGCTCAGTGTTTGCCTATCTAAAGAGGTATTGAGTCTCTGTGGCATTCTTACAGGAAACCCATGTGTGGGGAGATTGTATCGCTAGTCTCCGCAAGAGATGGAAGAGTCAATTGTATGCAACCTCAAACCCCAGATAAGCTCAAGGTGCTATGATTTGGGTGACTCCTGGGTACCCTTATATCATAGAGAACATGTCTTAGATCCGGAAGGACGGTACGTGATTATGCATAGTGACTTAGATGGTTGTGAAATATGCCTGATTAATGTGTATGCCCCTATTAATGACTGTAAGATCTTTTAAGGTGAAGTGGTGACTTCCGCTGTGAAGTACTTACCTGTGGAAGTAATGCTGGCAAGTGACTGCAAGTGTGTACTAGGTGACATGCTTGATACAGAACCACTGAGTAGGGGCAGAAAGCCACACATGACAAGGCAACTGGGGGAGCTACTGCAGGGCTTACAGCTGTTAGATATTTGGAGAGAGAGACACCTTGAGTGTTCTCCTGTTATACCTCTGCTGCAGTGACGCACAGCCAACTGGATTACTGCTTTGTGTCAGCTAAGCTGGCGTGGAAGGTAAAGGACATTACATATCTGGGGTGTTACCTATCGGATCACTCCCCATTGTTGATCAGTTTAGAGAAGGAACGCACTCGCCCTGCGATCCCCTTGTGGCGCCTGTATGCAGAGGAATTAACAGATCCTCCGTTTGAGGCTACAAAAGAAAAAAAAAAAAGAAAAGAAAAGAAAAAAACTGCAATACTCTTTGGTATCAAACAGGGGAAAACATTAAATAATTGTCCAGTTGCTGAACTGCACACTATGTAACTGGAAACGTGAGCTCAGTCCCAGCAACTCACTCGACCAAGATGTGTGTTTCTAGACAAACAAGCTACTTCACTGTGGTTCTTTTTGCTGATAATCACATTTTAGAGCACATCAAACAAATTAAGCTCTGGGTGTGCGTTATACAGAATCGTCTCCTGTTTAAGATTATGAGGACTATAATGTTGCTCTAACAGTACTGACAGTATTGATCATGTGTAAAGGGTACATAAGAACTCAAGGAATGATTTGTCCCTTGGTTCACTTTTGACAAAGTTGTCAGGGCAGCGGTTCGTGAATGTTTCTAAGTTCATGATTAGAAACTGTCACTTCAAATAAATGCATCCCAATGCAGTGACATAATCTAATATACTACAACGAAACTCTTTTACATGTTAAGGAAATACACTTTTGCTTTGGAGAGTCGTCATCATATTTTTAAAGGATGTGTGTTGCTCTCTTTACACCCCAAATATTTTGAGGGCTCAGCTCATGCACTAGCATTTTGAGCCATGCCTAATCCATGGCTTGCCCATCTCTATGTCCACGCTAAGTAGTCCATACAGTCCAGGTCTTTACTATGCAGTGTGGGACTTGTTGACCTGTTGGATCTCTACATAAAATCAATACTACAAATTTCACAATTCAAAGAAAAAAAAAAAATCTAGACAGATTGCAAGCAAAGACCTGGAAAACGTCAGAAAACTGGGTTCCCACACTAATGTAAGTGCCTCTTCTGTATTCTTTAAATTCTGGTATTTATAGTTTTGTCCCACTCTCCGTTCACCCCTTTCATAAATACATAAGTATAAGTACCAGAAAACAAAATAAAGTTCTAGGTTTATTTTCACCTGCCATGAGCTGCTAGGTACCACTTATCAGGAGTTAGAGTAATGCACTTTAGAGATGGTGTCTGCATCACCCCACTAAAATGCGCAGGCCGGGGAATTTATTATCAATTACCAGGACGTTTATAAGTTTAAATAGACTTTCATTTTAAAAAGAGTTCCAAGTGCCAGGAATCATAGGGTTTATTAGCCAATGAGGGTTGACATACAGCCTAAATTACAGCCAACAGAGTAAGGGCTTACGCTTGGGAGGGGTGCAAGTGTCTTGTGGCTTTCTGTGTGGAGACTGTCTGCTTTAATTTTGTAAGGTTTGGAAAAGGGTAATAAATATGTAGAAATATCCTCAGACAACCTGACAGACTTAACTATATGGTATTCAAAGTCAACCTAGTCAGATGAGTCATGAAATCTCTCAGAACACTCCCCATAAAAAAGAGACTTTATACGGCTCTCTCTACTCTCTACTCTTAGACACCAGCAGTTTCCATTTGCTTTTGTCAACAACATTAGTATGGCATTTGATAAATATGCTATTGGGGTGTCTGGGGGTTGTTTGGTGTTGTGGGAGGGAATGATTCTTTAATCTCCGGTCTCTCTACTGGTGTGGGAGGCCAGGCGCATGGCACATTGTGTTCAATGCGCTGGTAGCAACGGAAAGCCACACACTCTTGAAGGAGGAGCTCAGGACTTCACCACTGGCATCAGTGACAACCTTAGCCTCATGAAGTGCAGCCTGCTGCTGTTTCCTTAATCAGTGGACTCAGTCCAGTCCAGGAGCAGAATTTGGAAGATGCTCAATGAAAGTGCTCAGCCTGGCAGAAATACTCCCTAGTCACTTCTGTACTGGCAGCCTAATCTGTTGAGTCATTGACTCTCTCTCTTCTGTGGTATTGAAGTGATGGTAGTAGTAGTAGTAGTAGTAGTATGCAGACACTTTGCTTTACTGAGACAAACAGCAGCCTATCTTAGAAGAGTCTCGTTCAGCAATGATGAGAATGTTCATGGTTCTGTAGGAGGCATGACATATGGCATGTTCACCTGTTCTTGCTTTTTCGTCTACATCACATTACTTAAATAAATGTATGTTTAAATTTCATAGTAATAACAATGTATCCTAATTTATCACTAAACGGTTCATTTGTATCGCATCAGAATCGTGACTCAAGTGTACAAGTTTATAATCAGGGCACAAGTCCTAAAAAAAAGAAGTTAAGGGATTAACCAAGTTAGACAGCATGCAAGTGACATCATGGTGCGTGATATCACAGCATGTGACATCATGGCGCTTGACATTGCAAGTGGCATCACAGGAAGGGACATCAGAGGAAGTGGCATTAGAACCCATACCTCACAAGAAGTCACATCACAATATGTGACATCTGAGCTTAAGACCTCACACAAATGTTTAGCAGGTCTATACCGAGTACATTTGAGTGTCTTACCAGATTTAACAAATGAGATTTTGCATTGGGGTTGTGCCAAAAAAGTTACATAACCCTGATGCAAAATCTGGACCTCAATTTCATTCATTTTTTTTACATCTCTGCTACAAAGAAATTGACACAAGGAGAAATTTGGCAATAAATCTGTTCTGCTTTATTGGTTGCAAAGACTGAATTAAAAAAAAATCTTATGGGGTTAAGGTACCTGATGCAGAGAGCTTCAGATGCCCTATAAATCTCAAGAAATAATAATGGTAAGCTAACTCTGTGGTTAACACGTTTGCTGGAGAGCTGTGTGTTGGCTCTAGTCCCAGTTTTTAATCAAAGTATCATAGAGGGTTAACCTGTCTCCTCCAACGTACATCATGACAGATTTTTATTTCATGTAGATAGGTGAGAGGGCTACTACTTTTAACACAGGTATCCTTTTGTTACTTGCAGTACATAAATTGTAATCCTTCTAATATAGCACAGTGAGCTATGAGTGACATGTGACTCCTACACCTTGTAACACTCACTATCCTATGTAACACATCCTGTACATAAATTAACACATTTTATTGTCAATGTAAAATGTGTACATGTGATGATGTAAAGCGCTCTGAAACTCTGCATTGGGATAAGTAGCCCTATAAAAAAATAGGTAAATTACAATTTGTGTAAATACAGGTACAGACCAGCATATCTGACATTCTTACTGTGCATGCATATATATCCAGGGACTGACCAAAGTCAAAATCCTGCTGCTCTTAAGTAGCTGTGAAGTGGCAACAACCCATGTGCCTTTCTCCTCCATTGAATAGCAGGAAGGTGTGAAGCTCCAGGTCACTCCAGCGAGAACAAAAGAAGGGCTTATGGCCTCTTAACTTCAGCCTTTGTTTTGGCCCCAGTTTGAATTTAAAATGTATTTTTTAAAAGCCCCCTCACTGCCGCCTGCATGTTGCTGCTCAGAAGGAAAGCAGGCAACCTGCTGGAGCTGCTTAATGAGTTGCCATGTTTAAACATTACACCGGGACTAGTTCAGCATATTACAGTGCGGCACAACTACTTGACAGGGTGGACGGCGTCCACCCTGTGAAAACAGTGGGTGGACGCTGTGTACCAGCATGTACCCCGACTAGTGACCTGTTTATAATTATATCAGTGGTGAAAACACTGTAAACTTTGCACTTGTATAGCGAACTACTCACCCGTTAGGGTCTCAAGGCGCTGTATGCATACCACTGAGGAACCCCTCCTGGCTTTTGCCTGTAAGGCACCCCACTCCTGGACAGCCCCAGGGTGAAGCCAAGCATCCAAGTGCTGTGAGGGCCGTTATGGAGATTAAGCCGAGGTGGGAACTGAACCCTGGTCCTGGACCAGATCTCTGCATCAGGGTTGGCCGCTCTAACCATTGTGCTGTCAGTAGACTAATGAAGTACACCAAAAATAAATCTTATTTGCCTAACACATAGCATACTACGTTTAGCTGTGAACAGAAATCGAAACGCTTTTCTTCATGATTCCTACTTTCTATATTTGTAGTTCTTCCTACTTTTCATTAGTAGTGTTTTCAGTCATCTGATCTCTCTGCAGCATGTGCCTTAACCATACTAAATCTCCCACCCTCCTCCCCCGACCACGTCCAGTCCATTTAAGTTGTACTGACAACTAGAGCCATGTTTTTTTAAGTTCATTTATAATGCAAAAGCACAAAAATGTAGGTAACCTTGCATTTCACCGGTTTTGCAACAATTTCAACCTATTTTGCAGCTTCTTTGAGCTCAAATGGGTGTAATTTCTGATAATTAATTATTTCCGTGCACTTCTATGATAAGTGTTACTGCGAGGAAGTGTCACTCTAAATGTCACACATTTCACAGTTGAATGTCACTCGTAAGTACACTGAAACAATGGACATGTCAAACATAAACAATATGAAAACTTACCTGTGTCTGTCCTTCGCTCTGCTTGAGTTCTCCGTTATTTTCAAGGAGAAGGAAAATCAGAAATGACGCAGACCGATGACAATCTCTAAACGGAACAGAGTGGTCACCGGTTCTGACATTTTTCGACCATTGTAGCGTCTTTTCTTGCACGAATTCTCAACTGGAATCGGTTCTAAACAGTAACGTCAGTGTTTGTAAAAATACACATATAGCTGCAAAGTAAATACATTAATCCTTTTACAGCAGCCACGAGATGCCTGTCAGTCCCCACTACGTTCGAGAACACCGTATTCGTTAAAAGGACAACACAAGAGAAGAGTGTTAGACGTCACGGCAAAGGAACTCGTCATATAGAAAACAATGTGCATAGAACATGCCGTAGGAGGCACAAAACAGGAAATGAACTTCGGCCATGTTGTGATTGGCATCCAACACCCGGAAGAAATCCACTCGGTTGCAATCTATAGTGAACCGTGAACGCTGTGAAATGAAACACGGTGAAGTACCGGTTTAACTCTTGGGGGTTTGCAAGAATATGTCTTTTTCTCATTAAAAGTACCCTTCAGTCTACAGAGCTTTCATGTATTTTTCTTTGGATTCTCGGACAATTGCCATATTTTACTGAAAAAATACCGGGTGTTTGTCACGCATGAACATTCACTAACGACCCTGACGTTTTATTTAATAGTACTTTGCATAAAAGCATCTGTAATTATTTTTAAAATGGCATATCTATCTGATTTAATTATTCCAAGAAGCTCCACAACACCATTTTTTAAAAACAACATTTATTTATATCAGATTACACCAAACACGTGGAAGACCCTTAGGACAGAGTTCGTTGTTCAAATGCATTTTTTTAAATGAACTTGTGGGGATAACATTTTTTTCTGGCAGTTGTTAATGCTGAATTTTTACTAATGAATATTCATGTATTTTGAGTGTTGAGTTTGCATAGATTAGTTAACGTAGAGAAATAATACATGCATTTGAAATTGTTCCTAAATGAGTGATCGCTTATATTAAAAAAGTATACTTATTCATGGCTTATTAATGCAAAATGTTGAGCTAATGTGTGGATTAATGTAGTAACGCTATATTAAAGGTTATGTATTATGTACTTGCTCTATTAATCATAGTCCTTAATTTAGCAAGGTCTTCGGCCTAGTTGCACGGCCTCATGTCAAGCTGCATTTCTTAGGCAAACTATAAAATGGCTGCTTAGAGAATTAAATTGTGATTTTCCACTGCGTTGACCAAATGCTAGTAACTAAACAATTTTCCCATGAGAACTGCTTACTAGAATATGCTGTACTAGCTAGGGATACATTGTATAACTTAGTGTGTGTAAAGACGACTTTCCAAGAAGAAGCTAATAGATGCACTGACTGGAGTATAAGTTGATACACTAATGATACCTGACAAGCCCAAGGAGAGGAACAGGAGAAGAAGAGCCAGTCATTGACATGTGAAACATTCTAGTAAATTGTTAAATTTGGGGTTTTACTTTCATTGGAGTAAATGTACGATTCTATGACCAATAGCAATGTGGGAAATAGTTTTAGGGAATCTAACTTAGCCAGACTGCACCGAGAGGAGATACGCCATTAGCTCTATTCTTTCGAACTGCCCAGAGAGGCCATTCTTCCCATTCCTTTTGAGTGTTTAGTTATTATTCTTTTCCTAACTGCATGAAGAGACTTTTATTTCCTGAACTTTAATGCTGAATTCCGATGCCTTGCTGACCAAACCGATGTCCAATTGAGGAAGACTTTTTCACAGCTTGCTGAACCATACTGAGGGAAGGTATAAGGCGATGTTACTAATTGTTATGTCTATTTGATTTTATCCCTAGGTACTAGCCGCTAAATGTGACATAGCCATAGTTAGATGTTTTTCCAAATTTGTGTTGACTAAGTTATTTTGCATGAAGTTAAGACATGCTATTCTAATCTGAAGGTTATTTAGGGTACTCACTGATGATGCTCGCTACATGTAATAACGGTTGATGTCTTTTCTTCGCTGAATCTAAATGTATGCCATTTCTTTGGTGCAGTTATTCTTGCTATTGATATGTACTGTAACCCTAGAATGTGTAATAGTTCAAGTCTTGAATAAATTGCAATCCTTTAGGAGATTTTCTCAGCCAGTATTGTTTATGTATGTATTTGATTTTGAGACTAAGTTACGTGATATTAGCATTGTTAATGTAGGGAAATAAACATTCTAAATTTTACATAAAGGTGTGGTTATTCATGGCCGAAAGGTCATGGTGTGTGGAAATTACTGACTCTTATGATTGTCAATGCTATTGATTGTTATTGGTTTGCATTAGTACGAGGTCTCCTGGTGGGAACTACTCAAAGTGCAGTCAAAAGGTCCATCGAACTACAAACACGTCCCATTACTTACTGATACTGTTGCCACTAAACTTCTTCTTCAGATTAAATCGGGCTCCCCCCTGGACCCCGCTCCTCCCCCCATCCTCTCACGAGTTTCAGATATTGTTGTACCTCCCCTCACAGAAATACTGAATCGTTCCCTATCGTTAGGTCTTCTTCCCCCTCTTTTTAAGCATGCCATTATTAAGCCTCTGTTAAAAAAAACGAAACTGGACCCATCTCTGCTGGAGAATTATAGACCCATTGCTCTTCTCCCTATTTCAACAAAAATTTTGGAGAAACACGTTAATCTCCAATTAACCAGCTACTTAGAGACCCATGAACTCCTCCACCCCACCCAAATGGGTTTTAGAGCCCATCATAGCACGGAGTCAGCCCTCCTTGCAGTGACTGAGTCAGCCAGGCAGCTTTTGGACCAAGGGTCCCATGTGGCCATGATTCTGCTTGATCTCAGCGCTGCTTTTGATACAGTGGACCACAACCTTCTCTGCCACAGGCTCTCAGAATTGGGGATAGGAGGCCTGGCATTGTCCTGGCTGTCCGCTTTTGTCAAAGGCAGATCTTTTCAAGTCCTGGATCGAGCCTACTTCTCTGACATTTTTCCTTTGACTTGTGGAGTTCCCCAGGGCTCTTCTTTGAGCCCAACTCTTTTTAATGTCTATTTATCCCCGCTGGCTAAGGTGATCGCTCCCTACAATTTGTCTTTGGTCACCTACGCCGACGATACTCAACTTGTGGTGTCCCTATCCAGCTCCAGGGACTCGTCGGCAGCTAACCTCTCGTGCTGTATGAAAGACATTGGAGCTTGGATGGTCCAGTCTAAGCTCAAATTCAATGACAGAAAGTCAGAAGTCATTGTACTAGGCAATTCCCCCCCAGCTCTTTCGCTTCCGCTGTACTCTGAGGCTTTCAATAATCTTCCTCCCCCTAAGGACCAGGTAAAAAGCCTTGGTTTCTGGGTGGATTCTCGTCTGACCATGGATTATCAAGCAAAAAGAGTTTCCTCTATATGCTTTGGCATCTTAAGAGTTCTTAGGAAAATCTCGATTCTTCTTCCCCCTATGGCCAGAAGAATCCTCGTTCAAACTCTTATCCTCTCCCGGTTGGATTATGGGAACTCACTTTTTCTCAGCGCCCCGGCTTATGTTATAAAAAGGCTACAAACAGTCCAGAACGCAGCCGCCCGGCTTCTTGTCAATCTTCCCAGACATGTATCCGCTAAACCTGCTCTTTCCTCGCTTCATTGGCTCCCCTTCAAGCAACGTACCTATTTTAAGGCCCTATGCATTGTTCATAGAGCTCTTCAACATAAGGGCCCAATGTTCTTTAGAAAGCGGCTATGTCTTTATGTTCCTTCTCGAAGTCTGAGGTCCTCCTCCTCTCGTCTTGTGACCATCTTGAGGTCTAAGAGAGCTTGGGGGGCCAACTTCTTCCTTACCAAGGCCGCCCGTCTTTGGAATGATCTTCCTTCCGATCTACGTCAGGAACATTCAGAACTACTTTTTAGGAAAAAACTCAAGACTATTCTTTTCTGTAGGTAGCGCTCTCAACTCTCCTAGTGACAGCACCGGTCAGGTTAGGTTAGCGCTGGGATGCCTTCGGGTCACTACGCGCTTTATAAATTCTTAAACTAAACTTATTAATTAATGTAAATTAACCAAATGAGTTCTGACGTGCCAACAGAGATGGTAGCAGAGTTTGATGGTTTGTCTCCTTAAAAGCCCATCATAAACGTCTGGTACATGGTTTGTCTCCTTAAGAGTCCATCATAAAGGCCCGGTACATGGTTAGTCTACTTAAGAGCCCATCAGAAGAGTATTTGGCCCCAGAGATAGTAAGTGAGGAATAACAGGTTCTCCCAGAGATGGTAGTGAGATAAGGGTTAGTCACCTACAAAGAGCAAAGTAATCCACTATCTTGGTAAGAGAAATTGGTGAACGTTTGGGATTTTTCAGATTCAGTGATACAAAGTGGGGATAAAATGTGTCCCTAAGTACTTAGAATGACTTTCCCAGAACCTTGGAGCTTGCCAATGATTGTTTGAGGATGTTCCTGGCGTTCTAGAGACAGTGTGAATAAAGTAGGTTTTGCACTTGCACAGCTTATGCAAATCTCAGGTGAATCGTGATGTTTGTGAGGGTTTAGGGAGTTTGCATACTCCAAATGAAGTTGTAGAAGGAGTGGGCGTACTCTGAAATGTGAGAGTTGGGAAGTTGTCGAACTTCACACGTGTTGCGCTTTGTGCTAAAAAATTGTCCATGTGGTTGTTGGTATACGGGCCCTGCGTGGCCTAAGACTGCAGAGTATATTGAAAAGTGTATGAGACACTTGGTTTTTGTTGTATTTTGTCTGGTTTAATAGGTCGATCGGGCGTGGTCGACAAGTCAGAGTGTGAATCAAAGTGAGAAAAATAATTTTTCGACTGAGATTTAGCGAGTCCTATGTGCACCAGGACAGACCCACTGAGCAGTTGAGAGTAACATTTGGGGGTCGAATTTTGCTTGCGAATCAGGGAAACTGAGAAAGAAGGAGTAGCTGCTAGAGCGAAAGCCGTCAGTGAAAAATCTGTTAAGTTTCTGAAGCGATTGTGTTACCCTACCTGTTGTAAACAGACAAATTAGTCTAGTGTGAATCTGAGGTTAGGAGGACAAGCTGCAAGACTTTGTCAGCTGCAGTACGTGTGAGTGTGACGTCATTGGAGCCGCGCTGGGATAGGTTGGTTAGAGAGAACGGTTGCGCATGGATTGGGAGAAAGCCATGAAGTGCAATTGGTAAGAAGGTTGGTGAAGAGGATTATGGGATTAAAAGTCACTTCCTGATTTGATTTAGAATAACATAAAGGTCGCAAAAATTAACATTTTCAAGGCTTTAAAGAGTGCTTTAAGGGGAGATACGTACATCACAATGAGTATAGGGGATATTGCACTGCCAGAAGGTACACCAGCTTGCATTGTAATCGAAGAAAAGGGTGCTGTGCCATGTCTTTGTCTGAAACAACGGTGCAAAGTTACAGAGAAAGATGGGAGATTAGCGTTTCCAGCCAATGGAGCATTTAATTTGAGGAGTTTAAGGAATCTGAGGAGGGTGCTGTATTACCTGAAACCTCCTCTGAGACCAGCACAGTTCGAGGCATTAGCAATCTGGGAATAAGTAGCTAGACAGCAGCAGCAGCAGAAATTTCAGAGGAGGATAAGAAAGGCTGAGAAAACACTAGCGGAGGCTAGATGGGATAGTGAGCAGAGATTTGGAGAACCAAGACTTTACGGGGCATTAAGCTGTTTTCTGCAATTACACAAGACATTGAGAGAGAAGGAAGGAAAGCCACCAGAAAGACAAACAGAAGCCCTTCCGAGAGTAGGGAGCGGAGATCAAAGGAGTCTAGGAGATCTTTAACACTCAAGGAAGAGTCAGATGTTGATGAGTTTATTTTACAATTATTGCAAAATTGTCCCCACCATATTCAGCACAAGAGAGCGGTCCGAACGCTAGTTTAAACCTTTCAGCACCGGCACTGGTTAACATGGCGACGAGTATAGTGCTGATTAATCCTAGCATCACACAGAACTCAATGCAGAGCAGTCTTAATGCACCTGTTACACCGGTAGCACAAAATCAGATGCCTCAGCTGAATGTCCCGAGAATTTACCCTGATGTACCCATTGTGGAAATTGCCACACAGCTAATAGTGCCAACAGGTTAGGTTTTCCCCAAACCGACATTGGTTCAGACAGAACCGACTCCACTCTTACTGCCTCAAGTGCAGTCACGAGCAATGCCAAAGTACACTCCTATAAGAGGGACTTAGAGAGATATGTCTGTATTGATGAGCCAGAGTACGGGAATTTTGCACCCATGGAACCTGAATGTGAGACCAAGCCCAGACGCTGTACCTGTCACCATTGGCTCAATCGTACCTTTGTTTGCACAGGAGAATAGCAGTGCAAGTGGACAGGGAGTCCTGAGTCAGAATTCAGTGAGGAAAGGACTCAATGAGAATACTCGATTAGTCTCTCCTGTGGGACGGACCTTTGACTGAACAAGATCATTGCTAGACTTTAGTCAATGTGGAGTTCCTCTGGATACTGTAATAGGGTCGAACATCAGTCCTAGCCTGACATTACTGACATCGCAGTCTCCAAATGTAGTTTTGCAACCGTTGCCATATACCCAGCCTAACAGCATTTTTTTGCAAGGTTTAACTGCCCAACAGTTGACTGAATGGTTAGACAAGCTGAATACCCTGCAGAGTGCTCCTAGTGGAGAGGAGTACTTGAACTATATGAGACTAAGGATGGAAGCGGGTGAGCTCATTGAAGGAACTATGGGTGTGAAAGCCTCAAATCCTACACTGAAGCAAAATTGAGGTACCTATGCCCGAAAATTACAAGGGAAGCAAGCAATGTGCATCAAAAGCTAGCAGATTTGGCAGATAAGTACGGCATAGAAATAGAGAAAACAAAACATTTGAAAAGGAGTTACAGGTTCCATTTTGACTCAAAAGATTTTGAACACATGAGATCTCCAGGAATGAAGGCACACCTTAGGGAGTTACCGAAAACACATGAGGAAGACGTGTTTGGAGCCTCAGTGGAAAGGCCCTTTCCAGATAGTTCTGATCATTACCACAGCTGTGAAGTGCGCTGAAGTTCCAAACTGGATCCACGCAAGCCATACCAGAAAGGTGGCATGTCCTCTGGACAATGGAGAGGCGTTGTTGAGAGTACTAACAATGACCGGATCAACCTCAGAGCCAGAAAGAGAAGAAAGAGGAACTGAGACCGGATCTGAGGACGTTGAAAATGGTTGAGTCACTCCTGTGAGAAACAAAAGAGAAGACCTACAGGAGAGTGAAAGTGAGCCAATCTTAGTTGAAGCAGCAGGAGAGTATAGTCAGAGGAGGGCTCTCCAAGAAGTAGATGATTTTGAGAGACAAATAGAGCAAATGCCAGACCCCAAGGGGGAAGGAGTTGAGGCGGATCAAAGTCAATGTGGCCTGACTCCTCCTGAATGAGTTGCAGGTCCATCAAGAGAAAATCCTGCAGAGCAAGAAGATGTTTCAAGTTAAACACTGGAAAGAGCATTGACCAAGGGTCCACTGAAAGGAGATAAGTGGCCGGAGTCACAAACAAAGAAAAAGGAAGCAGTTGCAGTGACAACAATTGAGGAGGAAGTAGATACCTGAGAAGACCTGAGTGAAGGAGAATTGAATGGAGATCGAAAGTTGAAAAGAAAGAGAATAGCAAGTCGAAGGTACTCTGGTCCTGAATGGGCGTATGCAACAACAAGTGAATGGCAAAGAACATTTTTGTCTTTTTTGTTTTGATCGTGATATTCCATGTCAATATTTTGGTCCTTGAAGGAAATAAAAGAACTGGATTGTTGAAATTAGAAGCTGAGAAACGTACAAAGAAAAAAAAGAGACTGTTGAAAGTAACTGGAAAAGACTTTTGAAAACCTGATTTGACAAGAAAACCTGATTTGACAAGCTGCTAAACCGATTTTTGACAATCTTTCCGATTTTGACAAAGGATCCTGGAAGTAAGACTGAAAGCTGTAAATAATTGCTGAAAGAAGATTGAAGATTTTGTTTTTGATTTTGCTGCATAGTTATTAATTTCTGTCTTCTACTTTCTGATTAACAGATCACGAGTAACCTTGGCCAACAGGGTAGGAAGAATAGGCGCTGTAAATGCATGGGTATTGGTTTGGCAATTGTGCACGTGATATTATGCTTGGTATTGATTGTGGGGATGACCGTTCTTGACAAGAGTGAAGACAACTATACTCCATCTTTAGAGTCAACTACTGCACTAACAGGGATAGAGAAGTTTAGGTTAGATGAGAAGTATCTGCACGTAGACAATGCACAAGGGAAACTTTCTCCTAATGTTTTCTATTGCTTATCGAGTGAGTATGTTGAGACGATGGATGGAAGAAATTGTTATGTATGTACGCAAATTCCTTCATCAGTCGAAGAAGGCGTTACATATCATAGTTTGCCCCTCACTTATGGGATAAGTTGTAGTCTGTTACTAACAAGATTCTATAACCAGGAGTACATGCAATATTTCTATTCTAACCATGACATTCTGTTTTAGTTTGTCCCCATAATTAAGTACCTGAGTAGAGAAGCTCAGCAGAATAATATGGAATTATTGAGAGGATTCTTTGAGCCTACATTAACTTTTGGCATGGCATATACTCACAAGAATAACTTGACATGCTTGCTTACACCATTAGAAAAGAGCTTCTTAGATCAGACGGACGACAGGAGCAAGGCATTAAAGTTAAACTTAGAAAAGGGTTTAGAGAAAAGGACTTTTAGAAATTATTATGCTTTTATTGAAATAAAAACATAAGGGAAATTAGCTTTAGATGTGCAACACACAGGGAAGCTTTGTGTATATAGGGCTAAATCTAGTACTGACAATTTGTTTGTGGAAACAAGCAAATGTAGACGTGTTTTTGTTTCAGAGTAAATGGACATTTATGTTGAATGGACAGGATCCAGCGATTCCTGGTATATATTACATCTGTGGACAAAATGCTTATTACCGTCTTCCAAGAGGATGGTATGGCACATGTTACTTGGGGATAGTTTTCCCTAAGATATTCCAACTTGAGGACTTGAAAAGATTACTGAAAATGACTGAATTACATCAACAAAAGAGAGTATCTGTCTCCTTCTGGTATAGTGGGAGATATATTTGGAGCAATTATACCTTCAGTAGGAGTTGTGAATTCTATAAAGATTCAAAAGTAGATTACTATTGTGGATAACATGTTGACAAATTTTTCAGGAGCCATGATCCTAATGGATACAGAAATGGCTGCAGTAAGATCTATGACTCTTCAGAACCCCCTTGCGTTAGACATTCTTTTAGCAAAACATGTCAGAGTTTGTAAAATGCCTAATTTGAAGCATTGCTGCTCATATATTCCTGATAATAGCAAATAAATTAGAAGCTTACTTACTAACCTGACTAATGAAAGCACTGATTTAAAAGAATGGCAAGAACCAGGTGTTTGGAAGAAAGTTGACAAAGGTTTTGCATCAGTGGGAAATTGGCTCAGCAACATTGGGAAAGGGATAATATTGAAAATAATACAAGGGATATTGATTATTATGATATGAATAATTGGAGCATGGGAATATGTAAATTGTGTTGCATTATTAAGTTACACAAAATAAAAAATGATCAAAGGAGGGAAGAAATGAAGAGGGAAAATGTGTTTAGGGAATATTCAAACAGGGGATGAAGATTAAGAAGGATAGAGATGATAAAATTTTAACTGAAGCAGAAAAGTTGTGTGGGAAGATGTAGATGTGACAACATATTTAGTCATCAGAGGAGGGATTGTTAATGCAGAATTTTTACTAATGAATATTCATGTATTCTGAGTGTTGAATTTGCATAGAAGATGGGTTAACATAGGGAAATAATACACCCATTTGAAATTGTGGCTACTTGAGTGAGCATCAATATTCACTAAGTGTACTTATTAATAGCTTATTAATGTAAAAAGTTGAGCTAATGTTTGGATTAATATAGTAATATGTCATATTAAAGGTTATGTACTATGTACTTGCTTTATTAATCGTAGGCCTTAATTTAGCGAGGTCTTGGGCCTAGTTGCACGGCATCATGTCAAGCTGCATTTATTAGGCAAACTATAAAATGGCGGCTTAGAGAATTAAATTGTGATTTTACACTACGTTGACATAATGCTAGTAACTAAAATTCTTTCCCATGAGAACTGCTTGCTAGAATATGCTGTACTAGCTAGGGACATATTGGGGGTCATTTTGACCCTGGCGGTACGAGACCGCCAGGGCTAAAATGACGGAAGCACCGCCAACAGGCTGGCGGTGCTTCCTGGGCTATTACGACCGCGGCGGAAGCGCCGCGGTCGCACTGCCGGGGCCGGCGGTATTCCGCCACATTTGCCCCGGCGGTGATAATCCGCCTAGGCAGCGCTGCTAGCAGCGCTGCCCAGGGGATTACGAGTCCCCCTCCCACCAGCCTTTTCCTGGCGGTTTGAACCGCCAGGAAAAGGCTGGCGGAAAGAGGAGTCGCGGGCCCCTGGGGGCCCCTGCATTGCCCATGCCACCGGCATGGGCAGTGCATGGGCCCCCTGACAGGGCTTCATGGAGCTTTTCACTGTCTGCATAGCAGACAGTGAAAAGCGCGACGGGTGCAACTGCACCCGTCGCACAGCCGCAACACCGCCGGCTCCATTTGGAGCCGGCTCCTGTGTTGCGGGCGAGATCCCCGCTGGGCCTATGGGTGGAAACCAGGTTTCTGCCTGCCGGCCCAGCGAGGATCTCCAAATGGCAGCGGCGGGAGTGCGGCGGCATTGGCGGCCGCCCGACGGTCCGATCTTGGCGGGCGGCTGATGCCGCCCGCCAAGGTCGTAATGACCCCCATTGTATCACTTAGTGTGTGTAAAGACAACCTTCCCAGGAGAAGACAATAGATGCACTGACTGGAGTATAAACTGATACAATATTGATACCTGTCAAGCCCAACGACGGGAACAGGAGAAGAAGAGCCAATCATCTACATGTGAAACATGTACTAGTAAATTCTTAGATTTATGGTACCACTTTCATTGGACTAAACATAAACGTATGATTCTTTGACCAATAGCACGTGGGAAGTTGTTTTAGGGAATCTAATTCAGCCAGACAGCACCAGGAAGAGATACGCAATTAGCTCTATCCTTTCGAACTGTCCAGAGAGGCCATTCTCCCGATTCCTTTTGAGTGTTTAATTATTATTGTTTTCCAAACCGCATGAAGAGACTTTATTTTCCTGAACTTTAACGCTGAATTCCGATGCCTTGCTGACCGAACCCTTGTCCAATTGATGAAGACTTTCACAGCTTGCTGAACCATACTGAGTCAAGATATAAGACAATGTTACTAATTGTTATGTCTATTTGCTTTTACACCCTAGGTACCAGCCACTAAATTTGACAGAGCCATAGTTAGATGTTTTTCCAAATTTGTGTTGACTAAGTTGTTTTGCCTGAAGGGCAAACATGCTATTCTAATCTGAAGGTTAGTTAGGGTACTCACTGATGATGCTTGCTACATGTAATACCAGTTTATGTATTTTCTTCACTGAATCTAAATGTATGCCATTTCGTTTGCGCAGTTATTTTTACTATTGATACGTCCTGTAAGCTTAGAATGTGTAGTAGTCCAAGCCTTGATTAAATTGTGATCCTTTAGGAGATTTGGTCAGCCAGTATTGTTTCTGTATGCTTACAGTTTGATTTTGAGACTAAGGGGGTGATTCTGACCCCGGCGGTACTAGACCGCCGGGGCCAGGGTCGGCGGGAGCACCGCCAACAGGCTGGCGGTGCCCCGCAGGGCATTCTGACCGCGGCGGTTCAGCCGCGGACAGAAGAGGAAAACCGGCGGTCTCCCGCCGGTTTTCCGCTGCCCTTCTGAATCCTCCATGGCGGCGCAGCTCGCTGCGCCGCCATGGGGATTCAGACACCCCATACCGCCATCCTGTTCCTGGCGGTTCGCCCGCCAGCAACAGGATGGCGGTATGGGGTGTCGTGGGGCCCCTGGGCATGGGCACTGCAGGGGCCCCCGTAAGCGGGCCCCACTTTGAATTTCACTGTCTGCATTGCAGACAGTGAAATTCGCGACGGGTGCAACTGCAACTGCACCCGTCGCACCTTCCCACTCCGCCGGCTCAATTCTGAGCCGGCGTCCTCGTGGTAAGGGTTTTTGCACTGGGCTGGCGGGCGGCCTTTTGGCGGTCGCCCGCCAGCCCAGTGCAAAAGCCAAAATACCCTCAGCGGTCTTGCGACCGCGGAGCGGTATTTTGGAGGGGGGAAGTCTGGCGGGCGGTCTCCGCCGCCCGCCAGACTTAGAATGACCCCCTAAGTTAGGTGATATTAGCATTGTTTATATAAGAAAATAAACATTCTAACTTTTACATAAAGTTGTGGTTATTCATGGCTGAGAGGTCATGGTGTGTGGAAATTACTGACTCTTATGATTGTCGATGCTATTGATTGTTATTGCTATTGGTTTGCATTGGTACGGGGTCTCATGGTGGGAACTACTCGAAGCGCAGTCAAAAGGTCCATTGACGTACAAATGAACACCCTTATAAATTAATGTAAATTAACCAAATAAAGTCAGACGCGCTAACACTATTGCATCAAGAATTCTCAGTTCTATTAAGGCCACGGAGGTGAGGATATTACTATCTCTTTCTTAATTGTAAAAACACAGCAGGCCATCAAAAGTTAACAAGATCAAAACCACATTTCCCATGAACAACCCTTCGTTGACGTTCATAAAGGGTCAGGCCCAGGTATCACATACCTACCGAGCCCCAAGAATTCTTGAGATGGCTGGTCTGTTTCCCTGGGTGAGAGTGAGTTAGGTGAGGGGAACCCTGTGGAGAAAAGGAGCTAGATAGATCAGGCGTGGTGCTCAGTACCTTTTGGCCACTATGTGAGTTAGTTTCTCAAGGGGTAGGGGTTGAGATATCATGGAAGATAGATGGAGAATGTCCATGGTTAGGACTGCGTTGGTTAGGACATATATACAGAAGGACCGATAGGGGATTGGTCAGTGTATGGACTACTGTTGTTCATGGGATAGATAGCATAATCCAAAGCATCCGGTCCTGCCATAGAATTCATAAATATTATGAACAACAATTATAATTATCCCAGAAGCAAATCTGCATGCCCCAGTGATGATCCACATAGTATTTATACATTGGGTGCAAGGTCCGAAAGATTGGACATTCTCCATCTATCTTCCATGATATCTCAACCCCTACCCCTTGAGAAACTAACTCACATAGTGGCCAAAAGATACTGAGCACCACCCCTGATCTATCTAGCTCCTTTTCTCCACAGGGTTCCCCTCACCTAACTCATTCTCACCCAGGGAAACAGACCAGCCATCTCAAGAATTCTTGGGGCTCGGTAGGTATGTGATACCTGGGCCTGACCCTTTATGAACGTCAAACGAAGGGACCAAATTTTCTTGAATCACGACAATGTTTAGCGAACAGTGGCTATGAGACTTTCCACCTCATAAAGCTTCCACACTTTATTCCACCAAGCGACTTTAGTGGGCGGTTCTCTGCCTTGTCAATTTTGTGCGACAGTCAGGCTGTCTTAGGGTGACCAGATTTTTAAAGCAGAAAACCGACACATTTCACAAAAACAGAAGAAGGGACACAATTTTATATCATTCCAGGAGCACAGATGACAGCGCTCATTCACATATTAACACTGACAACGAAGTACTAAGGTAATAAAATGCATCTGTTAAGCCCAGCATCTTGCCTGCGCCTTAAATTGCTTTCTGATAACTGTTGCTAGCTAGTGTTGCATTGGGACACATAAGAGCTGTCTCCCATTATGTCAGTTGGCCCTCTAGGAAAACTGGGACACAAGCCAAATTTACTGAAATCTGCCAGGACAGCAGGTGAAACACCAGGACTGTCCCGCCAAATCTTGGACCGCTGGTCACCTTAGCCTGCCTGCTAGTAAGAATTGGGAGATATGTTTCCCTATTGTTGAGGTAAGAGACCCTTATTGTCCATGTCCCCCAGGACAATCAGAGGGTCCATACCAACCCAACTCCTGTGATACTCTGGATATCGGTCAAACTGCCTCCCAAAGTTTTGGGGCATTTCCACCAGCACTGTAGGTATTGCATGTGTGCTACCCGAACTGGAGAAAAGTACCATCAGATAATTATTTTATAGGCACTTTCTTTGTACTGAGTGCGTATAGAAGACTTAGGCCCTCATTATGACCCTGGGGGTCTTTTGACCGCCAGGGTTAATGTGGCGGTATCACCGCTAACAGGCTGGCGGTAGACACTGCCACATTATGAGTGTGGCGGGTTGGCTGCAGCCAACTGCCACATCACAACTCATAACGCCTGGCGTTATGAACCGCTGGGCCGGAGATGTGCATCTCCGGCCCGAAGGTCCACACATGACCCCCGGCGGTATTATGAGCCGGCCTACCGCCATGATTTTTGTGGCGGTATCACTGCCACGAAAACCATGGCGCTAGGGCTTCTGGTGACAGGGAATTCCCTCCCTGTCACCGGTAGAAGGCTCCCCTCCCCCAGCAGTCACCTAGCCCCCCCACCCAGAATCACAGCGCCCGCCCAGCTCCCACCCCCTAGAATCACAGCCCACTCTCCCCGCAATCATGCACACACACACACACACGCACTACGCATGCACCCATGCACCACCACTTCCATACACGCATTCACTCACAGTCATCCATACACGCATTCAATCACACTCTTCCATACACGTATTCACTCACACTCATCCATACATGCATTCACTCACACATACTCACACGCATACACACCGACATGCAGACACGCATACACACTGACATGCAGACACGCACTCACTGTAACATACAAACACACATTCACTCACATGCATACAACCACGCTTACACCACAACACTCACAAGTGCATTCACACATGCACGCACACACATTTATATACATACACAGACACCACACACTCACACACAACACCCCCCATGCCCCTTCCCTGACAGATGCCCGACTTACCTTGTCCGACGAGGTCGTCCGGCAGCGAAAGGGAAGGGGCGCTGCTACCGCCAGCAGGACACCGCCAGGCCGTCTGTTTGGTCAAATTATGGCTCACGCCGTCCTACTGGTAGGGTGGTCCAGGTGGTAGCACAGCCCAGGCGCCTTGTTCTCCAGCATGGCTACTACTGGATTTTTACCCCAAATGTGGCGGAAATCCTGCGGTAACCATAATATGGCAGGCGGGAGACTGCACGCACTGGCGGTCTTCTGGTGCCCATGGCTTTGTCGGTCTCGGTTTCAGACCGCCAAAGTCATAATGAGGGCCTAAGTCATCCTATGCCAAATTATTAACCACTGGTCCTCTGGTATCTCAGCATCCATATCGATTCTCCACTTAGAAATTTAGTGTATATCCTGCAGTGGGGGAGAAACTTCCAACTCACTACATAAGCAATAAATGGCTTTATTAGTCTTGTGTCCTGCAAACAAGTCTTTGATCTTAGTGGAAGTCCTTCTTCCTCTTAATCTCTTTGCCGGCTGTCATGCCCATCAGAGTTGATCCAAAAAACATTGGTTCTGCTCAACCATAAATCACCCACACATTGGTCGCTCGTTTAATGGTTCCACCCACGAATAAACCTTGAACTGTGAATGTGGTCCCAGTTTGCCACCGGATAAAGCCATTGTCCAAAAGTCCCAGTAATAATTGTGGGTTGCCTAATATTGGTGTAAGAGGAAAGGGATAGGTTGTTATCAGTTTCACTCTGACAGTCATTTTTCAGTACTGCAGTGTGATGGTGGTTGATTGAAATGTTGACCCCAGTCAATCATACACCCAGGTGGAAGGGTGGGGGAGGAGGAACCATAGAAAAGGAGGCAGAGAAATTATCCAATACCTGTTACTCCATCATTAAGAAAATCCAGGACATTTCCAGTCGCCCACATCTATACAGATCCTTGCAAAGCACCTCCAGCAATAGGGGAATGGTGCAGTCATATAGGCGTGAGGAGTGAGCTGGGAGAATCACCCCAAGTATCGGATGGCACTTGGGACCCAGTCAAAACCATTCACCAGCACAGCTTCCCAAGCTGAACCTGCGTATTGACCTACTCCCTTGCCCTCTGATTTTTTATAGTTAAATTTGAATCCTGATATCCTTTAAAATGCCTGGGGCTCTTCTTTTAACCAGAACACATTTTGAAGTGTTTTTTTTTTCTTAGATTTTCTGTTTTATTTACCAATAACGGGAAAATAATGATTTTAGTTGACTTTCCTAATTTTTTGTACTGGCTAGGTTATTAAAATACTGGTCATGCTGGTAAAAAAAGTTTAAGTGGCAATCCTGTGGGCTTGTATTAATTTTATAACAGGACATCAAATTCCAGGATGCAAATAAAAAAAAAAAACCTTGAGTAGATTTGTTAGTGACACATTGACCAGGTAAACCTGAGAACTCTAAATTGACAGCGGTCTGCTGCTGCCTACATATTATACTGTCAGATCTACTGAATGCCATTTTCAGAGTCCTCAAATTTCCTGGCCCATGCGCTAGTAGCTCATCCAGACCAGGATTTTTCTTCGAAGTCTCGAACTTGTACCCAGGTTTAACAATGACCTAAAAAAGACTGCATATTTCAGCACGCAATAAATAAAACCTGGACTGGATGTAAGAGAAAAACCTAAGCTCGCAAGCCCAGGCTTATCTAGCAACATTTCAGTGTCTAAGGAATGGTGAAATCATGTGAATTTAGGGGGTGATCCCATTAGAATGAATGGAAGTTAACTGTATAGATTTGCTACAATGTGGTTTCATATTTTTAGATGTTCTATTGGTTTGTCAGGCATAAACACTGTTCCAACACATTGCTGGTGGTATAATCAGTTGCAGGGCAGGAGACTCAATTGAAGTCAATAGGATTCAACTTTATTGTCCGGAGCCAAAAGAGGGTGCTAGCATACAAATGTGGGTGAGTTTAGCAGTGCCCAGTGTGAGCTCATCACTGATGACTTGCAGCAAGTGACTGGAGCAAGTGACCACTCCAAATCAATGGAGTTCAAACAACCAAGAATATTAGATTAAGTTGCAAAGTCCAGAAATCGTGGAATACCCCAGTTACTTACCTATTATCTTCATTATCCTTGGCGCTACGTATCCTCAACATTACTTTTCAGACAAACTTACCTCAGACATGAGAAAGATCAGAAAGTAAAAAGTGAAACTCCGCCTACCAAATGAGCACTATAAAGCCAAGCCTGCCCATAGAACTTCATGTTTATATGAAGCACACAAAGTCAACTATATATTGTAATGACTTGAGGACGTGAATATTACTGTTATGTAACTGGGACATTATCTCAACAGCTGTCGCCCCAGTCATTACTTTTGAGGTATACCGAAGTTCACTGGCCGCTAGGACACCAAGAAGTAGACAACAAAATGTGAAGAAAACCAAATAGCACTTCTACATATGTTATCTAAGTTGACCCCTTGAATATCTGCCGTTGACGTAGTGATTCATCTTGCTGATCTCCCCTGACTTCTGTTGGGAACTGGAATGTTGGCTAAAGACTAAGCCATACAAATATTAGAGAGAATCCTTCCGCTAAAGAAGTGTTTGATGCCTTGCTTCCCTGTCCATTTAGACTAGGGATAGTCGAGGGACATGCCAGGGGCCGTTTAAAGCCTTCTTTGCCTTCTACATGTGGCCCGTGTTGAACTGCAGTACTGCGCTGCTCACTGCTTGACAGAGCACTCCCATTCAGAAAGCTGTTACCTGGGAAGCATCTACTTACACATAAACTAATGTAAAAGAAAATAAGGTACTTTGCACCATTTATCTTTAGGAACTCATTCATTTTTTAAAGACGTGCAACAAACATGTAAAAATATGATAAAACCTCTTGGAAGTGTAAACAAGCATTTGCAAAGCCAATTGGCTGAAAGTTTATAAAAGAAAAGCACCGTCACACACCCAGTACTGGCCACATCATATCTCTCTTCTTTTAATTGCTGGATGGGAGGCATCCTCGTGGGAGGGTTTGCAAAACGGATGGTTTGGGTACCCTCCCACCAGCAATAAAAAAGGTAGTTATGATGCAGCCAGTGCTGGCCATGTAAAAACTCTTTTTTTAAAAACCATTTGATTCTTGCCATATTTGAAATGTATTTATACTAAACAAGGAACTGCCCGAAACATGCTCCCCAACCCTTCAGGTGAAGGTTTTTATAATTTAGTCTTAACCAGTCCCTACTCTCCATCACACAGTTCTGTGTAAAGCAACTTCTTATTTTGACATTTTATTAACATAAATCTCCTGTTCCTAAGCACTTTCATTTTTGGATGCCACTGATAAACAAGGAAATACACTGATTTGCTGAAGATTCCACCTCTGAGCTCAGGTGTCTTGATTCTACCCTCAACACCTGGCGATTATGAGTTCATGAAATGATTCTCTCATCTTCACTCCCAAATGTGTTGCTATTTTTCTGTTCCTTTTTCAAGCACTTTTGTTAAAAATGGTGATGAAAAAGACTAGATGCAGACCAGTGCACGGGCCCTATGCTCTCTAACATCGTCCTCAACTCTGATCTGCAAGGCCACCGTCATTGCTTGAGTGGCGACATCATTATGTGATACTCATTCACTTCCTGGTCTCTCTGCCAACAAAGATGCTACAAAGTGTCCACTCTGCAGAGATTAGTGACATAGCGAATGGATGAAGATTAGCAAGTCACTTGATGTTACAGAGAAAACATGTGCCTGTTGTTGGAAAGTGGATTATTGGTAAGGGCAGGTAAGTACCTACACTTAGCAATAGGTCACTAACCTCACTTAGGTCTCAATAAATTAAACCCAGCTCAACCCTTGGTAGCTTGGCAATTAGCGACAAGGCTTAATTTAGGAGATAAGTATTTAAAGCATTTAACAATCACAAAACAGTAAATAAGTAAAACACAAAACCCAATAAAAATCCAAAACCACTTTATAAAAATAGAATATATTTTTATCTCTAAAATGACATAAAAACGAATAAAATCAGATAGGTGGACCGGAGATATGAATGTTTAAAGAATTAGGGGGTCATTCTGACCCTGGCGGTCGGTGATAAAGCGGCGGCCAACCCGCCAACAGGCTGGCGGTTAAAAAAATAGAATTCTGACCCTGGCGGGAACCGCCAACAGAGCCCGCCACTTTACCACTCCAACCGCCACGGCGGGACAGACAAACAGCACGGCGGTCACCGCCAACAGGCAGGCGGCAGACAATGTACCGCCCACCCTATCACAACTCACCAATCCGTCACCTCATCCGGGGCGGGAGCCCCGCCGATAAAAACACGGTGGAAACAGACTACAAACGGGAAAACGCTCACCTCTATACACTCCACGAGGACGGAGGACAGCATGGAGCCCGAATTACACATCCTACCCGCTCTCGTCTACCACGAGTACGAACTCCAGCGCAGACGACAACGGTGAGTACCGCACCTACGACACAGGGGAGGGGGGGAGGAGGAAGGGTTACGGGCACACACATACGCATCACACCCACCCCCCAACTATCTACACACCAATGCAGAGCACCAAGTCAAAGTGACCCCACCCAAACCCCCCGGAATAACGAAAAGATATGATTCAAGTGAGAAACAACATTTATGTACAAAATAGGTTCATCGAAGACATGGCAAAATAGGTAAATGATGGAAAAGATTTCAAATGTAAACATTGCGTGACCGAGAAATAGAGGCAGAAAGTCCCGCACAGTCACAGAAATTGCAAATGTCCGTGGGCCGAAGTGTATCAACACTTGGGCAAAGCCCACACAGGAGCCCTGAGTCCGTTGGAGAGAACACTGCAGGGGCATCAGATGACAAAACTACAGGCACCTCAGGGGGAAGGGAAAGGGGGGCACCACAGCCACATGAGTCCACGACGCCAGATCCAAGAAGGGGCCACCATGCCCACTGTCCAATCCTGGGGAGTGCAAAGCCACAGTCTCTCAAGTCTCAACAGTGGGTGGCTTGCCCACTGTCATATCCTGGGGAGTGCAAAGTCACAGTCCATCAAGTGGATAACAGTCTCCACAGGCAATGAAGGAGGCAGGGTGGGCCGAGTGCAGCGTGAACATTAGCACGACACAGAACCGGCACAGTCATTGGCCCAGCGGTGCTTGAGACGGCGGGGCCCAGCGGAGCGGTGCTTGACAGGAAGGGCCCAGCGGAGCGGTGCCTGAGATGAAGGGCCCAGCGGAGCGGTGCTTGACAGGAAGGGCCCAGCGGAGCGGTGCTTGAGACGGCGGGGCCCAGCGGAGCGGTGCTTGACAGGAAGGGCCCAGCAGAGCAGTGCCTGAGATGAAGGGCCCAGCGGAGCGGTGCTTGACAGGAAGGGCCCAGCGGAGTGGTGCTTGAGACGGCGGGGCCCAGCGGAGCGGTGCCTGAGATGAAGGGCCCAGCGGAGCGGTGCCTGAGATGAAGGGCCCAGCGGAGCGGTGCTTGACAGGAAGGTCCCAGCGGAGCGGTGCTTGACAGGAAGGGCCCAGCGGAGCGGTGCTTGAGACGGCGGGGCCCAGCGGAGCGGTGCTTGACAGGAAGGGCCCAGCGGAGCGGTGCTTGAGACGGCGGGTGTTAGAAATGGGGTTTTTGGTTGGCAGTCAGGTTACCTCCTGTCCAAGCAAAAGCCCTCACTCTAGTCAGGGTAAGTCACACACTATCCAAGATTATCCTGTGCCCACCCTCTGGTAGCTTGGCACGAGCAGTCAGGCTTAACTTAGAAGGCAATGTGTAAAGTATTTGTGCAATAAATCATACAATACCACCATATAGCACCACAAAAATACACCACACAGTGTTTAGAAAAATATATAATATTTATCAGGATAATTGTAGGTCAAAAAGAATAAAGTTGCAATGGAAAATTGTAGAAATATCACAGGGAAGTGATATAAAGTGTCTTAAGTCTTTAGAATGCAATACAGTGTCTTTCAAGCACAAAGTACCTGGTTTCTGGTGGAAAATCTCCTCAGAGGGCCACAGGAGAAGAGATGCGTGGAAAAAGGGGTGTGTGCGTCGATTTCTCCTCAGCACACACAGACTTGCGTCGTTCTTTTCCACGCGGGGAAGTCGGGCGTCGTTTTCCGGCGCGCAGACAGTCTCTTTTTGTGGATCGCGGGGATTACCAGATGTCCCTGGTCTGTGCGTGGATTCTCCTGCTTGTTTTCCGGCTGCGCGTCGTTCTGCGGGGCTGCGCGTCGAAGTTTCGATCTCACGGTAGGCGTCGCGTCGATTTCTCCTTGGAAGTCGGGCGGCGTTGTCCTTGCGAGGCCGTGCGTCGAAAGTTTGGTCTCACGGCAGGCGTCGCGTCGATTTCTCCTTGGAAGTCGGGCGGCGTTGTCCTTGCGAGGCCGTGCGTCAAAGTTTCGCACTCACGGTGGGCGTCGCGTCGATTTCTCCTGGAAAGTCGAACGGCTTTGTCCTTGCGAGGTTGTGCGTCGAAGTCTCGATCGTCCCGAGGGCGTTGTGTCGATCAGCGTCGGTGTGCGGCGTTTTTCTCGCCGCGAAACAAGCTGTGCGTCGAAATTTTCGGCGCACGGAGCGTCCAAGTGAAAGGAAGAAGTCTTTTTGGTCCTGAGACTTCAAGGAACAGGAGGCAAGCTCTATCCAAGCCCTTGGAGAGCACTTTCACAGCCAGACAAGAGTTCAGCAAGGCAGCAGGGCAACAGCAAGACAGCAGTCCTTTGTAGAAAGCAGACAGGTGAGTCCTTTGAGCAGCCAGGCAGTTCTTCTTGGCAGGATGTAGTTTCTGGTTCCGGTTTCTTCTCCAGCAAGTGTCTGATGAGGTAGGGCAGAGGCCCTGTTTTATACCCAAATGTGCCTTTGAAGTGGGGGAGACTTCAAAGAGTGGCTAAGAAGTGCACCAGGTCCCCTTTCAGTTCAATCCTGTCTGCCAGGGTCCCAGTAGGGGGTGTGGCAGTCCTTTGTGTGAGGGCAGGCCCTCCACCCTCCCAGCCCAGGAAGACCCATTCAAAATGCAGATGTATGCAAGTGAGGCTGAGTACCCTGTGTTTGGGGTGTGTCTGAGTGCATGCACAAGGAGCTGTCAACTAAACCTAGCCAGACGTGGATTGTAAGGCACAGAAGGATTTAAGTGCAAAGAAATGCTCACTTTCTAAAAGTGGCATTTCTAGAATAGTAATATTAAATCCGACTTCACCAGTCAGTAGGATCTTGTATTACCATTCTGGCCATACTAAATATGACCTCCCTGCTCCTTTCAGATCAGCAGCTGCCACTTCAACAGTGTATGAGGGCAGCCCCAATGTTAGCCTATGAAGGGAGCAGGTCTCCCAGTAGTGCAAAAACGAATTTAGGAGTTTTACACTACCAGGACATATAACTACACAGGTACATGTCCTGTCTTTTACCTACACAGCACCCTGCTCTAGGGGATACCCAGGGCACACATTAAGGGTGACTTATATGCAGAAAAAGGGGAGTTCTAGGCTTGGCAAGTACTTTTAAATGCCAAGTCGAGGTGGCAGTGAAACTGCACACACAGGCCTAGCAATGGTAGGCCTGAGACAAGAAAAAGGGGCTACTTAAGTGGGTGGCACAATCCGTGCTGCAGGTCCACTAGTAGCCTTTAATCTATATGCCCTAGGCACCTGGAGTGCACATGACTGGGGACTTATAAGTAGATTAAATAGTTCAATCAGGTATGATCCAAAGTTACCATGTTTACAGAGAGAGAGCATATACACTTTATCACTGGTTAGCAGTGGTAAAGTGCGCAGAGTCTAAAAACCAGCAAAAACAGTATCCAAAAAGAGGAGGGAGGCAGGCAAAAAGTTAGGGGTGACTACCCTAAGGCTGTCAGGTCTAACAGCGGGGCCCAGCGGAGCGGTGCTTGACTGGAAGGGCCCAGCGGAGCGGTGCCTGAGATGAAGGGCCCAGCGGAGCGGTGCTTGACAGGAAGGGCCCAGCGGAGCGGTGCTTGAGACGGCGGGGCCCAGCGGAGCGGTGATTGACAGGAAGGGCCCAGCGGAGCGGTGCCTGAGATGAAGGGCCCAGCGGAGCGGTGCTTGACAGGAAGGTCCCAGCGGAGCGGTGCTTGACAGGAAGGGCCCAGCGGAGCGGTGCTTGAGACGGCGGGGCCCAGCGGAGCGGTGCTTGACAGGAAGGGCCCAGCGGAGCGGTGCTTGAGACGGCGGGGCCCAGCGGAGCGGTGCTTGACTGGAAGGGCCCAGCGGAGCGGTGCCTGAGATGAAGGGCCCAGCGGAGCGGTGCTTGACAGGAAGGGCCCAGCGGAGCGGTGCTTGAGACGGCGGGGCCCAGCGGAGCGGTGATTGACAGGAAGGGCCCAGCGGAGCGGTGCCCGAGATAAAGGGCCCAGCGGAGCGGTGCTTGACAGGAAGGGCCCAGCGGAGCGGTGCTTGAGACGGCGGGGCCCAGCGGAGCGGTGCCTGAGATGAAGGGCTCAGCGGAGCGGTGCTTGAGACGGCGGGGCCCAGCGGAGCGGTGCTTGACAGGAAGGGCCCAGCGGAGCGGTGCCTGACAGGAAGGGCCCAGCGGAGCGGTGCTTGAGACGGCGGGGCCCAGCGGAGCGGTGCTTGACAGGAAGGGCCCAGCGGAGCGGTGCCTGACAGGAAGGGCCCAGCGGAGCGGTGCTTGAGACGGCGGGGCCCAGCGGAGCGGTGCTTGACAGGAAGGGCCCAGCGGAGCGGTGCTTGAGACGGCGGGCCCAGCGGAGCGGTGCTTGACAGGAAGGGCCCAGCGGAGCGGGGCCTGTCTTGGCGGGGCCCTCTTCAGCGGTGCCTTCCTGCACGGCGGGGCCCTCTTCAGCTGTGACTTTCTGGACGGCGGGGCCCTCTTCAGCGGTGCCTTCCTGCATGGCGGGGCCCTCTTCAGCGGTGACTTTCTGGACGGCGGGGCCCTCTTCAGCGGTGCCTTTCTGGACGGCGGGCCCTCTTCAGCGGTGCCTTCCTGCACGGCGGAGCCCTCTTCAGCGGTGCCTTTCTGGACGGCGGGGCCCTCTTCAGCGGTGTTTGTCCTGTAATTCCAGGGAGTCAGACCTGGTCAGGACTCCCTGCTCAGTCGCCCTCCGACCGTGCAGTTGCTGGACCCTTCGGTGACGGTGTCCTCCCTCACACCCAGGATGGGGCTTGTGGGGCCCTCCTTGTCCGCGCTCCTGCTGCCTGACTTCTCCACCCTGCTGCCCTTGCATCCTTCGCTGTGGCTCTCTGGGCCTTGCCTCCCCTGGATGTTGTGGCAGATGAAGTGTCCGAACTTTGGTCCTTGGGGGCAGCCGTGGCACTCCTCCCGCGGCGGCCCCTCACTTTCCGGGTCCTCTTTCCAGGGGGGGGGGCTGGCTGTCCCCTTGCTGCTGACCGATGTCTCACTGCTGGCAAAGGGGGGACTCCAAAATCCATGGACTACGCTGACACGTGAACCCGGGCTGGTGGTGGCTGAGGTGCTCTTGGGACTCTTAGCAGATGGAGGGGGTGGGTCAGGTGAGGGAAAGAGGTCAAGATTGGAGAGGTAACACTTTTTAGGACCAAGGTAAAAGGTAGGTGCAGTGGTTATGGGAGTGGAGGAAGAGGAGGTGGTTGTAGGAGAGTCAGGTGTGCTGTCCTTGGGTGAAGGTGCATGGGCTGCAGGCTGTCGTGAGGTGGTTGGCTGTTGAGTGAGTGGCTGCCTGCGTTTGTGTGTCTTGGAAGAGGGGGTGACAGACACAGTGGGAGAGGACACAGGGGACGTGTCAACGGCAGTGGGGGTGGTGACTGCACGTGTGCGGACTGTACTGGAGGGTGTGCTGGTGATGGGTGTACTGGCTGTTGGTGGTGTGCATGCAGGTGTGAGTGTAGACGTCACAGGGAGGGAGGAGGGAGACGAGGAGGTGGGGGACACAGAGGTGGTAGTGGCTGTTGGCATGTCTGCATCTGGGTGTTGCTTGGGTGAATGTTTGTGTGATCTGTGGTGCTTATGTCTGGATGAGCTGCCCTTGGGTGTTGAGGTGTGTGCAGGCTGGTCTGATGGTGTGGATGGGATAGGCAGAGGAACAGGAGACAGAGACAGGGTGGAGGCAGTTAGAAGAGGGAGGCTGGAAACAGGGACAATGGCTGCCGTCAGTGCTGAGGCCAGAGAATTGAACGATCGTTGATGGGCAGACTGACCCGAATGAATGCCCTCCAGGTATGCATTGCTACGATGCACCTCCCTCTCTACCCCCTGGATGGCATTCATAAGGGTAGTCTGCCCAACAATGATGGTCCTCAGGAGGTCAATGACCTCATCACTGAGGGCAGCAGGGGTAACAGGGGCAGGGGCTGAGGTGCCTGGGGCGAAGGAGATGCCCGCCTTCTTGGGCGAGCGGGCACGGAGCGTAGGCTGAGGGGCTGCTGGGAGGGCGGAGCTGGTGCGCTGGGTGGCGGCTGTACCTGTAGAGGCGGGGGGCATGGATGTTGCCACCACCGCTAGGGAGCTCCCTTCCGAGGACGTGTCGGTGTCGCTGGTTTCACCACGGCTCCCCGTTGTGAAGCTCCCCTCGCCCTCCGTATCACTGGTGGCCTCGGTGTCTGTGCCATGGCCCACCGGGGCCTTGTGAGTCGCAGCTCCCTCGTGCTCCGGTGCCAAGTCTCCTCCGCCTGATGATGCTGAAGCACACATGCACAAGAAGATAAAGAAAAGGGTGGGGGGAGACATAATAAAAGGTTGAGTACATGCATTGTCAACACCGTTGGTGGAGAGGACAGACACAGGAGCCTCATGCACTAAGCCGCGCAATTGGGATACACTACTGAGTACTTGTGAATGGGCCAACAGGTCTAGGGACAACAAACGCGCACATGGGTGATGCAGGACCATGGCTAGCTGTACCTGGCACCGTACAGAGGTGGGGGGCGGGGGCACAGGGACATGGCTAAATGAGAGGAATACAATACAGAAAGCGCCCTGGCCTAATGTCACCCACAGCCCTCCTCCCCCACCCAGGCACCTCCACTGCGCGTAAAGATAGCTGAATGTGCTGGTACTCACCCCCTTGTGTCTGCTGTGATGTCGTCACGCACCCATCCAAATCGGGGTAGGCCACCGCCAGGATCCGGGACATCAGGGGGGTCAGGGTACGACTGGCACCCCTCCTAGGTTGGGAGGCCATCCCCAGCAGTGACTCGGCGGTCTTCCTGGTCCCGCGGCGGATGTCCTCCCACCTCTTGCGGCAGTGGGTGCCCCGTCTGTTGTGGACCCCCAGGTTCCGGACTTCCTTGGCGATGGCACGCCAAATGTCGATCTTCTGATGGGCGCTGACCTATTTGATATGTACAGGGTGGAAATTTAAATATCATCAATATTTCGCATGATAGATGCGATTGGCCCCCCCTCCCCAACCTTGCCATGTGGCACATGCTCTCATCTGTCGTGCCTTGCACTCGTCATTGTCCCCCCACCCCACCATCTTACATCCACCATACACAACCCAGGCATAGCCCATTCAACGTGCACACTGTGTACTTACCTGTTGGTCTGGAGGACCGTAGAGTCGCGCAT
This sequence comes from Pleurodeles waltl, assembly GCF_031143425.1. NCBI lineage: Eukaryota > Metazoa > Chordata > Amphibia > Caudata > Salamandridae > Pleurodeles > Pleurodeles waltl. Next base: position 208,638,779 of record NC_090438.1, on the reverse strand, counting down.
ACTGGGGCAGGACCCCATCCACAAGTTTCTCCAACTCTTCTGTAGTGAAGGCAGGGGCCCTTTCCCCAGTCGCAGCAGCCATTGTATCTCCCAGACCGAGCTCACAGCAGCACTTGCAGTATACGTCCTCTCCTGTGGATGATCAGGTCTCGAGTGATTAATCAGATAGAAAATGGCGGTCACGCCCGCGGCGGCGCGTACCGCCGCGGTGCGTTCCGCGACCGCCGGCGCAGCTAGTCATTGGCTCGTGAAACCCATAGGGTTCGATGTTAACCAATGCGGCTTTGCGCCGCGGTCTTCGACCGCCTACCGCCACGGTGTGTCACGCCAGCGCATTGACCTCACATCCCACTGTCACACTTCTCAGGTCAGGCAGCCGCCATTTCAAGGGCCCACATGGCTTATTTCTACTGCGTCACACAGGCCTAGGCCTTGCATTCCCACTCATACAAGCCATTCAATGCATTGAGAATTGTGTACTGTGCAAGCTGTAGTTACGTACCTGTGGGTTGTTTGACTCTGTGCTCCATGTTGTCCTTCCTAGGCACCGTCCGCTGGGACTTGCGAGGAGAAGGATGAATCCTCCTGTGTACCGACCGCTGGTGGACCTGTCGACAATGGAGGAACGTCATATAATACTTCGCTACCGACTTGACCGAGCCACTATACATGAACTGTGTGCCCAGCTGGAGCCAGCACTGATGTCCCCCATCCGTCAACCCACAGTAATTCCCCCTCTGGTGCTGGTTCTGTCAGTACTCCATTTCTTGGCAAGTGGGTCTTTTCAGACAACAGTGGCCATGTCATCAGGGATGTCTCAGCCTATGTTTTCTAAGGTTTTGTCCAGAGTGTTGTCTGCCCTGACGAAATACATGCGGAGCTACATTATTTTCCCTGAGGAGGGTGATTTGGCCACTGTGAAGGCTGACTTCTATGCCCTTGGACATATCCCCAACATCATTGGTGCCATTGATGGGACCCATGTGGCCTTAGTACCCCCAAAAGACGATGAGCAGGTGTACAGAAACAGGAAAAGTTACCATTCGATGAATGTCCAGGTGGTCTGTTTGGCTGACCAGTACATCTCCCATGTAAATGCCAAGTTCCCGGGGTCAGTGCATGACACGTATGTTATGCGAAATAGCAGCATCCCCTATGTGATGGAACAGCTACAGAGACACCGTGTGTGGCTAATAGGTGACTCTGGTTACCCCAACCTGCCGTGGCTACTGACCCCAGTGAGGAATCCCCGGACCAGGGCAGAGGAACGGTACAATGAGGCCCATGGGCGATCTAGAAGGATCATAGAAAGGACCTTCGGCCTCCTGAAGGCCAGGTTTAGGTGCCTGCATATGACAGGGGGATCCCTAATGTACTCACCCAAGAAGGTGTGCCAGATCATCGTGGCCTGCTGTATGCTTCACAATCTTGCATTGCGACGCCAGGTGCCTTTTCTGCAGGAGGATGGTCCAGATGGTGGTGTTGTAGCAGCTGTGGAGCCTGTGGAGAGTGAAGAGGAGAAAGACGACGGGGACGACACGGACAACAGGGACACGGTCATACAACAGTATTTTCAGTAGCACCCAGGTAAGAATCCCCCACGTCATTTTACATTTACTTCTGGCCTCCTGCATCTCTACTTTCTGTGTTTCCCCCCCAGTTCCTTTCAACTGAATTGTGACTTTCCCTTGCCTTTTCAGAGCTGTATGACCCACTGCGTGACTTCTGGTTTGTTCGGCCATGGAGTAAAGCAAATTGACATTGGTATGTTGTCATCACAATGTAACTGTACATTTTTGACCCGTTATGTGTAATACATTTGTTAAGAATACAAGCAGACTCCTGAGTGTTTTAAGTGCAATAAGTGATTTATTTAAAGTGCTACATATAGGTCCATGATAGTAAAACGGTGATGGGTGGGGGTGGAGTGATGTCCATGGCAGAGTCCAGTTCTCGGTCGCACAGGTGCATTGTCCATATGCCTGTGGAAGGATGGAGCAGGGGCAGTTCAAGGTTGGACAGGGTGACGATGTGGGACAGTGAAATGACATCCGGGGCGATCTTAGGCTGGTGGGGGTCTTGGCATCCTACTCTGTCTTCCTTTGTGATCTCAGGCTCCTCTTGCGGGGTGGTTGATCTTCAGCAGGAGGTGGGGTTCTGGTGGCCCGTCGTTGTGTGGGGGCCTCCTGTCCACTAGCGCCGGCGGAGGTGGTAGGCTGTTCCTGGTCCGGGCTGGTGACAGGGGCCCTTTGGGGTGCCACATGGTCCCGCAATGTGGTGACTATTAGGTTCAGGGCCTGGACGATGTTCCTGAGCTCCTCTCTGTACCCCATGTACCGTTCCTCCTGCTGTGCCTGGATCTCCTGGAACCTGGCCATTACCGTCGCCATCGTCTCCTGGGAGCGGTGGTATGCTCCCATGATGGTGGTGAGGGCCTCTTGGAGAGTCGGTTCCCTGGGCCTGTCCTCCCCCCCCTGTCGCACTGCAGCCCTCCCAGTTGCCCTGTTTCCCCGGGCCTCTGTCCCCTGGACGGTGTGCCCACTACCACTGCCCCCAGGTCCCTGTTGTTGTTGGGGTGTTGGGTCAGCCTGGGTGCCCTGTAGTGGCGGACACACCGCTGATTGACCTGTCCTGGAGACAGAGGCATGGGCCTGCTGGGTGGGAGCGGTGGTGATATTCCCAGAGGGGGTTCGGTCTGCTGTGGCCTGTGTCTGTGTGTGGGGAACCGACTGTCCAGAGGTCCCCGATGGTCCGGGCTGGTCGTCAGGTTCCAGGTCGACAGAGCTGCTGTCCTCACTGCAGGCCTGTTCTGGGGGTGGGATGGACATATCTGGACCCTCCTGGCCAGTGTGTTGGCGTTCGGGCCCTGCAGGGGTGAAAGAGTATGGTTATTGCTTCTGTGTGTTCCATGGTGTGCGATTTGTGGGTGCCCTTGTCCCCCAGTGCTGGCATCCCCTTGTGGCAGGAGTTGTGAGGGTGGTTTGTGGGGGGGCTGGGTATGTGCAGTGGTCATGCATAGGTGATGGGTGTCCATGGTTTGTGTTGGCATTCAGGGTTTGGTTTTGGGTTGGGTGGGTTGTGCTGGTGAGACATTGGCAGGGGGGATGTGTGCTGGGGGGTTGGGGGTGAGGGTGGGGGTGTGGGTTGGCATGCTGGTGGTTGGGGGGGGGAGTAGTTGAGACTAGACTTACCAGAGTCCATTCCTCCGCCTACTCCAGCGAGGCCCGCAGGATGCAGGATGTTAAGGACCTCTTGCTCCCATGCTGTGAATTCGGGGTGGTGGTCCGCCGTCAGTCCTCTGCACAGCGATGTTGTGTCTGGAGACCATCGACCGTACCTTCCCCCGTAGGTCGTTCCAGCACTTTCTGATGTCTTCCCGGTTTCTGGGATGCTGTCCCACAGCGTTGACCCTGTCGACAATCCTCTGCCATAGCTCCGCCTTCCTGGCTATTGTGGTGTGTTGCACCTGTGTGCCGAAGAGCTGGGGCTCTACCCTTATGATTTCCTCCACCATGACCCGGAGTTCTTGGTCCGAAAACCTGGGGTGTCTTTGGGGTGCCATGGGGTGGTGTGGATGAGGTGTGGGTGGTGTTTGTGGTGATGTGAGTGGTGGTGTGTGGTGATGTGTGCGTAGATGTGGTGTGGTTGATGATGTTGGGTTCCTGTGTGTGTTGGGGTTTTCGATTGCTGTGCTCGCTCGCTCTCTCTCTCTCGCCTTCTCTCCGATTTCCAACTAGTGGGGGTTTGTGGGTGATGTGGGTGTGTGTTTTATAGTTGCTTGGATGTGTGGGGGTGGTGTTTGTATGTGTATCAGGTGTGTGTATTTCAAATTGTCCAATGTGGCTGGGTTTTGGAGCCAGGGTGTGTATTTTGACCACGGCGGTGTGTACCGCCAATGGAATACCGCGGTTGAAAGACCGCCGCGTGGATTGGTGGGTCGTAATGGCATGGGCGTGTTTGAGTTGGCGTGGCGGTGGAGGTTTGGTCATCTCCAGTTTATCGCTGCCCGCTGATGAGGCGGCCTTCCGTGGATGTCGGGTTTTTGGCGGCTTGGCAGTTGTTGGTCAGAATGACCGTGGCAGGTTACCGCGGCCGCGGCGGTAGAATGGCGGTCTTCTGACCGGCGGTAAGAGCCTTTTACCGCCAGGGTCAGAATGACCCCCTTAATGTTTTCTAGCGCATAGAAACGAATAGTGCTAATCTGGTCATCTGGTCGCACCTCGACCGGGGCAAAGTCAAAGTTTAAGGCCGACCGCGATGGAGCCTTGCTAGGCTACAGCAAGTGGGTGGCCTCGGTCAAAAGTTTACCTTCGGACTAAGTTGGTTTCTTGAAGATTTTCTTCAGCGGGACGACCTTTCTCGGTTACGCGTTGCAGGAGCCCTTGGTGAAAATTTCTACGTTCGGACTTAGACAATCTTTCGAGATGAAAATCCTTCGACCGGGCTGAACCTGAATCTTGATCCGACGTCCCTGGAGCCCTCTTCGGATACACTGTGCAGGAGGTATCGGTCAACTTTCTACATTCGGACTTAGTCACTTTTTCAGAGACTTTCTTCAGCGGGATGAACCTGCAAGTCAGGACAGGTCGCGTTTGAGGCAAGCCGGCTAGAGTTGCCGCAGAGGGTCGGTCCCTCTATGGACCTTTTTTCAAATAGGTTTTTAATCTTCTCCAAACTTCTGGATCTTCTTCCGGAAGGTCTTTTAAGGTTCTTTTGGAGTCCACAGCTCACCTCAAGGTTCCAGAAGCTCTGAGTTGCTCCTTAAGGGGGCGGACTACAACCCCTTGAATGCACCTGGCTCAGACTGAAAACGGCCACTGGACAGTGGTCAGCTGGTCAGTTTCTTTAGGATCTGAGACAGGGGACTCTGGTTAGCAATGATGCACCTGTACCAGTTGAAGCCAGGCAGAGTCCTTCTTGTGATGGGCCCCAAGTGTGCAGCTGGTGCAGTCCTTCAGAGTGCAGTGTCAAGGTGCAGGCCAGGGGTCTAGCAGGGCAGTCCTTCTTCCTCTGAGGTTCTTCCTTGCAGGGATCTGGTAGGGATCTGAGGTGTGGTGCAGCTCAGCCATATTTATCTTTGCTCCTGGGTGAAAAACAGGGGGATCCTGAGTGTCCAATCAGAGGCAGGGTCCTTCCCCCTATGATGACAACTTCCTGGGAAGTGTGGCAAAAATTTATCCCAGGGAGCAACAGTCTTCAAAAGTCCATCATAGCTGAAAAAGATTTTTGGAGTTAGATCTGGCTGAGCCCACCCACTGATGTGGCTAAAAATCCCAAACACACCCTTCTCCTGCCCTCTCCTAATCTAATCAAGAGGACACCTAATTGTCTGGGGTTGCAGGATGTCAGGGAGGTGTTGGGTTGCTCCAAATGTCCTTCCCTGCCTTTGCAGACCAGTTTGGTAGCCCTCCCCCCTTCCTGCTTCCCCATCTGCTGAGGCAGTTCTCCTCCCCAAGGCACATCCTTTGTGTTAAATCCAACAATTGCAAGTTGTGGGATTTATTATAACAAATAATTTGATAACACACCCGAGGTATCTGACAATTAAGGGGACTTTGTTAATTAAAATAAAGTCTCCCCATTTTAGCCTATGGAGGCCATTTTTTACAGTGAGGGAAAACGAATTGGCTATTACCTCACCAGGACTTATAAAACAATTTTTATAAGGTCCTTGCTTATAGTTACAAGGCACCCAACCCTGGGGACACATAGGGCACAACTTAGGGGTGACATATGTATAAATAGGTTAGTTTAAGACTTTGGAAGTACTTTTAATACCAAAGTCGAATTTGCATATAAAAGGATGAAAAGAATGAGTGAGCCTCTTCATGGATTCAAACATGTTAGCAGCACAGCTCTTGAAGAGTATGCCCCCACCAACAGCTACTATCACCAGGTGAAACTGAATTGAATCGAGATAACTTTCAGAATTCAGTAGTTTTTAATTAGAAAGAGTAGTCCTGCCCTGCAATATGTTATTCTGGTGATATGAAGTCTTCTAGCAAGTCTAAAAAAGCCTCACACCACTGAAATAGACATTGATCACATTCCAAAGATTCATGTTAGGTCCCAACTGTATGCATTATTTGTGAGATAAAATACTATATTGTAACCCCACCTCACACAGAAGCTTACCAGGTAGTTCAATTGTTTGAGGATCTGCTGCCATTGAGATGTTTGAAGCTAAGAGTAATCATTACAGTCGGCCCCTTGACATAGATGCAGAGTCGCATCAAGTTGTATCTGATAATCTGAATAACCGCCATCAGCACTTTGCATGCTGGGATCTGTGGTTGAACTTTTCCCATTATTTGAATGAGACTACAAATACCAAAATGTATGGTGTTGGTGGCCACAAAGACTAAACTGACTGAATATGTCACTTGAGACATGGGGTCACTTGGCAGAAATTCTTCTTAATCGAATAATAGTTAGCTTATCACTTAGGTGCTTCAAGATTATCAGCTTCACAGTGGATGGTATTTCATTAGCAAATGAACTTTTGATGTAGCTTTCGACATTGTTGAGACTTTATGAACTAATAAAAGGACAATTAATATATGTGAGTGACTTGATTTATGAATGTAAATTAAACATTTATGAATTACTGATGTAAATTTGCAATCGTAATTCATGAAATTTATGTACCTAAGTTGATCTTGGTTTATGAACCAGGCCTGACCCCGGCCTTGTGGATGTTTGTGTAAAAGAGACATTAAACCTCAGAGAAAGACTATTTTTGTTTGAATCAGACACATTTTACTGAAACTAAATCATAGTCTAAACCCACTGCACCAGGATATTCTTGCTGACCCTGGAAAGATGTGATTGGGGAGTTTCTCAGTCTGGGGCCACGGCGTGAAACAATTTAAAACATTCGAGAGGTGAGTTGAGGTCTCAAGCAAGGCTCAGCTGGGTGTTTTCATGTTTCCATATCTACCAAATCTGGGAACTCTAGGAAGCAGGGATAAACAAGGGACAACAGGAAAAGCATTGACAACGGAGAAAGAGTTGACGATAGAGGAAGAAGGAAATAAAAAGTAGCTGGAGTAGTGGAAGGGCACTGATGAAGACATTAATCAATACTTGGTCCATGCTCCATCACAAGGGCAAACACACAGAAAGGATGTGAATCAATCTATCAATCAAGGATTTATAGAGCGCACTAATCACCCTTTAGGGCCTGAAGGCGCTGGGGGGGGGGGGAAGCTACTGGTCGTTAAGCCATGTCTTGAGGCGTTTCCTGAATGTCAAGAAGTCTTGGGTCTGACAAAGGTGGAACGGTAGGGAGTTCCAGGTCTTGGCGGCTAGGTGAGAGAAGGATCTTCCTCCGGCAGTGGTGCGGCGGATGCGGGGGATGGAGGCGAGGGCGAGGCTGGCGGAGCGTAGATTGCAGGTGGGGGTGTGGAAGGTGAGTCTGTCGTTGAGGTAGGCTGGGCCTGTGTTGTGGAGGGCCTTGTGTGCGTGGATGAGGAGTTTGAAGGTGATCCGCTTTGATACTGTTAGCCAGTGAAGGTCTCTGGGGTGGGGGAAATGTGGTCACGGCGTGGGATGTCCAGAATGAGGCGGGCGGATGCGTTATGGATTCTTTGCAGTTTTGTTAGGAGTTTGGTTGTTATTCCTGTATATAGGGCGTTTCCGTAGTCCAATCGGCTGCTGACCAGGGCGTGGGTGGCAGTTTTCCTGGTTTCAACGGGAATCCACTTGAAGATTTTGCGCAGCGTGCGTAGAGGGTTGTAGCAGGAAGAGGAGATGGCATTGACCTGCTGAGTCATGCTGAGTGTGGAGTCCAAGATGAAGCCTAGGTTGCGTGCGTGGGTGGTGGGTGAGGGCGCGGTTCCTAGGGAGGTGGGCCACCAGGAGTCATTCCAAGTTGAGGGGTTGGTGCCAAAGATGAGGATTTCTGTCTTGTCTGTGTTTAACTTGAGGTGGCTTGATTCCATCCAGCTGGCGATTGCGTGAAGTCCGTTGTGGAGGTTGTTCTTTGCAGTTGTAGAGTCTTTCGTGAGGGAGAGGATGAGCTGAGTGTCATCTGCGTAGGAAACTATGTTGATGTGGTGGGTTCGTGCGATGTTGCAGAGGGGGGCCATGTAAACGTTGAAGAGCATGGGGCTGAGCGAAGATCCTTGGGGAACACCACAGATGATTCTAGAAGCTTCTGACAGGAACGGTGGGAGGCGGACTCTCTGGGTTCTGCCTGAGAGAAATGACGAGATACAGTCGAGTGCCTTGTCGCAGATTCCAGCGTTGTGGAGGCGTGTGCGGAGAGTGTGATGACATACCGTGTCGAAAGCTGCGGAGACGTCCAGGAGGATGAGTGCTGCTGTTTCTCCTTCGTCGAGCATGGTCCTAATGTCGTCTGTGGCAGCAATGAGTGCAGTCTCAGTGCTGTGGTTTCTGCGGAATCCGGATTGGGAGGTGTTGAGTGCCTTGCTGTCTTCCAGGAACCGGGATAGTTGGCTGTTTACAATTTTTTCGATGACCTTGGCTGGGAAGGGGAGGAGGGAGATCAGCCGGTAGTTTTTGGGGTTGTCTGGGTCTGCCTTTGGTTTCTTTAGCAGGGCGTTGATTTCTGCGTGCTTCCATCTCTCTGGGAAGGTGGCTGACTCGAAGAAGCTGTTGATGGTTTTGCAGAGGTGGGGGGCGATGATGATGTTTGCCTTATTGAAGATATGGTGTGGGCAGGGGTCCGATGGTGATCCGGAGTGGATGGAGGCCATGGTGGTGGCGGTGTCCTCTGTGCTGACGGGGGTCCAGGTGTGGATGAGGTGGGTGGAGAGCTCATTGACGATGCCGAAGAGCCGAAGAGCTCTTTACTGTTGTGAGCGATGGCGTCAGTGCGGTTTTTGAAGTGGGTCCTTTTGGTGGTGCGGATGTGAAGTGAGGATGGGCTGAAATGAGACTGAGGATGAAGCCAACCAATTGTAATTAATGGGCAGGTTCTAAGCCCTTTTACATTTCTTTTTAAGTTAGCAAACAATCTCTCCAGCAACATACTATGCGCTGTCTCAGGCAAGACCTAAAATGTGTATATTTTGTCAAATTTTAGTAGCGTTTCACCTTAGTGCATCAGATTATATCACTGTATTGAGGGGCATTTATTAATTGATACTTTCAAACATCGACTTAGAAGCATTCATGCCTCCCCCTGGTAGGGGACAACACCATTAGTAAACAAAGAAAAAAAAAGTGTATATTTTGTCAAATTTTAGTAGCGTTTCACCTTAGTGCATCAGATTATATAACTGTATTGAGGGGCATTTATTAATTGATACTTTCAAACATTGACTTAGAAGCATTCATGCCTCCCCCTGGTCGGGGACAACACCATTAGTAAACAAAGAAGCAGGTCATTTGTCATGTGTCACCTCTGAGTGGCCTAGGTTGCTATGATACTTGGAACAGTGTTATAGTTTGGTAAAGCAAACAAAAGCAGGCCTTGAAAAATCTACTTTTCCACTCGCTATGGCGAGTCTGATTTTATCAGCTGAGCTATTTTTAGGGTCTACTAGCTGTGTCTGGCAAGAAAGTTCGATCTGGCAAAGAACAGGTGTTCTGTTCATTCAGAAAGTGAATGAGCAATACAGATGCCTTTAAATCATGTTTTTATCTTGTCACATTTCCTGTGTGATCAAAGACACAAGTAAAATGTCAGCTTACGTCTTCATACAAATTAATGCTTATTTTATCCTGGAGATTGGTGTTTACAAAATCTTCTAACTTTGCAGTTGGAGAAAGAAAAGTGAACTGTCTGACAATCATGTTAGGATACATGCAGATATTTTCCACAATAACATACTCAAGAGCTACAGTGACTTTATACCCCATCCCACCTCAGAATACCCAATTCGGCAACGGCAATCCCCAACAACAAGAACTCCCATCAATTAATGAACTGGAACCCCTTCACCACAGAAGACACTGTCGGAATTATGTAGACCATCCATTTAAGGGCCCCACTGACCCCTGCTCTCACCACAGCTACAACTTGAGAGGAACACTGATCAGCGCCAACCTCACCACCATCATCAACACCTCCATTCATACCTGATACTTCCCAGATAACTGGAAACATGCAGCGGTCATAGGTCTCCTGAAGAAACCTTTGGCAGACACAGAAGAACTGAGCAACTACACACCCATTTTGCTCCTACCATTCCCGTCCAAAGTCATGGACAAAGAGATCAACAGGTAACTCTCCTCCCACCTAGAGCAACATCACCTCCTGGACATCACTCAGTCAGGGTTCAGCTGCAACCACAGCACAGAAACTGCCATATTAGCAGCAACACACAACATCCGGACCATCAGAGACAGATGGGAAGCCATGGCCCTCATCCTCCTCGGCCTCTTAGCTCCCTTTGTCTCTATATCCCACTGTACCCTCATCTCTAAACATCATGACTCAGGTATCCAAGGACCCGCCATGAGATAGATTGCCTGATTTCTCTCCGACAGAACGCAACAAGTCAGACTGTCCCCCATACACATTTGAACCCAAGAACCTAATATGCAGAGTCCCTCAAAGACCCTGCTTCAGCCCAATACTTTTCAACATGCAAAAGGCACCCCTTACCCATTTCATAAGAGCCCATGACATCAACATTATCTCCTGTGCTGACGACACATAGCTCATCCTCTCCCACATTGACAAAAACACCACCAGGACTAATTTTACCTCCTGCATGACCAACTTAGCAGAAATTGTAGTACTGTCCCTCATGTCACAATGATCATCTATGAGTGACAGTTTATGTTAATCAAAGTACTAATGCTTTGATTGTAAATTGACACACTGAGAAGCCATGATAGTGTGCATTCACCGTAGACTAACCACTGAAACCTAGGTGGTATCAATATTAAATTACATGTTTGGAGAATTAATCTGTCATTATGATATAATGTAGAGTCTAAACTAATAGTCTGCATTGAAACTATATTGAATTTCTGAAAATAAATGTTTGAAATTCATATGCAAAAAGTAGAGAAGTATAGTTCTGCGTCACACTGATGGAAATGTATTGACAATGTTATTTCATTTTAACGTTGTTGAATTATGGATGCTAATGATGATTTATTAATGCTAAATATATAGCTTGCATTTTAAATTGAGTTCTATTTGAATGTATTAATGTGTTGTTTTAATTCACTCGAAATGGCCTAAGTGAGGCCTGCTAGGCCCTGAATTAGTGACTGTGCAGAAGATGTCAAGTCATCTTGCTTACATGTACATTTCTTACAGACTTCGTTCCCATGAGAAGTCTAGCCTCTTCTACACAGAGAGAGAGAGTGTGTGGGAAAATGGCCTTGAGGAGAGAACATCCTGCACTGTGGACTGAAAATGTAAACATTTGTTTCAATCTTGCAGGGAAGAGTACAGAAGCACACTGCTTTCATGACAAATCTGGGGAAGCATGCAGATGTTTCAAGTTGGAGTTACATGATTTATTTCTATTGGATGTTGCCTTTTTAATGCCAAATGCAATGTTGCACTAACATTGCCCTATGAACTTTAAAATATTGATGCCCAACTTGACTTGGTCAGAACCCCTGGAGACCAGGCAGATGCTGGACTTGCATTTTCCCAAGCAGAACTTCTCCTGCCATTGCTTGATGAGCCCCTTGAACCCTGAGAGGTATTGGCCTCTCTGCCCTTGCCCCTTTGAAATGCCTTGTTGAGACTTTGAGATTTTTTCCTAACCCAAAACAGAAGACTCTTGACCTTGCTTCTGCCATGGTGACATTTCTCTTCTTACTTACTTTTAAGCCATTTTAGCTAGTAACCTAATGCCCAAGATTATCTTTTTCCAAATTCTTTTTATCTTTTTATTCCTTTCTGCTTTTTGCCCACACGTTTCATCCAGCACATTATTTCCTGATTGTTTAACCTTTATGGTTTTCCCTTGCCCAAATTGGCTGAACCTTGATGATTTTAATTGCATTAATGCTTGTTAAAACTGGGCAATGCTTGTTCCCTACCTACCAGATCATTTCACTGATGTTCTGTATTGTCTTTAATGAATGCCTAGTCTCTTAATGTTAGTCCGCCTGAACTTATTTTGTCGCCTTGGTCAGCCCTTGGTAATACTGTATCTCCATAATTTTGTCTTCAGAATTGTCTATATGAATTTGAGTTTAAGTTTTTAATGAAAACCTTTAACTTTATTCCTGACTGGAGTTTTCTTTGCATGGCCACATTGGTCCTACTGTCTAATGTAATTGGTGTACACTGAAATTTGCTGTTTGGTTCTAGCACACCTTCATGAAGGGTCCAAAGATCCATTTACCTCGTCAAGCATTGATTCCTGCGATTGCCCAGTCCACATTTTGTCCACCTCGAATAGTGTCCCATGGACTGTTTCAAAGACTGATGAAGTTCCAGCATCGGTCCTGCGAGAGGCAGATGTATGAGTATTAATAGGGTTTTGCACTTGCTTTTTGCCTGAATATTGTGGTAAAGTGTGATGCTGTGAAGTGTTTTGCGGAGTCGTCATACTCATTTGATTGTGGTGCTTGTTTTTAAGAAATGTCTGCAGTCGTTATTGACGGATCCATCTTGGCCTAAGATCCCATGATAAAGCACAAGTGTAGAAGACACTTGCTTAATGTATTGTCTGCAGGTGCTTGCCATGAGTTGTCGTTAACAATGCCAATAATTTCCTTGAATGAGAATGAGTTTTGGTTGGTGTCAAGTGAACCCTGAGTGCACATGGAGGATCTGTATCAACCGGAATAAGGCTTGCTGGTCAAGTTCCACTCATTGTGTAATTGTGTAAGCTACAGTCGGAAGGTGTATCTCCGTATAGCTTTGAAGTGTTTCAGTTCAGACAGGTTATTGGTTTTTGCTCGCAATATTTTGCATTCGGTGTCTGTGAGCGATTGTGTGAGAGACAACTGTGAAGCAACTTCATTGCTGAAAGAAGTGAGTGTGACGTCATCGTGTGCTGCATTGGTATAGGATGGTTGGTGCGAAGCTGCACTGGTATTGGTGGACAGTTCCACATTGCTATTGGTTAAAAACATTGTGGGATTAAAGTTAGATCCTGATTTGAATGAAAAGTTATTGTGACTTATCGAATTTTATTAAAATGAAGTTCTTTAAAGCTTTAAAAAGTGCATAAAAAAGAGATGTATTTATTCCAGTTAGAAAGGGTATAGAGACCCTACTCAAAGGTACTACAGGTCACTATGTTTCATCCAAAAAAAAAAGTATGCATGTTTGTGGCTTGAACAATGATGTATGATTACTGATAAAGAAGGTGCATTTCCACGTTATGGAACTTTTAATCTAAGAATTGTAAAATATTTGATGCAAGTGCTTTATGGGATGAAACCATCTCCAAGATCCGCACAATTTGAAGCCCTTAGTTTTTGGCAACTCATAGCACATCAGAAAATTACAACTAAATATGAGATCAGAATGCAGAAAGCAATCAAAACACTTGGGAAGGCAAGATGGGATGTAGAACAGAAAATTTGGAGAGCGAACAGAATTGAGGGAGTTAGGATGTATCCAGCTATTTCTAGTGAAGATGGAGAATGCATTAAACCCAAGGCAAAGAAAAAGATAGGAAAGGCAGAGCAGACAACAGATACAGAGGATAAAAAGACAGTCACATATGAGAGTGAATCAGATCTTGTTGAATTGTCCGCCTCAGTACAATTCCGTTAAGGTAAGAGCAAGAAGTGAAGCTTTCCAAAATGTAACCCCAAATGTGCCTGACACTACAGTAGCAAAAACTCTGAATCAGATAGTACAAGGACATCTGCAAGTTCAGTGACACAGATTCCTGAAGTGAATCAACCAGTTCAAAGCTTCAACACAGTTCAGCCTTTTTCAAGTCTTACTGTGAATCCGATTGTGCCAAATTCTAATGTGAACCAGTCGGTGTAGTCACCTTATGTGAATCTACCTGTGCAAAATGTAATCCTGACTCAACCAGTGCAAATGTTCCGTCCAGGTCATTCAATAGAAAATGCTTCACTATCCCAAACAGGACAGAGTTTCAGTACGGTCTTAACAGGACAGAGTGTAGGACAATTCCTCAGAGTCAGACAAATCATATTGGTCCAGATACAGTTCCCGTGACTATAGGTTCCCTTGTACTCTTGTATGCTTCAGGTACGTCTGGAAGCAATGCACATTCACTGAATGTCCCGACAGTTCCTGATACACCAGTTACATCCTCTGGATGTCACCAGTTGACATGGAGAGATCAGTGTATTCTAACAAGTCAGAGTTGTAGAGAACAGGTTTTCTTGTTAGATTGTTAAATGCTACACAAATTGCAGATCCAAACCTAATAACAAGTCAGACAGGATTTACTTCTAATGCAAGGTTTCCTCAGAGAGCCTTACCTTATTTTGTGCCCAGACCAGATCAGTTCCCGAATGTTAACTGCATCACTCCACAAGGAGGAGTACACTATAATGCACCAGAGATCATGTTTATTTTTAATACTTCGACTGTTAAGAGCAGAAGTATCACAGAATAATCCTGTGAGCTGGTGTCACTGCAGAGCAGCTAAATAACTAGTTAAATATTTTGAGTCACCATTGACTCTAGAAGCCTGCATATAATTGTTCCCCCATACAAGGTGGGGGATGATATCTACAAGTGGTTTGCTGTACTTGAGAGGGCCTGCAAAGTTCAGAGGGTCCTTCAAAGGCAGTGGGCTGCTATTCTGTGGTTGTTCTTTTCTGACAAGGGGACGTATAGACTTCTCACTGTCAGACAATTACAGTATTCTTAAAACTGTATTCTTGGATGGATTTGGCTTAACCACTGAACAATAGAGGATAGAGCTCAGAGAAACCAGAAAAGAGTCATCACAAGATTAGATAGACTTTGTGGACTGTTCTGCGAAGGCTTTAGAAGGTTGGTTACATGACAGCAAAGTGTCTGACTATGAGGGTATATAGAATCTAATTTGGAGAGAGCATATTCAGAATAACTGTGTGTCTGATTTGTTACACCAATACTTGGTAGACTCAGCTCTGACCTCTCCCCAAGAACTGGGAAAGAAGGCACACAAATAAGTCAGAACAAGGGTGAGCAGGAAAACTCATACAGGGGGATACAAAGACAAGAAGAAGGATGGTAAGTCACATGATAAAGGTGGGAACAAAGATAACAAGCAAAAGGCTTCATCAGGGGCACAAAAATCGTTTGGGGTATGGCTAAGTACTCTTCCAACCAACAGAATAAAAAGCCTTGGCATTATATGTGTAAGAACAAAGGCTGCTGAGCAAGTGACAGTACTTGTCTCCCACCACCACAACCCCCACTGCTTCCACTAGTGCCCCTAGTAATAGCAGTGGTGGTGGGAAAACAACACTATAAATAGCCAGTCCAAGGGTGTAGCAGGGCTCACTCTGGGTAATGTAGTGGGGGTTGGTTTAGTTAGGGAAACCACTGAGGCTGTTTTAGTCTCTGATAGTGGCATTGACCTTGCCACCCTCGTTGCATGTCCCCTTAATATGGATTGTTGCTTGTCCCCTTAATATGGATAAGTACAAGCAACAACCCCCAATGAATGGTGTTCAGGGTGAGGCACACAGGGACAAAGGTGCCAGTGTCACAAAGGTGATGGAAAAACTGGTAACCCCTGAGCAACACCTACTTATAACACTGTTAGCCACCCCATGGCTGTTGTTGATCTCAACTGTGGGGGTGGGGGGTGTTACTGGTCCAAAGAAAGTTGTGGTAGCCACAGACCTACCTGTAGAGTATCTACTATGCAATGATCTGGCGACTTCAGCTTGGGCTGAGGTGGAGTTGGAAGCGCATGCAGCAATGCTGAGCATTCCTGGCCATATCTTTGCTTTGAGTAAGGCTCAAGCCAACAGGCAAAGAGGACAAGGAAACTTGGATTCTGGAACAATGGACCAAGTGCTCCCAACAACTAGGGAAAGGGTAAAATCCACTATCCCTCCCTCCACTGAAGATTCCCTTTTTGAGGAGGAGGAGTCTACTCCCTGTACAGAACCTATACCAGAGGCACTTCAGGGTGACACAGCTGAGCTTTTGGGTGCGGAGGGGGGTGCCAGGGAGGAGTTAGTGTGGCTCAGCAAACCTATCCCACACTTGAGGGTTTGAGACAGCAAGCTGTCAAACAGGAAGCAGGGGGTGTCAGTGACTCTCACAGAGTGTACTGGGAAAATAGTCTCCCATACACAGAGGCAAAGGATCCAAAACCTGGTGCTACCAGGAGACTGGTCATGCCCTGGCAGTATAGGGAGTTATTAGCACATGACATTCCCCTTGCTGGACATCTGGGGCAAAGCAAGACCCGGGACAGACTGGTCCCTCACTTTCACTGACCTCACATGTCAGAAGACACAAAAGAGTTTTTTCGCTCTTGTGTCACTTGCCAAGCCAGTGGTAAGACTAGTGGCTCCCCAAAGCCCCCCTTGATCCCACTGCCAGTGGTTGGGGTGCCCTTTGAAAGGGTAGAGGTTGACATAGTTGCCCCCCTTGACCCTCCTACTGCTTCTGACAATAGGTTTATCTTGGTGGTAGTGGACCATGCCACTAGATATCCAGAAGGAATACTTCTGAGGACCACTGTAGCTCTTGCAGTAGCAAAGGCCCTCCTTGGAATATTTTCCAGTGTGGGCTTCCCAAAGAGGTGGTGTCAGACAGAGTAAGCAACTTCATGTCTGCATACCTTAAATCAATGTGGAAATAGTGTGGGGTAACCTACAAGTTCACCACACCTTACCATCCCCAGACAAATGGGTTGGTTGAGAGATTTAAGAAAACTCTCAAAGGTATGATTATGGGACTATCTCAAAAGCTCAGAAGGAGATGGGATGTTCTGTTGCTATGCCTCCTTTTTGCCTACAGAGAGGTACCCCAGAAGGGAGTGGGCTACAGCCCACTTGAACTCCTTTTTTGTCACCCTGTTAGGGGTCCATTAGCTCTTGTGAATGGCGTGGGAGCAACCCTTAAAGCCCCCTAAACAAGATATAGTGGACTATGTGCTTAGTTTAAGATCTAGATTAGCTGAGTACATGCAAAAGGTCACAAAAAACCTTCAGGCCAGCCAGGAGCTACGGAAGCAATGGCATGAGCAGGAGGCTGACCTGATAGTGTACCAACCAGGACAGAAGGTGTGAGTACTGAACACCATGGCACCCAGGGAACTCCAGGACAAATGGAGTGGTCCACACCTGATAGTAGAAAAGAAGGGTGAGGTCACTTATTTAGTGGACCTAGGCACTCCCAGAAGTCCTTTTAGAGTACTTCATGTGAACCGCCTGAAACCCTACTATGATAGGGCTGACTTAACCCTACTAATGGCCACAGATGAGGGACAGGAAGATGAGAGTGACCCCCTCCCTGATCTCTTCTCCAGCACTGCAGCTGATGGCTCAGTAGAAGGAGTTATTCTTGCAGACTGTCTTTCTGAAGAGCAGAAGGAGGATTGCAGGAACCTACTAGGACAATTGTCTGAACTTTTCTCTCTAACACCTGGTCAGACCACTTGGTGTGAACACACCATAGATACTGGAGACAGTTTACCTGTCAAAAGTAAGATTTATAGACAGCCTCGCCATGTCAGGGACTGTATTAAGTCTGAGGTTCAGAAGATGCTGGACTTGGGAGTGATTGAGCATTCAGATAGCCCCTGGGCCAGCCCAGTGATGCTTGTACCCAAGTTTCATTCTCAAAATGGGAAAAAGGAGATGAGGTTCTGTGTAGGTTACAGAGGGCTCAACACAGTCACTAAGACTGATGCTCACCCTATACCCAGGGCAGATGAGCTTATTGATACACTGGCATCTGCCAAGTATCTCAGCACTTTTGACTTGTCTGCGGGGTATTGGCAGATCAAGCTCTCAGAAGAGCCTAAACCCAAAACAGCTTTCTCTACCATTGGAGGGCATTACCAGTTTGCTGTTATGCCCTTTGGTTTGAAGAATGCACCTGCCGCTATTCCGAGGCTGGTGAACACAGTCCTCCAAGGTCTTGAAGCTTTTAATGCAGCATATCTTGATGATATTGCTGTCTTCAGCTCCACCTGGGATGACCACTTGGTCCACCTCTGGAAAGCTTTGGAGGCCCTGCAAAAGGCAGGCCTCCCTATCAAGGCTTCAAAGTGCCAGATAGGGCAGGGAAAGGTGGCTTATATGGGACACCTGGTCGGTAGGTGAAGAACAGATTGAACCACTACAGGAGAAGATCCAAACCATTTTAAACTGGTCTCCCCCTACAACACAGACCCAGATGAGAGCCTTTCTTGGTCTCACTGGGTATTACAGGACGTCCATTAAGAACTGTGGCACCATTGTTGACCCTCTTAATGACCTCACATCCAAGAAGATGCCTAAAAAGGTATTATTGACAGCTAGCTGTCAGAATGCTTTTGAGGAGTTTAAGCAGACTATGGCCCTCATTACAACACTGGTGGTCGGTGGTAAAGTGGCGGTAAAACCGCCAACAGGCCGGCGGGAAAAAAAATGGAATTATGACCATGGCGGAAACTGCCAACATAGACAGCCACTTTAACACTCCGACCGCCACGGCAGTACAAACAAACAGCATGGTGGTCACCGCCAACAGACAGGCGGAACACAATGTACCGCCCACACTATTATGACAGGCCAATCCGCCACCTTTTTCGGGGCGGATTCAATGCGAACAAAACCACGGCGGGAACAGGACTTGGAAGGGAAAACACTCACCTCTACACACCCCATGAGGAACCAGGACGCTATGGAACCTGAACTCCCAATACTCCCTGCGATTGTCTTCCTGCTCCTCTACCAGGAGCACGCCTGACGGCGGCGACGACCATGGTGAGTACAGCACCTACGACAAGGGGAGGGGGGAGGGAAAAGAGAGTGACACACACACGCAACACACAACACACCCACCCTCACCTAAAACAACACACACACTAATACATGCTGAAACATTACATTTAGACCCCCCAACCTCTCCTGGAAGAACGCAAGGACAAAAGGAAATGATTGTAACCATTGTAATCAATAAACCTCCATTAGTCAAAAATGTATATACGCTATAAACAAATATGTACACCAAGAATTCAAGTCTAGGTACTGCACCTATATAGTCCGTGGACCACTGGGCCCAAAATGCATGGGCGAGACCCACACAAGATAACCGATCGAAACGGAGATAACACTGCAGGGGCATCAGATCGAAATAAAACAGGCACCTCAGGGGGAAAGGAAGGGGGGGCACCTCAGCTGGATGAGTGCACGACGCCAGCTCCACGAGGGGGCTCTATGCCCATTGATGTATCTTGGGGAGTGCAAAGCCACAGTCTCTCAAGTCTCTCCAGTGGGTGGTTTGCCCACTGCTTTATCCTGGGGAGTGCAAAGCCACAGTCTCTCAAGTCTCTCCAGTGGGTGGGTTGCCCACTGCTTTATCCTGGGGAGTGCAAAGCCACAGTCTCTCAAGTCTCTCCAGTGGGTGGGTTGCCCACTGCTTTATTCTGGGGAGTGCAAAGCCACAGTCTCTCAAGTCTCTCCAGCTGGTGGTTTGCCCACTGCCTTATCATGGGAAGTGCAACGCCACAGTCTCTCAAGTCTCTCCAGTGGGTGGTTTGACCACTGCTTTATCCTGGGGAGTGCAAAGCCACAGTCTCTCAAGTCTCTCCAGTGGGTGGTTTGCCCACTGCTTTATCCTGGGAGTGCAAAGCCACAGTCTCTCAAGTGGATAACAGTTACCACTGGTTCTGGAGGGGGCTTTGTGCCCAGAGTGCTTCATCCTGCCAAGGACTGAGGTAGTGGATGCCTTTCTCCCCTGGTTCTGGAGGGGGCTTTCTGCCCAGAGTGCTTCATCCTGCCAAGGACTGAGGTAGTGGATGCCTTTCTCCACTGGTTCTGGAGAGGCCTTTGTGCCCAGAGTGCTTCATCCTGCCAAGGACTGAGGTAGTGGATGCCTTTCTCCACTGGTCCTGGAGGGGGCTTTCTGCCCAGAGTGCTTAATCCTGCCAAGGACTGAGGTAGTGGATGTGATACTTCACTGATGGTGTGGCAACATTGAATCTGCCCAGGCCCCTGGAACTGACCACCAGTCACGTACGGATGACCACTGGGAATGGCAGCAATGTCTGCGATGGTGCCACTGGCTCAGGTTGTCGCGGGGCCGCTGGCGGGGCTGGCGGCGGTCATTGTGGTGGCGGTTCTGGTGGCTGGCTCACTGACTGCGGTGCTGGTGCCTGGCTCACTGACTGCGGTGCTGGTGGCTGGCTCACTGACCACGGTGCTGGTGGCGGTGTCAGTAGCGGCGGTGCTGGTGGCGGGCTCACTGACTGCGGTGCTGCTGAAGGGCTCTGTATCTGGGCTGCTGGCGGCGGTGTCCTTGGTGGCGGTGCATGTGGCAGTGCCGGTGGTGGTCTTCTCCGCCTTGAAGGTTGGCAGTGACGTTGACTTGACTTTCTGCTTCAGGCCCTTCCCCACCTTGGATGCTGGCGCAGCTGTCTTGCCACTTCCCACACTTGTCTTGGCTGTGCCCTTGGTGGCAGGTGTTTTGGCCTTCTCCCTCCGAGATGTGGGCAACTTTTTCTGTTTTGGAGGTGGGGGTATGTCCTTGGCCTCGCTCCTTGGGACACTGGCAGCCCTGTTGCTTGGTGCACTCCAAAAAACGGGTATTGCTGGCACCACTGTGCCCGGTGATGTGGTGGCTGAGGTGCTGGGTTGGGACCTGGAAAGGCAGGCCCTAGGGGAGGGGCGGGGGGGAGGTGTAGGGAAGAGGTCAACATTTAAGAGGAAAAGTTTTTTGACACACTGGGACGGGTAGATGGAGGGGGTTTGGGATTGGAGGAAGAAGTAGTGGTTGTAGGAGGTGTTCGTTTGCTGACTTTGGGTGAAGGTGCATGGGCTGGAGACTGTCGTGAGGTGGATGGCTGTTGGGTGGGTGTGTGACTGCGTTTGTGTAGTTTGGGAGGAGGGCTCACAGACACACTGGGAGAGGACACAGGATGTGTGAATGGTAGTTGGGGTGGTGAGTGCACATGAGCGGTGTGTGGTGATGGGGGTGCTGCTGATGGAGGTAGTGGCTGAAGATGTAGTGCATGCAGGTGTGAGTGGAGACGTGACAGGGAGGGAGGAGGGAGACGTGGAGGAGGGGGACACAGTGGAGGCAGTGGATGTTGGTATGTGTGCATGGGTATGATGCTTGTGTGAGTGCTTGTGGGATGTATGGTGCTTATGTTTGCCAGAGCCACCTTTGTGTGTTGATGTGCGTGCATGCTGGTCTGATGGTGTGCTTGTGATAGGCTGAGGTACTGGAGATTGGGTCTGGGTGGAGGAAGTTGGAGGGGGAGACTGGACACAGGGACAATGGCAGCTATCATTGCAGAGGCCAGAGCCTGAAATGCTTGCTGTTGGGCTGCCTGGCCAGAATGAATGCCCTCCAGGTATGCATTTGTCTGTTGCAACTGCCTCTCTACACCCTGGATGGCATTCAGAATGGTAGACTGCCCAACAGTGAGGGATCTCAGGAGGTCAATAGCCTCCTCACTGAGGGCAGCAGGGCTGACTGGGGCAGTGCCTGAGATTCCTGGGGCAAAGGAGATGCCCACCCTCCTGGGAGAGCGGCCACGGGACACACGCTGAGGGGCTGCTGGGAGGGCGGTGCTGGTAGGTGGGTGGCGGCTGTAGACCTGTAGATGCGGTGGGCAAAGAGGGTCCCGCCACCGCAAGGGAGCTCCCATCAGAGGAAGAGTCGGTGTCGCTGGTCTCAGCTCCTGTACCCGCTGTGGAGCTCTCCTCACCCTCTGTCCCACTGGTGAATTAAGACGCCGTTGTCTGGCCCTCCAGGGCCATGTGGGATGCAGCTCCCACCTGCTCCGGTGGCACAGCTCCTCCGCCTGATGATGCTAATGCACACAAGAACAGGGAGACCACAAAAGGGGGGGGAGAAAGAAGAAAGACATGCTCAGTGCATACAATACCGCTACTGTCGGCGGACACTACAAACACAGCAGCCCTCTGCACTACGCCATGCACTTGGAGTTCCCTAATTAATCACAGGGACATGGGGTACATGGCCTATGCCCGATTGCTGCACACATGGAAGTCACAGGAGCCTGACTAGGTGTAGATCGCTCTTACCACTGGTGGGGATGGGATGCCACCTAGCCTGCCTCACAAAGGGTCCTTGCCTACAAAGCTCACCCCAGCCTAGGGGAACCCACTGCCCACCTCCCCCACCCAGACACCTCCAATGCGCGCAGTCAGCTGAATGTGAGTGTACTCACCCCCTTGTGGCTGCTGTGATGCCCTCAAGCGCCCATCCAACTCCGGATATGCCACCGCCAGGATCCGGAACATCAGGGGGGTCATGGTGCGACGGGCACCCCTCCCACGTTGGGAGGCCATCCCCAGCTGGGCCTCCACCGTCTTCTTGCTCCAGCGTCGAAGGTCCTCCCATTTTTTACGGCAGTGGGTGCTCCGTCTGTGGTGGACCCCCAGGGTCCGGACGTCCTTGGCGATGGCACGCCGAATATCCTTCTTCTGGTGGGTGCTGACCTAGAGGAATAGTACAGGGGAAAATGTAACACTTTTACCGTCCGGACTGCCACAGTCATTGTCCCACGTTCCCACCCTTGCCCTGACGCACATACACTCACCGTCCGATCATGCAGGCCTCATCTCCCCCCGTATCTTCCAACCACACCACTCCAAACAGGTATTGCCCATACAGCATGCTCACAGTGTACTCACCTGTTTGTCTGGAGGACCGTAGAGTAGCGTGTACTGGGGGAGGACCCCATCCACTAGTTTATCCAACTCCTCTGATGTGAAGGCAGGGTCCCTTTCCCCAGACACATGAGCCATTGTCGCTTCCAGACTGAGGTCACAGCAGCACTTGCAGTGTAGGTCCTCTCCTGTCGAGGATCAGGTATCAAGTGAGTGAACAGAGAAAAAATGGCAGTCACGTCCGCGGCAGTGCGTACCGTCACCGCCAGCGTACATCGTCATTGGCTCCTGGGACCCATAGGGCCCAATGTTAACCAATGCAGGATTGTGCCGCGGTCTTCGTCCGCCTACCGCGACGGTGTACAACGCCAGCGCAATTACCTCATATCCCCTTGTCCCACATTACAGGTCAGGCAGCCGCCATTTCAGGTGGCCACATGGCATTAATAATAACTGTGTCACACCTATATAGGCCTTGCATACACAAAGTAACAGGCACATTGCGGATTAATAACTGTGTGAAAATGACATTTTGTGATACCTCAGTGTAGGCTGACTCTCTGCTCTCTGTTCTCCTCCATAGGGCACGTCCGCTGGGGCAGGTGAGGAGATGGCGGCATCCTCTTGTGTACAGACTGCTGGTGGACCTGTCGACAATGGAAGAGCAACATGTAATGGTCACCTACAGACTCAATCGTGCCACAATCCAGGAACTGTGTGCCCAGTTGGAGCCAGACCTGATGTCAGCTATCCGCCATCCCACAGGAATCCTCCCTCTAGTGCAGGTCATGTCAGTACTCCATTTCCTGGCAAGTGGGTCTTTTCAAACAACAGTGGCCATTGCATCAGGGATGTCCCAGCCTATGTTCTCCAATGTGTTGTCCAGAGTGTTGTCTGCCCTGCTGAAACACATGCGCAGCTACGTCGTGTTCCCTCAGGTGGAGGATTTGCCTACAGTGAAAGGTGACTTCTATGCCCTGGGACATATCCCCAACATCATAGGTGCCATTGATGGTACACATGTGGCCTTGGTACCCCCCGCAGGAGTGAACAGGTGTACAAAAACCGGAAGAGCTACCATTCTATGAATGTGCAGATGGTGTGTTTGGCTGACCAGTACATCTCCCATGTGAACGTCAAGTTTCCTGCCTCAGTGCATGATGCTTACATTCTGCAGAATAGCAGCATCCCTTATGTGATGGGGCAACTCCAGAGGCACCGTGTGTGGCTATTAGGTGAGGACAAGGACCCTATACCGTGTGAAAAGTTGTCTGGGTCTGGGGTTGTCCCTAAGGGTTAGTGTGTGTCTAACAGTTGTCCCTCGACATTTGCAGGTGACTCTGGGTACCCCAACCTGTCATGGCTACTGACCCCAGTGAGAAATCCCAGGGCAGAGGCACAATGAGGCGCGTGGGCGAACTAGGAGGATTATTGAAAGAACCTTCGGCCTCCTGAAGGCCAGGTTCAGGTGCCTCCATATGACAGGTGGTTCCACATACTACTCACCAAAGAAGGTGTGCCAGATCATCGTGGTCTGCTGTATGCTGCACAACTTGGCTTTGCGACGACAGGTGCCTTTTCTGCAGGAGGATGGTCCAGAAGGAGGTCTTGTGGCAGCTGTGGAGCCTGTGGACAGTGAAGGAGAGGAGGCAGAAGAAGAGGACATAGACAACAGAAACACCGTGATCCAGCAATACTTCCAGTGAGACACAGGTAAGAAGACATCACTGCCTTCTACATCTGATAAAATTGTTAAACCTATCATATGTCTGTCACTTTTACCCAGTGTATGGGCCCTGATTTGTCACTTTGCCTTTCAATTTCACAGATGTGGGTCCCACTGTGTGACCTCTGCTATGTTACCCCATGGGCTAGAGCTGTGTGACATAGGTATGTAGACATTTGAATGGACATTGGGTTTTTCCTCAGTTATTGCAAATACACAATTGTGAAAGCACAGAATGACTCCAGATTGTTTTGTGATTCAAGGGTGTTTATTTAAGTGCACAATAGTGGAGGGGATTGTAAAATGGGCAGGGTTGTTGGTGGAGGAACGTCCATGGCAGAGTCCAGTCTATTTGTCTCACAGGTGCATTGCCCAAAGGGGCATAGAAAGTGGAGCTAGGGCAGTTTAAGGATGGACAGGGTGAGAAAGTGGGACAGTAGGATGACATTCAGGGTGGTCTTATTTCTTGCCGGGGGTCTTGGCATTGTTCTCTGTCTTTGTCCTGGATCTCAGGGACCGCTTGCGGGGTGGTTCTCCATCTGCAGGGGGTGGGGTGCTGGTGTCGTGGTCATGTGGCGGTGCCTCCTGTCCACTAGCGCTGGTGAAGGTGGTGGGCAGTTCATCGTCCAGGCTAGTGTCAGGGGACCCTTGTTGTGCCACAGTGTCCCTCCTAGTGTTCACAAGGTCCTTCAGCACCCCCATAGTGGTGCCCAGGGTGGTATTGATGGACTTGAATTCCTCCCTGATCCCCAAATACTGTTCCTCCTGCAGCCGCTGGGTCTCCTGAAACTTGTCCAGTACCGTTGCCATCGTCTCCTGGGAATGATGGTTCGCTCCCATGAAGTTGGAGAGGGCCTCGTGGAGAGTGGGTTCCCTGGGCCTGTCCTCCCCCTGTCGCACAGCAGACCTCCCAGTTCCCCGGTTTTCCTGGGCCTCTGTCCCCTGAACCGTGTGCCCACTGCCACTGCCCCCAAGTCCCTTCTGTTCTTGGGGTGGTGGGGTTGCCTGGGGTCCCTGTAGTGGTGGACACACTGCTGCTTGACGTGTCCTGGGGACAGAGGTTTGGGCCTGCTGGGTGGGTGCTGTGGTGGTGTTTCCTGAGGGGGGAGGCTCTGTGGTGGCTTGTGAATGTGTCAGGGGAACCGACTGTCCCGAGGTCCCTGATTGGCCGGGCTGGTCATCTAGATCCAGTTGGACAGAGCTGCTGTCATCACTGTGGGGGAGTGGACCTGTCTGGAACCTCCTGTCCGGTGACTTTGGGTAGCGGTCCTGCAGGGGTGTAAAGGCATGATTATTGCATCTGTGTGTGCCATGGTGTGCAATGGGTGGGTGACCCTGTACCCCAGTGCTTACATTCTTGTGTAGGACCTTGTGTGATAATTGTTTTGGGGTCTGTGTGGGTATCTGTAGTGGACATGCATTGATGATGGGTGTCCATGTTCTGTTGTTGCATGCAGGACTTGGTTTTGAGATGTGTGGTTTGTGATAGTGAGACATATGTTAGGAGTTGGAGTGATACTTTTTTCTATTAACTTCTGTTCATACCTGGGATGAACTTAAGAGATTGCAGGAAGACGTGGCAGAAGAGGAACAACAAAGTTAGGTTAGAGCACAATGTTTCAAGAGAGATGAGGATGATATTTGGGTTTCAAGTGATGAAAGAGCAGTATTGCCGAAAAGTTTGTTGTCACCCATCACTAGAAACTATCATGGACAGGCTAATAAAGGTAGAGATGCCATGAACAGAATTTTTAGAAAGACATGGTTTAACCCCAGATTCATAGTAGGTGCAGAAGCTGTGTGCCACAGGTGTGTCACATGCCAGCAGATGATTGAAGGAAAATGCACAGTTGTCACACTGGAGACCCATGAGATTTCCAGCAGTACCTGTAAATGCACTTGTGAACATTAAAGATGACTTGGTAATGGATTATTTCAAAGGACTGGCTGGCGTGGTTCATTCTTTGTCTCATCAGGTTGGAGAAGCTACAGTACTGCCACAGCAGGAGCTCTGCCAAGCCCTATGTGCAGGTGATTGGGTCATGGTAAAGAAGCATGTAAGGAAACCACGTTGGAAGAGTCCCTACCAAGTGGTTTTGATAACCACCAAAGCTATGACGTGTGCTGGTGTCCCCAACTAGGTACACGCATGCCACACTCACAAAGTTCCAGGGCATCTAGATGATACAGCACCTGTCTAAGAAGGGCCGGTTACAGTGAGCGAGAGGGATCAGGTTAGTCAAGCTGTTGGAGCTGGACAAGTGACTGCTACAGCACAAGTGTGGTCTGAGGCGAGTCTGAGCAAGTCAACAACAGTGACTGGTACAGAAGGATCGAGACAGAATCCGTTGACTCATGCAAGCTCGGATACTGACGAAGGACCAGTTGCTGTAGATAAAAGAGATGTACCAGGAGACAAGTAGCCAATTGAGCACCCAGTGCCAGCTGTACAAGTGCATCCGACTATTGCTGAGGAGACTGAAGAGTCGAGTCAAAGTGACAATGATGCTTCACTCAGACATTTCAAGAAAGGGCTCAAAGCCTGGCTTTTTGAATGAGACCATCCTTTGCGCCTGGATACCCTTGAGGATTACAAGTTGCGCTGTACAAATACTTGATTGATTCAATGATGCTGAGGTTTGAGTAAATCAGAGATCAAAGGGAAAGAAAATACCAAGTTGAAAATACTCAGAACCTGAATGGACATATTCTGCTGCTAATGACCGGGAGTAGGAATTTGCAACCTTTTGCTTTAACAATTCAAATCCAGTTCAATATTCTTGAGTTTGAAATTGTGGTGGAGCTGAGCTTTGAAATCAAGTCAAGTCAAAGTATCTTTAATTGGTTTTGTAGTCAAATCCATTAAGGAACATGAAATAAAAGTCTATAAATGCATAAATATCATCAATCATTTAAAATAAGTGCAAATATACTATGCAACAAAAACATTTGAATAATAACATTATTAGACAAAATCAGCCAAAATGTATTATCTTGATACAGTAATCACAGGTAGTTATTTCATGCGATGCTATTGCCTCAAGTGCTGATGATCACAATCATCCTGCTTTCCAAGCTAATCAATCAAGGCATGATTTAAAGGTAAAGTCTCAAGAGACATTAAGAATTTCTTCATACAGCAAGTTATCTAAGTAAGTTAGTGATTTGTATCTCGGAGGGCCTTCTGAATATATTCAAGAATAACACAACATGTGAACATATTTGGCAGGTTTTTTTGAAAAATAAGTGCCTCCTGATGGTATTAAATGCCCTCTAAGAAAAAATGAGGACATAAGGTAGAAGATCTGAGATCACTGTAGAATTGGCAGAACTGTAAAAAGTGAATGTTTTTCTTTTTTGCCTTTCCATCAGACGGCAACTTGGCAAGTTCAAAAGCCATGATTGCATTTTAGGCAAGGCCAGTAGCTAGTGGATCCACTCTATACGTAACCTGGCTAGAAGAAATCTGTTGTAAAACAATTTCACATTAATCAAGTATCCTTGGATCCCCTGACAAATTCCTCCCCTAGAGTATCTATCTACTGTAGGTTTAATTTTTTCCAGAAATTCCCTATGTCATTAGGGGCGCCCATAGCTATTTATTTCCACCAATGTTGATATGATTTCTCTTTTATTGAATTGCATAATACTAAGAGGTTCTAGTGGATTACAATTTACCGCTAGATCTAACAACAACCGTTTTTTATGTTGAATCCACAGAATTGTACTATAGTGATCCAGACCCAAACAATCCCTAATTATTTACCTTATAAGCTTAGTACTTTGTTTTGTCCAGATGCTGTACCATTTAGGTAATACATTTAGATCAATAATGTCCTCTGTATATTCTATTTCCAGTACCAAATGTGCAATATATGCTGGAGTCGACTTTGGCACAGCCAGGAGCCTACATAAAAAAACATTTTCCTGAAGCTGTAATGATTTATGCTTACACTTACCCCATATTGAGGAGCCAAACTGAGCCACTGGGAGACACTTACTTCTATACAGTTTATGGATTTCTCTTAACGGTTTACTGCCTAACTTCTTGGCAAAGCCAAGAACAGCGTCAGTAGCCCTTCTAAACTTTAGCTTGGCCATTTTCATATGGGGCGACCAATCACCATTCTGGGAGGAGACAATACTCAGATAACTAAAAGTTTTCAATTCTTCTAGCATGTGTCCATTCACAAAATGCCTTGTCCCCTATTTTAACCTCCTGCCACATACCATGGTGCAGGTCCTAGTCAAAATCTTTTTAAATCACTTCTTCCATAAAGGTAACACAATTTGTTATCAAGTGCTAGGGGCTGATAGCCCTGGGTTCGTTTGGCGTGTTTCCTCTGACTTTTTGCCTTTTGACCTAGTGGATATGCTGGACTCTGTTTATGCTGGTTTTAATGTTTCTGCGCACTTAAGTTCAGATGCTCTCTTTGTAAATTGTATTGGTGAATCGGTCTATCCGAGATTGCCATATTTGTCAAGTGCACTATATGTGCCCAGGGCCTGTACATCAAATGCCACTAGTGGGCCTGCAGCCCTGATTGTGCCATCCACATGAGTAGCCCTGTGAACACGCCTCATGCCTGCCCTGCAGTGTCTGTGCATGCAGTTTTAAACTGCCAGTTTGACCTGGCAAGTGTACCCACTTGCCAGGCCCAAACCTTCCCTTTTACTACATGTAAGTCACCCCTAAGGTAGGCCTTAGGTAGCCCCATGGGCAGGATGCAGTGTATTTAAGAGCTAGGACATGTACTGGTGTGTTTTACATGTTCTGATAGTGAAATACTGGCAAATTTGGTTTTCACTATGGCAAGGGCTATCTCTCCCATAGGTTCATATGGGGACTGCCTTTAAATATAATTTCAGTGCAGTTTCCCATTGGGAGCAGCTAGAGACCTGAAGTTTGGGATCACTGAGCATCTTCTTGTAGATTTATTTTTTAGATTGTCTGTTTGAAAATGCCACTTTTAGAAAGTGAGCATTTTCTTGCTTAACCATTCTGTACCTCTGCCTGCCTGTGGGATCCATGTCTGGGTCAGACTGACAGTTGGATTCCCTCTAGAAAGTGACACAGAGGGAGCTGAGGTGTGTCCTGCATATCCTGATGAGTCTCCTGGGCTAGAGTGGGGAGGGAGGAGCTGACACCTGCACCTTAAAAGGCTGTGCCTGTCCTCACAGAATGCAACCTCCGACCCCCTGGTGTGTGTCTGGGACCAGACCTGGGCAAGGCAGGATCTTGTGAACAACAGAGACTTTCCTCTACCGTTTGCCTACTTCAAAGGCAGAAATTAGTATAATTAGTCGACCCAAAAACACACACTTTTAGAACACTTCTGGATCAAGAGGAACCTCTGCCAAGGAGATGAGCTGAAGAGCTTGAGGAGGAGTACTTACCCTTTGCTGTGTGGCTATGCTGGATTGGCCCGCAGTTGCTGCTTCTAACTTAAAGGGTACAAAGACTAGTCTTTGCCGTGTATCCTGCTTATGAAGTTTCTCCAAGGACTTGAAGTAGAGCTTGCCTCCTGTTGGAAGTCTTAGGGATGTCAAAGACTCCAGGTTCACCTGCCTACAGCACCGTGAACTGTGTGTTTTGTGCTGCAACAGAAGAAAAACCACCATGATGTAGTAAACGACGCTGCGGCCTGCACTGCAACCTGACGCTGCCGCCTGGAGCCGTGCCCCGCTGCTACCACAACCCTGGTCTCCCGCCCGCCACCACCTGACTCTGTCACAGAGCTTCTGCTTGCACTGTGACCTGTGGGCCCTGCACTCTGCATCACCTCGCACACGCCGCAGCTTGGGTATCCCCGCCCCCCAACGATCTGCGTTGGCAACTGCACCACTGCCTGCACAGTGGCCTGAGGATACCGCTCATGAGGTAAACAAAGCATCGTCCTGTCTCATCCTGCACCACAGCCCTGGTCCACCGATGCCAGTGCAATTGACTCCAGCATCATCAACAGATGCCCCTGTCTGCACCGTGACCTGTGCGCACCGCACGGAGTCTGCCCACATCGTACTGCTGCCTTGGGCCTAGCAACGACAGCACTTCTGAAACAACGATGAAGCTGCCTGCACTGCCACCTGGAGACACCACATGTTGCACCGCCCTGCTTTACACCGCAGCCCTGGTCTCACCGGAGCCACAGGACGCACCACATCCCCGACACCAATAAAGCCTGCGCCCCTGACTTCATCATCTGCTCGGAGTTCAATCTGCAATGCTTGTGACTTCAAGGGGCTGACGACCCCTGCAGAGACCTCTGGAACCGACAGCCAACGCCTGCCAATGCCAGTTATGTCGGACCTCATCGTGAGGATCACGATGCCCTACATTTCCAAGGTACTGTTTGCGGGTCTTCCCGACACTGTAGCTGGCCCGCGACCTTGCAGTCGGACTGAACTATTGGATTTGTTGTTCACGACACTGTGATAGCCCCAGTCAGAGCTATGGACTTCAAGGAACTGTATTTTTAAGTAATTCTTGCAAAATTCATATCTTTATCACTGTATGTTGGATTTTTCTCGTTTTGGTATTGTTTTACACAGATAATCATTGGCTATTTTTCTAGTCCTTTTGTAGTGTTTCCACTGTATCACTGTGTGTTATGTTAAATGCTTTACACATTGCTTCTGATATAAGCCTGATTGCTCGTGCCAAGCTACCAAGAGGGTGAGCAGGGGTTATCTGAGTGGAGTAACTCCATTACCCTGACTAGAGTGAGGGTCCCTACTTGGCCAGGGTGTAAACTGACTGCCCACTAGAGGCCCCATTTCTTACTGAGGCCAATGGCCATTCTAGATAAAAGTACTGTATCATCTGTGTAGAGAAGTAAAATACGGGAACCCACCCTAGGGGCATCAGCAATTATATTCTGCAGGTAGCCCCATTTATGTGTAATGAAAATAATCGTGGTGCTAACACGCACCCCTCCCTAATCCTCTGGGTCACCTGAAATTTATCTGTTCTTTCCCTATTCTTCCCATAACGTACACAGGAGGTTAAGGAGACTTACAGCTGAGAGAGGTGACTTACTATGTCATTTGGGGCACCCATAGCTATTAACACCTGCCTTCACAAGATCAAAGGCCTTGAGAGGTATGCAAAATACAGATGAATGTGCCCCTCCCTAGCCAATGGGTACTTGCTAATGACTAGATGTAAGTTTATTCCCTGTTCCACAATGCCTATTTCCTGCCTGAACCCATATTATGATTCCATCAGAATACAGCCCCAAGTACTCAGGACCGCAAGGCGCTTTTATAGCGCTGTCAGTCGCTGATGGTGCAGGGAGGGATGACGGGACTTGTAATCCCCAGCGGGTGGTTTGTGGATGTTGGTGGCTTTTTTCCCTGTAGGAGCCTAGCCCAATGTAAAAAAGCACCCCAGTGACACTCAGTACTCAGATGTCCTTTCAAAACTTGCTCCAAGCAGCCTCCAAGTGCTCGGAACCACTGCATGCTTTTATAGCACGGTCAGTAGCTAGTGATGCGGGAAGGGATGACAGGACTTGTAGCCCCAAGTGGCCAGTTTGTGGACATTAGTGTCTCCCCCACATGCCCCACCCCGTTGGAGCCTGGACCAGTGTAAAAAAGCACCCCTGTGACACTCAGTACTCAGATGTCCTTTCAAAACTTGCTCAGAACAGCCCAAAAGTTCTCGGGACCGCCACATGCTTTTATAGTGCCATTAGTCACTGGTGATGCAGGAAGGGATGACAGGACTTGTAGTCCCCAGCGGACGATTTGTGGATGCCGGTGGATTTTCCCCCATAGGAGTTAGGTCCAATCTCAAAAATCACCCTAGTGACGCTCAGTACTCTGATGTCCTTTCAAAACTTAGTTCAAGCTGCCCCCAAGTGCTTGGGACCGCTGCACTCTATTATAGCGCCGTCATTCGCTGGTGTTGTGTTAGACCTGACAGCCTTAGAGTGGTCACCCCTAACTTTTTGCCTGCGTCTCGCCACTTTTTGGACATTGTTTTTGCTGGTTTTTAGACTCTGCGCACTTTACCACTGCTAACCAGTGCTAAAGTGCATATGCTCTCTCCCTTTAAACATGGTAACATTGGATCATACCCAATCAGACTATTTAATTTACTTATAAGTCCCTAGTAGAAGGCACTATATGTGCCCAGGGCTTGTAGATTAAATGCTACTAGTGGGCCTGCAGCACTGATTGTGCCACCCACTTAAGTAGCCCCTTAACCTTCTCTCAGGCCTGCCATTGCAAGGCCTGCGTGTGCAGTTTCACTGCTAGTTCGACTTGGCATTTAAAAGTACTTGTCAAGTCTAAAACTCCCCTTTTTCTACATATAAGTCACCCCTAAGGTGTGCCCTAGGTAGCCCCTAGGGCAGGGTGCTGTGTGGGTAAAAGGGAGGACATGTACCTGGGTAGTTTACTTGTCCTGGTAGTGTAAAACTCCTAAATTCGTTTTTACACTACTGTGAGGCCTGCTCCCTTCATAGTCTAACATTGGGGCTGCCCTCATACATTGTTGGAGTGGTAGCTGCTGTTCTGAAAGGAGTAGGAAGGTCATATTTAGTATGGCCAGAATGGTAATACAAAATCCTGCTGACTGGTGAAGTTGGAATTAATATTACTATTTTAAAAAGTCCACTTTTAGAAAGTGAGCATTTCTCTGCACTTAAATCTTTCTGTGCCTTACAATCCACGTCTGGCTGGGTTTAGTTGACAGCTCCTTGTGCATTCACCCAGACACACCCCTAACACAGGGTACTCAGCCTCACTTGCATACATCTGCATTTTGAATGGGTCTTCCTGGGCTGGGAGGGTGGAGGGCCTGCTCTCACACAAAGGACTGCCACACCCCCTACTGGGACCCTGGCAGACAGGATTGAACTGAAAGGGGACCTGGTGCACTTCTAAGCCACTCTTTGAAGTCTCCCCCACTTCAAAGGCACATTTGGGTATAAAAAGAGGGCCTCTGCCTTACCACCTCAGACACTTCCTGGAGAAGAAACTGTAACCAGAACCTGCATCCTGCCAAAAAGAACTGCCTGGCTGCCAAAGGACTCACCTGACTGCTTTCTGTGAAGGACTGCTGCCTTGCTGTTGCCCTGCTGCCTTGCTGCTCCCTGGCTGAGGTGAAGAAGTGCTCTCCAAGGGTTCGGATAGAGCTTGCCACCTGTTCCCTGAAGTCTCAGGACCAAAAAGACTTCTTTCTTGCAACTGGACTCCTTGTGCGGCAAAAATTCTACGCACAGCTTGCTAAAAACAACGCACAGCCTGTCCCGCGGTGAAAAATTCACTGCACGCCGAACCAGAACGATGCTGCTCGACTTTGCAAGGAAAAGATTGACGCTGCACCTGCGGTGTGACCGGAACTTCGACGCACGGCCCACCAGATCGACACACAGCCGACCTGGGACGACGCAGCCCGACTTCCAGAGGAGAAATGGACGCTGCGCCTGCCGTGCGGGAGGAATTTCCCCGCACCGCACACCGGAACAACACAGAGCTTGTCACAAGCCCAGGGTTCCACGCACAGACCCCGGGGCACCTGAAAACCCCGCAACCTGAAGAGGATCCACGACCGAGTGCTGGAAATCAACGCACAGCCGTCCCTGCGTGGAAACTAAACGACGCATTGACCGCGTGCGGCCCAAGAAATTGACGCACACCCCTTTGTTTCCCCGCTTCTCCTCCTCTGCGGTCCTTTGCGGAGATTTTTCACGCGAACCAGGTACTTTGTGCTTGAAAGAGACTTTGTTTGCTTTTAAAAGACTAAAGACACTTTATATCAGTTTTCAGTGATATCTTTACATTTTCTTATTGCATCTTTTGATCGTTTTGACCTGCAAATATCCAGATAAATATGATATATTTTTCTAAACACTGTGTGGTGTATTTTTGTGGTGCTATATTGTGTTATTGTATGATTTATTGCACAAATACTTTACACATTGCCTTCTAAGTTAAGCCTGACTGCTCACTGCCAAGCTACCAGAGGGTGGGCACAGGATAATTTGGATTGTGTGTTACTTACCCTGACTAGAGTGAGGGTCCTTGCTTGGACAGGGGGTCACCTAACTGCCAACCAAAGACCCCATTTCTAACATTGGTGATCAGCGGTGAGGATAGGACTTGTATTTGTGCAGTGAGATACAGTAGCTAAGTATTTCACTACCTACCCACAGTTGAAGGTCAACTTGATTTTTATATTCTTTCTGCAATTTCGTTTTTCCTGTCAATTATTTTTACCAAAATCCTCACTCAACATGTCTCAGGCTGGGTCTCAAGCAGGAGATTTTGACCTAGCCCTGCTGGAGACATACACTGTAAAACAGCTGAAAGGATTCTGCAGGGATATGGGAGTACCCACCCGAGGTGCCTCCAGAAAGGAAGAATTTCAAAAGGCGCTGAGGGCCTGGGCAGAAGCCCATTCAGAGAAGAGTGCTGAGGAGGAGGAGCCAGAAGATGGCTCCCCAGAGGATTTTTTGCCACCAGTGGATGTTACCACTGCAACTGTGCTGTAAGGAAATGCCTCCTCGGTTTGGTTACCCCCTGACGTTTTGCCTTTGCTGATGCCAAGTTATGATTTGAAAGTGTGCTGGGACCCTGCTAACCAGGCCCCAGCACCAGTGTTCTTTCCCTAAACTGTACCTTTGTCTCCACAATTGGCACAACCCCAGCACCCATGTAAGTCCCTTGTAACTGGTACCCCTTGTACCAAGGGCCCTGATGCCAGGGAAGGTCTCTAAGGGCTGCAGCATGTCTTATGCCACCCTCGGGACCCCTCACTCAGCACATACACACTGCTTGCCAGCTTGTGTGTGCTGGTGGGGAGAAAATGACCAAGTCGACATGCCACTCCCCTCAGAGTGCCATGCCAACCTCACACTGCCTGTGGCATAGGTAAGTCACCCCTCTAGCAGGCTTACAGCCCTAAGGCAGGGTGCACTATATCACAGGTGAGGGCCTATGTGCGTGAGCACTATGCCCCTACAGTGTCTAAGCAAAACCTTAGACATTGTAAGTGCAGGGTAGCCATAAGAGTATATGGTCTGGGAGTCTGTCAAACACGAACTCCACAGCACCATAATGGCTACACTGAAAACTGGGAAGTCTGGTATCAAACGTCTCAGTTCAATAAATGCACACTGATGCCAGTGTGCACTTTATTGTAAAATACACCCAGAGGGCATCTTAGAGATGCCCCCTGAAAACATACCCGACTTCCATTGTGGACTGACTAGTTTTTGCCAGCCTGCCACACACCAGACATGTTGCTGGCCACATGAGGAGAGTGCCTTTGTCACTCTGTGGGCAGGAACAAAGCCTGTACTGGGTGGAGGTGCTTGTCACCTCTCCCTGCAGGAACTGTAACACCTGGCGGTGAACCTCAAAGGCTCACCCCCTTTGTTACAGCGCCACAGGGCATCCCAGCTAGTGGAGATGCCTGCCCCTCTGGCCACTGCCCCCACTTTTGGCGGCAAGGCTGGAGGAGACAATGAGGAAAACAAGGAGGAGTCACCCCCAAGTCAGGACAGCCCCTAAGATGTCCTGAGCTGAGGTGACTCTTACTTTTAGAAATCCTCCATCTTGTAGAAGGAGGATTCCCCCAATAGGATTAGGGATGTGCCCCCCTCCCCACAGGGAAGAGGCACACAGAGGGTGTAGCCACCCTCAAGGACAGTAGCCATTGGCTACTGCCCTCCCAGACCTAAACACACGCCTAAATTCAGTATTTAGGCCCCCCAGAACCGAGGAAGATAGATTACTGCAACCTAAAGAAGAAGAAGGACTGCTGACCTGAAGCCCTGCAGTGAAGACGGAGAAGACAACTTATTTGGCCCCAGCCCCACCGGCATGTCTCCCTACTTCGAGGAAAACTGCAACAGCAACGCATCCAATAGGGTCCAGCGACCTCTGAAGCCTCAGAGGACTACCCTGAATCTAAAGGACCAAGAAGCTCCCGAGAACAGCGGCCCTGTTCAACAAACTGCAACTTTCTGCAACAAAGAAACAACTTTAAAGACCCTACTTTTTCCGCCGGAAGCGTGAGACTTTCCACTCTGCACCCGACGCCCCCGGATCGACCTGCGGAAAACTAACACTACAGGGAGGACTCCCCAGCGACTGCGAGCCCGTGAGTAGCCAGGGTTGACCCCCCTGACCCCCACAGCGACGCCGGAAGAGGAAATCCAGAGGCTCCCCCTGACCGCGACTGCCTGTAACAAGGAACCCAACGCCTGGAACCAGCACTGCACCCGCAGCCCCCAGGACCTGCAGGAACCGAACTCCAGTGCAGCAGCGACCCCCAGACGACCCTCTGCCTAGCCCAGGTGGTTGCTACCCCGAGGAGCCCCCCCCTGTACCTGCCTGCATAGTTGAAGAGACCCCCGGGTATCCCCATTGATTCCTATCTGAAACCCGACGCCTGTTTGCACTCTGCACCCGGCCGCCCCTGAGCCGCTGAGGGTGTACTTTCTGTGCCTGCTTGTGTCCCCCCCGGTGCCCTACAAAACCCCCCTGGTGTACCTTCCGAGGACGCAGGTACTTACCTGCTGGCAGACTGGAACCAGGGCACCCCTATTTCCATTGAAGCCTGTGTGTTTTGGGCACCACTTTGACCTCTGTACCTGACCGGCCCTGAGCTGCTGTTGTGGTAACTTTGGGGTTGCCTTGAACCCCCAACGGTGGGCTACCTTGGACCTAACTTTGAACCCTGTAAGTGTTTTACTTACCTGTGAACTTAACATTTACTTACCTCCCCCAGGAACTGTTGATTTTTGCAGTGTCCACTTTTAAAATAGCTTATTGCCAGTTTTGTCAAAACTGTACATGCTATTGTGATCATTCAAAGTTCCTAGAATACCTGAGTGAAATACCTTTCATTTGAAGTATTACTTGTAAATCTTGAACCTGTGGTTCTTAAAATAAACTAAGAAAATATATTTTTCTATACAAAAACCTATTGGCCTGGAATCAGTCTTTGAGTGTGTGTTCCACATTTATTGCCTGTGTGTGTACAACAAATGCTTAACACTACCCTCTGATAAGCCTGCTGCTCGACCACACTACCCCAAAATAGAGCATTAGAATTATCTCTTTTTGCCACTATCTTACCTCTAAGGGGAACCCTTGGACTCTGTACACACTATTTCTTAATTTGAAATAGTATATACAGAGCCAGCTTCCTACATGTGCCCCCTACAAAACCAGGAAGCAGTGTCTCTGATCAAAGCTTAACTGCAGAGGAAAGGAGAGAGGAGAGAGAGTTTCAGTTGCAAATGGCAAGGCTAAAAATTGAGGCTCAACAGGAGGAAAGGAGGGCAGAGAGAGAAGCCAAGCAAGGTGAGGCTGAAAAAGCAGCCAAACAGATTGAGGCTGAAAGAGCTGAAGCTGCAGCTGAGAGATCCTTGGCTGAGAAGAAACTATTGTTGGCTCATGAACTGAGTCTCAAGGAGCTGGAGATCAAGGCGAGACAGTCTGAGTCCAGCAGTAATGGTGGCAGCATACAAACAGGACCTGCTGGAGAAAAGAAGGTTTGTATACCCACAAATGTGGTGCCCAGTTTTGTGGTGGGAGATGACATAGATAAGTGGCTAGCTGCTTATGAAGTTGCACTAGCGGCTCATGAGGTTCCTGAAGGGCAATGGGGTACAGTTATGTGGAGTTATGTGCCAGCACTGGGGAGGAACATACTTCTCACACTGGATCCAAAGGATCGAAACACATACCCACTTCAGAAA
Source organism: Pleurodeles waltl (assembly GCF_031143425.1). Taxonomy (NCBI): domain Eukaryota; kingdom Metazoa; phylum Chordata; class Amphibia; order Caudata; family Salamandridae; genus Pleurodeles; species Pleurodeles waltl. The sequence goes on along the minus strand of NC_090438.1, from coordinate 208,600,652 downwards.
GCTATTTTACTTGCCAAGTTTGGGCTGACCCCTGAGGGATACCGTCAGAGGTTCAGGGCCAGCACCAAACAGTCCACACAAACATGGGTAGATTTCTTTGACATTTCCAGTAAGGCACTGAATTGTTGGGTGCGGGGCAGCAAAGTAGATGATTATAAAGGGTTATATGACTTGATTCTGAGAGAGCATATACTCAATATTTCTTTTACAGAGTTGCGCCAGCACTTTGTAGATAGTAAGCTGACTGACCCCAGGAAGCTTGCTGAGGAGGCAGACCTCTGGGTTAGCACCAGAGTGTCCAAAAAGGCATCTGGGGGGGACTCCCACAAAGGTGGTCAGGGTTCCCAACAGAAGAAAGAGGGGAGAGAAAAACTTAAAGATAAGGAGTTTTCAAAAGGCCCCTAAAAGAATTCCCAAGGGGGGGGGTGGATGCCATTCCTCTTCTAGGTTTGCAAAGAAGCCAGGGTATTTTGATAAAACATTAGGGAAGTTCATCCCCAAATGCTTAGAGTGCTACCAGTTTGGACACTCTAAGGGTGACTCCCAGTGCCTCAAGAGGGCATAGTCCACCACTGGACAGCCACCTGGGTTGGCTAGTGTAGCGCTCGGGGGGGAGACAGTCCCAGTTAGCTTTGGGGAGCAGGCAGAGGTTTCCCTAGTGTCCCTGGGAGAAAGAGAGATGGTGCCTAAAGCCTACATGCCAGAAAATACTTCCAAGTGTAGGCAGTGGGTCACCATTGATGGGCAAAGAGTGGAGGCTCTGCGTGACACAGGAGCCAGTATGACTACTGTCAAGAGTCAGCTGGTGTCATCAGAGCAGATAGTCCCAAATACATTTCACCAGGTTATGGTCGCTGACAATCGTGAGAGTCACCTACCGGTGGCTCTGGTTCCCTTTGAGTGGGGGGGGGGTCTCTGGTACTCTGAAAGTAGCTGTGAGTCCGTCCATGCCTGTAGATTGTCTGTTAGGTAATGATCTTGAGCATACTGCCTGGAAAGAGGTAGAGCTCAGATCCCACCTGGAGATGTTAGGTTTGCCTGAGTGGGTCTGCATGACCACAGGGTCCATGGCTGCCCTGGAAGGGAGTCAAGGGCATTTGGAGCCTGGAACAATGGCCCAGACAGCTGCAAAGAGGAAGGGCAAGAGGCGCGGGAAACCCGCCTCAAATGTTCCCATGGTGGTGGACGGGGCCCCTGAGGAGGAGGAGGAGGCCCCTGAGCCAACTGGGGAAGACATAGCTGACCTGGGTAACCTACCTGAACTTGATGGCTAGCAAGTAGAGGGTGGGCCAACCTGGGCAGAATTCTTCAAGGTGCAGAAGGAATGCCCAACCGTTGAGGGTCTGAGGTGACAGGCCACAGCCCAAGCAGCAGGTGACGCCTCCGGCACTCACCATATTTACTCGGAGAATGATCTCCTTTACAGTGAGCCCAAGGTTCCAGGTCCTGGGGCAGCACGTGTGCTGGTGGTCCCCCAGTGTTACTGGGCCTTCCTACTGGGTCTGGCTCACAACATCCTCCTGGCAGGACACCTGGGCCAAGACAAGACCTTTAACAGGCTTGTCGCCCACTTCCATTGGCCCAGAATGAGGATAGCCTCAGATAATTTCTGCAGAGCTTGCCCACCTGCCAGGCTAGTGGGAAGACAGGGAAACAACTTAAGGCTCCCCTGCTCCCACTCCCGGTCGTAGGCACCCCCTTTGAAAGGGTGGGAATCAACATTGTTGGTCCCTTGGACCCCAAAACTGCCTTAGGCAACAGGTTTATCCTGGTTTTGGTGGACCATGCCACCCGCTATCCAGAGGCAATCCCTTTGAGAACAGTGACTGCACCGGTGGTGACCAGAGCCCTGTTGGGAATATTTACCTGTGTGGGATTCCCTAAGGAGGTTGTGTCTGACAGGGGCACAAACTTCATGTCTGCGTACATGAAGTCCATGTGGGATGAGTGTGGGGTGACCTACCGGTTTACCACCCCTTATCATCCTCAATCCAATGGGGTTGTTGAGAGATTCAACAAGACCCTGAAGGGTATGATTAATGGCCTGACTGAAGCCATGAGGCGTAAGTGGGCCGTCCTCTTACCATGCCTGCTGTTTGCTTACAGAGCGGTGCCCCAGAAAGGGGTGGGGTTCAGCCCCTTTGAGCTTCTCTATGGTCACCCTGTCAGGGGACCTCTAAGCATTGTTAAAGTGGGCTGGGAGAAAGCTCCCAAGACACCTCCCCAGGATGTGGTCAGCTACATGCTGGCCCTCCGCAACCAAACCCAAAGCTTCTGGAAGCAGGACAAGAGTAACCTTGAGGCCAGTCAAGAGATGATGAAGGAGTGGTATGACCGGAAGACCACTCTGGTTGAGTGCTCACCTGGAGACAATGTTCAGGTGATGAAGCCAGTAGAGCCCAGGGCTCTCCAGGACCGCTGGATTGGCCCCTTTGAGATCAAGGAGCGTAAAGGGGAGGCCACTTACCTAGTGGACCTCAAGACCCCTAGGCACCCCCTAAGGGTCCTCCATCACAATAGGCTCAAACCTCACTTTGAGAGGTCTGAGATCAGTATGCTCCTGGTCACAGATGAGGGCATGGAAGAGGAGAGTGAACCTCTCCCCGACCTCCTCTCTGCCAAAGAAGGTGATGGGTCAGTGGAGGGTGTCATTCTCTCTGACTCCCTGACTCTAAACCAGAGATGAGACTGCTACAAGCTGTTAGAGCAGTTCTCCTCCCTGTTCTCCCTTACTCCTGGACTGACCCACCTATGTGTTCATGACATTGACACGGGTGACAGTCCCCCTGTGAAGAACAAAATTTACAGGTTATCGGATAAGGTGAAGGCCAGCATCAAGGAGGAGGTCTCCAAGATGTTGACTTTAGGGGTTATTGAGAAATCCAGTAGTCCCTGGGCCAGCCCTGTGGTGCTGGTCCCTAAGGCTGCTGCCCCCAGTGCAAAGCCAGAACTCAGGTTCTGTGTGGACTACCGGGGTCTCAACTCAGTCACACGGACTGATGCTCACCCCATCCCCCGAGCTGATGAGCTCGTTGACAAACTAGGTGCTGCCACGTTCCTGAGTATGGTTGATCTTACTTCAGGGTACTGGTAGATCGCCCTGACTGAGGGGTCTAAAGAGAGATCAGCATTTTCCACACCTGATGGCCATTACCAGTTCCGGGTGATGCCATTTGTGTTGAAAAATGCCCCCGCTACCTTCCAACGGTTGGTTAACGGGGTCCTAGCTGGCAAGGATGCCTACTGTGCAGCCTACCTGGACGACATAGTTGTCTACAGTTCCAGCTGGGAGGAATACCTGCTCCACCTCAAGGAGGTGCTTCAGGCTCTGCAACAGGCAGGCCTGACCATCAAGGCTAGTAAGTGCCAGATTGGACAGGGTTCCCTGGTGTACTTGGGACACCTAGTAGGTGGTGGCAAAGTGCAGCCACTCCAGGCCAAGATTGAAACTATCAAGGCCTGGCAACCACCTACAACACAGACTGAGGTGAGAGCCTTTTTAGGCCTCACTGGATACTACCGCAGATTCGTCAAGGGCTATGGTACCATTGTGTCACCCTTGACAGAACTCACTTCCAAGAAACAACCTAGGTTGGTGAATTGGACAGAGGCTTGTCAGAAAGCCTTTGATTCTCTGAAGGAAGCCATGTGCACGGCCCCCCTGCTCAAGGCCCCTGACTACTCCCAGGAATTTATTGTGTAGACAGACGCTTCAGAGCATGGCATAGGGGCTGTTGTAGCACAGCTGAATGAGGAGGGCTCAGAACAACCAGTAGCCTTTATTAGCAGAAGGCTATTACCACGGGAACAGAGGTGGAGTGCTATTGAAAGAGAAGCATTTGCTGTGGTCTGGGCACTGAAGAAGCTGAGACCATACCTGTTTGGGACTCACTTCCGGGTTCAGACAGACCACAGGCCCCTCAGATGGCTCATGCAGATGAGGGGGTGAGAATCCAAAACTCTTCAGGTGGTCCATTTCCATACAGGGGATGTACTTTACGGTGGAGCATCGCCCGGGGATTGACCACGCCAACGCTGATGGTCTCTCCAGATACTTCCGCCTTAGCGATGAGAGCTCCCAGGAGGTTGGGTAGCTCTACCCACTTTCAGCTGGGGGACACACATGTGAGACCTGACAGCCTTAGGGTGGTCACCCCTAACGTTTTTCCTGCCTCCCTCCACTATTTGGACACTGTTTTTGCTGGTTTTTAGACTCTGCGCACTTTACAACTGCTAACCAGTGCTAAAGTGCACATGCTCTCTCCCTTTAAACATGGTAACGGTGGATCGTACCCAATTGGACTATTTAATTTACTTATAAGTCCCTAGTAGAAGGCACTATATGTGCCCAGGGCTTGTAGATTAAATGCTACTATTGGGCCTGCAGCACTGATTGTGCCACCCACTTAAGTAGCCCCTTACGTTGTCTCAGGCCTGCCCTTGCAAGGCCTGTGTGTGCAGTTTCACTGCCAGTTCGACTTGGCATTTAAAAGTACTTGCCAAGCCTAAAACTCCCCTTTTTCTACATATAAGTCACCCCTAAGATGTAGCCCCTAGGGCAGGGTGCTGTGTGGGTAAAAGGGAGGATATGTACCTGGGTAGTTTACTTGTCCTGGTAGTGTAACACTCCTAAATTCGTTTTTTCACTACTGTGAGGCCTGCTCCCTTCATAGGCTAACATTGGGGCTGCCCTCATACATTGTTGGAGTGGTAGCTGCTGATCTGAAAGGAGTAGGAAGGTCAGATTTAGTATGGGCAGAATGGTAATACAAAATCCTGCTGACTGGTGAAGTTGGAATTAATATTACTATTTTAGAAATGCCACTTTTAGAAAGTGAGCATTTCTCTGCACTTAAATCTTTCTGTGCCTTACAATCCACGTCTGGCTGGGTTTAGTTGACAGCTCCTTGTGCATTCACCCAGACACACCCCTAACACAGGGTACTCAGCCTCACTTGCATACATCTGCATTTTGAATGGGTCTTCCTGGGCTGGGAGGGTGGAGGGCCTGCTCTCACACAAAGGACTGCCACACCCCCTACTGGGACCCTGGCAGACAGGATTGAACTGAAAGGGGACCAGGTGCACTTCTAAGCCACTCTTTGAAGTCTCCCCCACTTCAAAGGCACATTTGGGTATAAAAAGAGGGCCTCTGCCCTACCACCTCAGACATTTTCCTGGGGAAGAAACTGTAACCAGAACCTGCATCCTGCCAAGAAGAACTGCCTGGCTGCCCAAAGGACTCACCTGACTGCTTTCTGTGAAGGAATGCTGCCTTGCTGTTGCCCTGCTGCCTTGCTGCTCCCTGGCTGTGGTGAAGAAGTGCTCTGCAATGGCTTGGATAGAGCTTACCTCCTGTTCCCTGAAGTCTCAGGACCAAAAAGACTTCTCTCTTGCAACTGGACTCCTTGTGCAGTGAAAATTCGATGCACAGCTTGCTAAAAATGACGCACAGGCTGTCCCTCTGTGAAAAATTCACTGCACGCCGAACCAGAACGACGCCGCTCGATTTTGCAAGGAAAAGATTGATGCCGCACCTGCGGTGCGACTGGAACTTCGATGCACGGCCCACCAGATCGACGCACAGCTGACCTGGGACGACGCAGCCCGACTTCCAGAGGAGAAATCGACGCGGTGCCTGCCATGCAGGAGAAATTTCCCTGCACAGCCCACCGGAACGACGCAAAGCTTGTCACAAGCCCAGGATTCCACGCACAGACCCCGGGGCATCTGAAAACCCCGCAACCCGAAGAGGATCCACGACCGAGCGCCGTAAATCGACGCACGGCCATCCCTGCGTGGAAACTAAACGATGCATCGACCGTGTGCATCCCAAGAACACACCCCCTTTGTTTCTCCACTTCTCCTCCTCTGTGGTCCTTTGCGGAGATTTTTCACGCGAACCAGGTACTTTGTGCTTGAAAGAGACTTTGTTTGCTTTTAAAAGACTTAAGACACTTTATATCACTTTTCAGTGATATCTTTACATTTTCTTATTGCATCTTTTGATCGTTTTGACCTGCAAATATCCAGATAAATATTATATATTTTTCTAAACACTGTGTTATGTATTTTTGTGGTGCTATATTGTGTTTTTGTATGTTTTATTGCACAAATACTTTACACATTGCCTTCTAAGTTAAGCCTGACTGCTCAGTGCCAAGCTACCAGAGGGTGAGCACAGGATAATTTGGATTGTGTGTGACTTACCCTGACTAGAGTGAGGGTCCATTGCTTGGACAGGGGGTAACCTGACTGCCAACCAAAGTCCCCATTTCTAACATGTTGCAAGGAGGGATGATGGAATTTGTAGTTGCCAGCGGCTGATTTGTGGACGTCAGAGGTTTTCCCCCATAAAGAGCCAGGCCCAGTATCAAAAAGCACCCCTGTGATGCTCGGTACTCAGATGTCCTTTCAAAATTTGCTCCAAGCAGCCCAGAAATCTCATTGCCGCTTGATGAACCAAAACATTACATTTTGGAAGTGATTATTAGTGATTGCAACGTGTGCTTTTATTAGAGACATTCAAACTTTTGTTAAAAAAAAATTTAACATTTGCAATTTAAGAAACCTTTTGATGAACTTTCTAGAAGTTCAAGGAACTTTTTGTGAATAATTTGAACTTTTAAAAAGCAATTTTATTTTTTATTTTTGCTTTGCTCACAAGTAAAAAGGACAGTGATATATTAAATCCTCTATACATTTTTTAATTTTGGTTATTGGTCTGTAATTAGAGAACTCATGGAGTAAAATACAAATAGATGTTGTAAGTGTAAATACATATGTATAGGTTTAGCGGTTGTGACAATTATCATGATTATATTATCCCGCATTGGGCTGATTCTATCCACAACAAGTGATTCAGAGAAAGTTACACCTACAAGTGCCCCGAGTTTAGCAAATCACATAGCAGATCAAAATCCATTTTATATTGTTGAGAAATTCATACATGCTGAGAAATATTTACATACTGATGGTTCAAAATATGATTTATCTGGAAATGTATATCATAAACTGTTTTACTAATATGTAGATACCTTGGAAGCTGAGAAGTGTTTTCTGTGCATTCAATTACCTTCATTAGTAAGCGAGGAAATCACCTACCATAGTTTACCCTTAACCTATGGAATTTCCTTACACTCTTGTATCAACCGGAGTTTTATCAATGTTATTACTGGAATTATGACCTTTTGTTTTCAATTGTCCCAATCATGAAACATTTGAGCAGCCTTGTAAAGAAGAAAAACATTGACACAGTGGGAGGTTTATTTGAGCTTACATTGACATTAGGTACAGTTTATGCCCAGTAAAGAAGGGGTTCATTGGACAAGTTGAGGAAAGGAGAAGAGCCATGAAGACAAACATAGAAAAGCGAATAGTTTTACAAAAGTGGGTAAAAAATGAAACACATTCAGTAGCAGGAAGGATTTTTTTGCTTTAGATTGGGAACATGTAAGGAAGTTATATGCATATAGACTCAGATCATAGACTGGCACACATTTTTTATAAGAGCTAGTGAATGTAGGTTTTGGCTTAAGAGTGTTTGGACCTTTATGTTGAATGGACAAGACCCCGCCATACCAGGTGTTTATTTCATTTGTGGAAAGAATGCCTATTACAAGCTGCCAAAAGGCTGGCATGATACATGTTACCTGGGAGTAGTTTTTTCAAAGATATATCATGTGGACCATTTTTACGATCCAGTCTGAGATGAGAAATCTAATGCCTGAGTTAAAAGAGGTGCTAGGACTTTAGAGACTGTAGGAGATATTTTTGGTGCCATCATTGCATCAGTAGGTGTTTGCTTGAATGATCTTAAGATAAGGAAGTTGTCAACAATAGTAGATTAGTTATCTACAGACACCGCAGGCGCCATTTTGTTAATGGACACAGAAATGGTAATGGTGTAGGATCAATGTTTTTACAAAATCACATTAGACTTTTTTCTTGCAAAGGAAGGCACAGTTTGCAAAATGTTGCAAGCCTAGCAGTGCTGTACTTATACACCTGACAATAGTAAAGAGATAGTAAAGTACATTGCAAACATGTCAAAACCTGAAGGCGGTAACAGCAACAGGTGCCTGGGAAGCACTAGGTAATGGTATTTCAGCAATTGGAAGATGGTTTGGAAGTCTAGGGAAAGGAATTGTTGGTACTATTTTTAAACCTCTATTGATTATGATTTTGTGTGCCCTAGTTGAAGTTGGTCTTTACAAATTGTTCAAGAAGCTGAAAGAGAAAAGAGCCGCGAGTTAACAGAGTAAGGAGGAGATTGAGATAGAGACTATTCTATAGTAATATCAAGCAGTTAGAGGAGTACAGAAGACCTTACCTGGATTGACCTCTGACATTTTAAACTCTCTCATTGAAAATGAGAGTTGGAGTATTTTGTGATGGCTAGATTCGCCATTAGAGAGGGGACAGATGTAGCAGAAATGTTAGTACTGTCCCTCATGTCACAATGATCATCGATATGTGACAGTTTATGTATTATGTTCATCAAAATACTAATAGTTTGATTGTAAAGTAATGCACTGAGAAGCCATGATAGTGTAAATTCACAATAGACTAATGACTGAAACCTAGGTGGTATCAAGACTAAATTACATGTTTGGAGAATTATTCTGCCATTATGGCATAATTTAGAGTCAAAACTAATAGTCTGCATTGAAACAATATGGAGTTTCTGATAATAAATGTTTAAGATTCATATGCAAAAGTGGATAAATGTAGTTCTGTGCCACACTAATGGAAATGTATTGACAAAGTTATTTTGTTTTAATGTTATTGTAACGCGAATGCTAATGATGATTTATTAATGCTAAATTTATAGTTTGCATATTAATTTTTATTTGAATGTATTAAAGTGTTTTTTAATTCACTTGCCTTAGCCTAAGTGAGCCTGCTGGGCCCTATATTCGTGACTGCAGAAAATGTCGTAATCTTGCTTACTTGTACCTTTCTTCCAGATTTTGTTCCCATGAGAAGGCTAGCTTGGTAAAAGATGTCTGTTTTCTACACAAAGAGAGTGTGAGAAAGCATCCTTGAGAAGAGAACATCCTGGACTGTGAACTGACAATTTAAACATTTGTTTCAATCTTACATGGAAGAGTACAGATGAACACCGTTCTCATGACAACCTCTGAAAGCATGCAGATGTTTCAGGTTGGAGCCACATGATCGATTTCTATAGGATGTTGCCCCTTCAACTTCAAATTGACTGTTGCATTGAAATTCAGCTTGCCCTATGAACTTTAAAATATTCATTCCCAGCTGGACCTGGGCAGAAGCCCTAGAGATCCAAGCAGATGCCGGACTTGCACTTCCCCATGCTGAATTTCTCTGGCCATTGCTTGCTGAGCCCTTTGGACTCAGAGAGGTATTGGCCTTTCTGACCTTGCCCCTTTGAAATGCCTTCCTGAGACTTAGAGATTTCCCCCTAACCCAAACAAGAAAACTCTTGACCAAGCTTCTGACATTCTGATGCTTTCACTTTTTACTTACTTTTCCCCATTTTAGCTAACATGATGCCCAAGATTACCTTTTTCTAAATTCGTTTTATCCTTTTTGTCTTTTACCCACATGTGTTCCGCCTAGCACATATTATTCCCTGATTGGTTAACCTGTATGGTTTTCCCTTGACCAAATTAGCTGAACTTAGATCATTTGAATTTTCTTAATGCTTGTTATTAATGAGCAATGCTTGTTTTCCACCCAAAAGATCATTTTACGTATGTTCTGTATCGTCTTTATTGGATTCCTTTTTCTCTTAATGTTAGTCAGCCTTAACTTATTTCATCGTCCTGGTCAGCCCTTGATGATACTGTATCTCTATAATTTTGTCTTGAGAATTGTCTATATGACTATGAGCTTAAGTTTGTAATAAAACCCCTTAACTTTATTCCTGGCTGGAGTTTTCCTTGTATGGCAACATTGGTCATACAGTGCAATGTAATTGGTTTACAATGAAATTTGTTGTTTGGTTCTACTACACCGTTATGCAGGGTCCAAAGATCCATTGACCTAATCGGACATTGATTCCTCCAAAGGATGAAAATGCTCCAGCACTAGCCAAATGGATGAGGGAGAACTGCCTAAAGCTCAACACAGACAAAACAGAAATCCTGATGTTTGGAAACAAGAGGTCCCGATAGGACTCCTCCTGGTGGCTAGCCAAACTGAAAGCCAAGCCCACACCCACAGACCACGCTAGAAACCTCGGTATCACCTTGGATGACAAGCTCAAAATGACTAAACTGGTGAACACAGTGACATCATCCAGCTTCCTCATACTGAGAATGCTCTGCAGGTTTTGCAAATAGCTTCCCATGTATCCGAGGAGCACTGTTACCCAGGCCCTCATAAACAGCAGACTGGTTTGTGACAAAGGCTGGCATCTCCAACCAGCCCCCTCAAAGACTCCAGACCATCCAAAACACCGCTGCCAGACTCATCCTTAGATGTCCCAGGAGATCTCATGTCACTCCCGACCTCAAAGAACTGAAGTGGCTAACCATCCTGAAGCTATACCAATTTAAGCTGCTCGTCCATGCCTACAAAGCCCTCCATAACACAGGATTTGCGTACCTCACCAACCGACTTCAAGTCTACCCTCCAACAAAACATTTATGCTCAGCCTCACTTTCCCTTGCACGTCTCTCTCGCATTCGCAGAAGCAAGTCAGGAGGATACTCCTTCACCTACATCACGAAGACATGGATTGAACTCCCTCAAAACATCAGGACCTCCCTTTTGCTACTCAGCTTCTGCAAGAAACAAAAGCTCTGGCTGTTCAACTAGGAGCTCCACCTGACCTATGTTCCTGCTCCAGTGTCTTGATACCCTCAGGAGCGATAAGTTGTGCTATACAAATTGACCTAACATAACTGGGATGGATGACTTACTTGCACTGCATTGATATGGATGACATTATTGAGTTTGTAACACTCACACATGAACACAGAGACATATCAGATTGCACTCTAGACCAGGCCAATAGTTTTTAGGCACATGAAATGTTCTATTGAGATTAATAAACACTTGATAAATTCAGTTGTTTTGTTCTTTCGAGTATACATTGATGTCACACATAGATGACGGGTGTAATCTATGTTTCAGGGCACGTGTATTCAGCTAGTGTGGACACATTTATGCCGTTTTTAGCGTGTCATGTGCTTATTCTGTTGTCTGGCAAATAACAGTACCCTCCCATGCGATACTGATTTGTGTAGTGCACAGGTGATTCGTGTTATTTTGTGCTTGAAGGAATTTATAGCAAACTCACATTTATATATTGTTGCTGTTTTGGATATGTGGCTTACGCTTTGGCAAAGTCAATGTAGCAAATGGGAAATGTTTGAAATCTGTGCTTGAAGGTAATTTGTAGCCAGTTCGCAGAGATTTATTGATGCTGCTTTGGGCTGTTAGTGCTTTATTAAGCACTATGTAGAAGTTTAGTAAGTGACTAATGTTCAAGAATTGTGGTTTCCCAGAATGTGAAACAGGCAGACTGATATGATTCTGCTTCATACACACTGACACATTAATGTGCATCTTTTCATTGCAGTTGAATTTAATGAGCCAACTTCTAGGCATCACGATTAGACAAACCTCTGCATGTGAAGGATATACACATCTTTTGAAGTATGTTTTGATGATTCATATATTGTAACTCAGACATTTTTGTCTGGTCCATGACGTAAATAGCCTTTCTATATGCTTTATCTTGTAGGTGTGTGCCAGAAAGCATGTTTTGTCCTGAGGAGACCCACTAGAATTTGGGTGTGAATCGAAGTTTCAACACTGGAATAGGGATTGTTTACTGTATATATGATTCGAATCAGAAATCAGAATTTGTACTGAGCCATGTATTGTCATACATTTGTGGACATCCCTACTGTATATATGTATCATATTTTTGCTGACATCACTGCACACATGAGCACCACTGTAATTTGCAAACCACGTATTTGGAGGATAAATACAAGAAGTCATTGTTGGCACTGAGAAAGACATTATTGTATGGTAACTCCTTTATGATACATGAATGAGACCTATGGAACTGCTAAAGTTTATTCTATGTTATACCCCGGCTCGGTTAATGGGCAAAAGGGTTTGGTCCAGTGTATTTTCAATATATGACCTATTGCTAACATTCAGTGAATCTGATATTTGCATACATTTGTCTTATGTATTATATTGAATTGTTTTTCATGTTAGACAAATATATTTTGCATAACCTATTCAGAATAAGCATTATTTCGTATATATTTTCTAAGGTTCTCTAGTTGTTACTAGTGGTCTTTTTCTTTTGACACCAACCATCTAAATTAAGTTGAAATTACATGTGAGTTACTCCTTCAGGAGCTGCACTTTTGGGGTATTTAACCCAGAATTTTTGGGTGTAGGGTACCCTAATACTCTAGACACCCTAAAATTCACCTCAATGAGAATGTCCATTTTTGCTGAATTGGAGACGGTCTTAACTCTCAATTTCCTGACGAAATGTGACTCTGTGTTAAGGCACCTCCTAATGCATAAAAAATCGGAAGTACAATCGATTTAATAAATGGTGGGGCACACTCAGTAACTGAGTTCTAGATCAAAGGAATAGTTAAAGGGTTTTATTCCAAAATTCAAAAGTAAAGCGGTACAGAGTCAGTGCCATGAAAGTGCTCAGTGAAATGAATAATACAGCTACGTTCAAAATCAGAAATTATTCTAAGTTTCAAGTGGGCAGCACGATCATGAGAATAACGGACAGCATCCCTAGGAGAACAGGAAAGTCTTCTGGCTTATGCCCAAAATCGAGGGTTTTAATACATTATTATTCCATCTGAAATTAATCGAACTGCAGAATCACTGTGTTGTGAGCACATCATAGAAAAATTGTTTCAAAAGCAACAGTACTATTGTTATGTAGCCATTTTAGTTATAGCTTCATGCACGTTATTTTAACATACTAGGCCTGCCGCTGTGCACTTTAACCTAGATATATTTTTATTTGGCTTTTCTTTATTATTGTTACAGAAGTAACTTTTATGGCCTTGTTTTATTTTCTCTCTATCTCACTGTTTTTGCCTAGGCCGGCACTCTGTTCTCAAACAAGACATTGCTCACTCTGTGCTTCTTTCAAGACTGCAGTAAGATAGGTTGCAGGTTAACATGGTATAAGTTTAGTCTCTGACATTCATAGAAAATACACATCCTTACGTAGGGACATTTTCTTAGAATGACAGCTGTTTTATTATAAAAACACTTCCCTCTCCCTTACATGTTAGAGTGAGATTCCAGCCAGAGAGGCACGACTGTATGCTGATTGCCGAATGCTTTGATACAGCTGTATTGAAGACTTCAGGCCTTTGCTCAGGTATGGGGGATGATGTCTTCCCAGGGGAACATGAAGGGCAGAATTAGAGCTTAACACACTGTGCTCTATCATAGCCTAGGTAGGAATTAGTCTATTGATTCTAGTGAAAATATGGTAGCATTTTTCTTTTTTTATTCTCCTTGTCACAATTTTAATCTTGTCATGCTGTATCGTCCTGGTTATTGCAGTCCACGCTTTGCTATCTAAGATGCAGTCCCTTTATGAAAGCATTTTTAAAATATATACTGCCTCTGTTTGACATTGTGTATGTGAGACTAATGTAACTGAGAGAAATGGATGAGACCTGAGTGACCACGGCTTCCCTGAGAAACCAGTTATGTCATGCTCTTAGCTGCCAATCATCCCTGTCCTTGGTTAGAGATGAGGCCCTGCTAGTTAGCCCGAGCAGAACCAGGATTGGAGCGATAGGTGTCACCTGTAGTGGGTCAGACTCAGTCTCCCACACCGCAGGCAATTCTGCCACTTGAAATCCAGTAGTCTCATTAGAATAATGAGAGCCTATGCAACACTATATCTGTCCACACATGTGTAATCAAGTGTGAAAATAAATTTACGTTATTAATGATGCACACAAATGTAAGCACATACAAATCTCTAACACTGGCTATTGGTCCATGTTCTTTTAAAGGTTTATATTTGTCAGGAGTATCAGTTGTGACCAAAAATGTGTTACGTGAATTGAATAGTTGCTTAATTTCAGGAGCTGTTCCATAATCATTTGGCTAATTATGGGGGTCATTCTGACCCTGGCGGTGATGACGGAAGCACCGCCAACAGGCTGGCGGTGCTTCATAGCCCATTCTGACCGTGGCGGTAAAGCGCGGTCAGAAAACCGGGGCCGGCGGTTTCCCGCCGTTTTTGCCCTAGCTGGGCGAATCCGCAATGGCAGCGCTGCAAGCAGCACTGCCATGGGGATTCTGACCCCCTTACCGCCAGCCTGTTTCTGGCGGTTGTCACCGCCAGGAAGAGGCTGGCGGTAATGGGTGTCTTGGGGCCCCTGGTGGCCCCTGCACCGCCCATGCCACTGGCATGGGCAGTGCAGGGGCCCCCGAACAGTGCCCCGGCCGGCTTTTCACTGTCTGCCTAGCAGACAGTGAAAAGCGCGACGGGTGCAACTGCACCCGTCGTACGGCCGCAACACCGCCGGCTCCATTCGGAGCCGGCTTCTGTGTTGCAGGCCTCCTACCGGCTGGGCCGGCGGGCGCTAACATGGTTAGCGCCCTCCGGCCCAGCGGGAAGGTTGGAATGCCGGCAGCGGTCTTTTGGCCACGTAGCGGCCAAATGGCGGTTCCCGCCTGGCGGGCGGCTACAGCCGCCCGCCAGACTTGGAGTGACCGCCTATGTTTTTGAGTTAACTATATATATTTTGTGCTGAAGTTTTGAGCTTAGCATTGCTTCAGTTGATCTTCAAGTTTTATTGTCTTGGCTAATCTTCCTTTTTACTTTATTGCCAGATCTACATGCAATTTAACAATTATGAAAACATGGCATTAGCTTTTGTTTAAAGAGGATAAAGGTGCCTTAATCAACCTTCTTTATTTTATACCTCTACTGTCTGTCTTGAAGTTGTAAATATCTTACACTGATGGTTTTTATTGTTAAAGAATTTAATTTTTATTGTTTGTATTGAATTTTCTCCATTAAAATACTGTACATTGGAAAATAAAATGATTCACTGCAGACATATCTTTTTGGTTTTCCATTGCTATGAACAGTAAAGTCGCAAAAAGAACAGATGATGGGTGGAATGCTGAACAATGCAAACATTCACCCCCAATCACAAAGAGCTGGGTTTAATTATTTGTTTTTTCCCCACCACACCACTCCAATTTGGACCCAGCCATATGCAAATCACTCTTGACCCTGCTCCCCAGGGAAACAGTCCAGCCCGAACTGCCAAGCGAGGTCCTCCCTGGACCGGGAACAAGTTTCCTGGGACTGGTTTCAAGGTATCACTCCGCTCATCAGCCAGGCTCACTTGAATTCAGTGGTGCAGTGAGCACGGGACCCACATCTGGGCATTCCCTTTCCACTTAGGTCGACAAAAGAAAAAAGAACAGATGATGGACGGAATGCTGAACAATGCAAACATTCACCCCCAGTCACAAAGAGCTGGGTTTAATCCATTGTTTTCTGCCTACCACACTACCCAAGTTTGGACCCAGACATATGCAAATCACTCTTCACTCTGCTCCCCAGGGGAAAAATTCAGCCGAACTGCCAAGCGAGGTCCTCCCTGGACAGGAAACAAGCTTCCAGGGACTGGTTTTGAGGTATCACCCCTCAACAGCCAGGCTAGCTTGAATCCAGTGGCGCAAGCGCAGTGAGCACAGGGCCCACATCTGGGCATACCCGTCCCACTAAGGGTGACAAAAGCAAAAGAACAGATGATGGACGGAATGCTGAACAATGCAAACATTCACCCCCAGTCACAAAGATCTGGGTTTAATCCATTGTGCTTGGTCCAAACTGGGATGGTGTAGTGAGCAAAAAAACAATGGATTAAACCCATATCTGTGACAGGATGAATGTTTGCATTGTACAGCATTCCGTCAATCATATGTTCTTTTTGCGTTTGTGAACAGTACAGTGTCAGAAAATAATGGACACGGGGGTCATTACAACATTGGCGGTAAATGCCCCTTACTGCCGTGCAGAAGACCGCCAACACACAGCCACGGAATTCCGCCACAGCTATTACGACCCACAGCTCGGAATCCGCCAAAATCCAGACACCCACACAAATCCGCCACACCAAAGGTCAGTGATAAACTGGTGATAACAAAACCCACACCGTCACGCCAACAGGAATACGCCCACACTATCACAACCCACGAATCCACGCGGCAGTCTTTCAACCGTGGTATTCCTTGGCGGTACACACGCCGCGCTCAAAATACACACACATTTACAAAACACTGCCACATTGGACAATTCCAAATACACACACCTGATACAAATACACACACCACACCCACACACCCAATCCAATATAAAGCACACACCCACATCACCCACAAACCCTTACGACCAGAAATTTAGACGAAGGCCAGAGAGACAGCACAGCAAAGACAACCCCATCATACAGAGGCACACAACACCATCACACATACACATCCACGCAAAAAACACCACACACCCCTAAACATCACATCACACATCACAACACACCATCTCACACATCACCCACACCAGCCCATGGCACGGCAAAGACACCCCAGGTTTTCTGAGGAGGAGCTCAGGGTCATGGTGGAGGAAATCATCCGGGTAGAGCCACAGCTATTCGGATCACAGGTGCAGCACACCACCATAGCTAGGAAGATGGAGCTATGGCTCAGAATCGTGGACAGGGTCAACGCAGTGGGACAGCACCCAAGAACTAGGGATGACATCAGGACGAGGTGGAACGACCTACGGAGGAAGGTACGTTCTGTGGTCTCAAGACACCACATCGCGGTTCAGAGGACTGGCGGCGGACCCCCACCTCCTCCCCCACAACTAACAACATGGGAGGAGCAGGTCTTGGCTATACTGCATCCTGAGGGCCTCACAGGAGTAGCTGGAGGAATGGACTCTGGTGAGTCAAATCTTTCACTACTTCATCCCACACCCTACCTGCATGCTATCACATACCCCCACCCTCGCCCTCACCCCATCACTCCAACTCCTCACATATGTCTCACTATCACAACCCACCCATCCCAACACCAAGCCCTGCATGCAACACCAAAGCATGGACGCCCCTCACCAATGAATGGCCACTGCACATAACCACACACACCCCTAAACAATTATCACACAAGGTCCTACACAAGAATGCAAGCACTGGTGTACATGGTCACCCACCCATTGCACACCATGGCACACACAGATGCAATAATTATGCATTTACACCCCTGCAGGACCCCTACCCAACGTCACCGGACAGGAGGTTCCAGACATGTCCACTACCCCCACAGAAGAGGCCCACAGTGATGACAGCAGCTCTTTCCAACTGGATCTAGATGACCAGCCCGCCCCATCTGGGACCTCGGGACAGTCCTCGGTCCCTCACACTGGCACAAGCCACAACAGAGTCTCCCCCCTCTGGAAACACCAGCACAGCACCCACCCAGCGGGCCCATACCTCTGTCCCCAGGACACGTCAAGCAGCAGTGTGTCCACCACTACAGGGAACCCAGGCTAACCCACCATCCCAAGAACAGCAGGGACCTGGGGGCAGTGGCAGTGGGCACACGGTTCAGGGGACAGAGGCCCAGGAACACAGGGGAACTGGGAGGGCTGCTGTGTGACAGGGGGAGGACAGGCCCAGGGAACCCACTCTCCACAAGGGCCTCTCCAACATCATGGGAGCCTACCATCATTTCCAGGAGATGATGGCAACAGTACTGGCCAAGTTTCAGGAGACCCAGCGGCTGCAGGAGGAACAGTATTTGGGGTTCAGGGAGGAACTCAAGTCCATCAACACCACCCTGGGCACCATTGTAGGGGTGCTGAAGGAACTTGTGAACACCAGGAGGGACACTGTGGCACAACAAGGGGCCTCTGACACTAGCCTGGACGATGAACTGTCCACCACCTTTGCCGGCGCTAGTGGACAGGAGGCACCGCCACAGGACCACGACACCAGCACCCCACCCCCTGCAGATGGAGAACCACCCCACAAGCGGTCCCTGAGATCCAGGAAAAAGACAGAGAACAATGCCAAGACCCCAGCCAAGAAATTAGACCACCCTGATTGTCATCCTTTTGTCCCACTTTGTCACCCTGTCCATCCATCAACTGCCCCAGCTCCACTTCCTATGCCCCTTTGGACAATGCACCTGTGAGACTAATAGACTGGACTCTGCCATGGACATTCCTCCACCATCACCCCTGACCATTTTACAACCCCCTCCACTATTTTGCACTTAAAAAAACACCCTTAAATCACAAAACTATCTGGAGTCAGTCTGTGCTTTCGAAAATGTGTATTTGCAATAACTGAGGAAAAATGCAATATCCATTGTATTGTCAACATACCTATGTCACACAGCTCTAGTCCATGAGAAAACAAAGCAGATGTCACACAGTGGGACCCACATCTGTGAAATTGAAAGGGAAAGTGACAACTCAGGGTCCATACACTGAGTGAAAGTGACAGACAGATGAGAGGTAGAACAAGTGTATCAGATGTAGCAGGCAGTGATGTCTTCTTACCTGTGTCTCACTGGAAGTATTGATGAATCACCTTTTTTCTGTTGTTGATATCCTCTTCTTCTGCTTCCTCTTCTTCACTGTCCACAGGCTCCGCAGCTGCCACAAGACCTCCATCTGGACCATCCTCCTGCAGAAAAGGCACCTGTCGTCGGAAAGCCAAGTTGTGAAGCATACAGCAGGCCACCATGATCTGGCACACCTTACTTGGTGAGTAGAATAGGGAACCACCTGTCATATGGAGGCACCTGAACCTGGCTTTCAGGAGGCCGAAGCTCCTCTCTATAACCCTCCTAGTTCCCCCATGGGCCTCATTGTAGCGTTCCTCTGCCCTTGTCCTGGGATTTCTCACTGGGGTCAGTAGCCATGACAGGTTGGGGTACCCAGAATCACCTGCAAATGTCGAGGGACAACTGTTAGACACACAATAACCCTTAGGGACAACCCCAGACCCAGACACCTAGTCACACTGTATAGGGTCCTCACCTAATAGCCACACACTTTGCTTCTGGAGTTGGCCCATCACATAAGGGATGCTGCTATTCCTCAGAATGTAAACGTCATGCACTGAGCCAGGAAATTTGGCATTCACATGGGAGATGTACTGGTCGGCCAAACACACCATCTGCACATTCATAGAATGGTAACTCTTCCAGTTTCTGTTTACCTGTTCCCTCCTGCGGGGGGACCAAGGCCACATGTGTCCCATCAATGGCACCAATGATGTTGGGGATATGTCCCAGGGCATAGAAGTCACCTTTCACTGTAGGCAAATCCTCCACCTGAGGGAAAACGATGTAGCTGCACATGTGTTTCAGCAGGGCAGACAACACTCTGGAGTGCATAGGCTGGGACATCCCTGATGCTAAGGCCACTATCGTCTGAAAAGACCCACTTGCCAGGAAATGGAGTACTGACAGCACCTGCACTAGAGGGGGGATAGCTGTGGGATGGCGGATAGCTGACATCAGGTCCGGCTCCAACTTGGCACACAGTTCCCGGATTGTGGCCCGGTCCAGTCTGTAAGGGACAATTACATGTCGCTCTTCCATTGTCGACAGGTCCACCAGCGGTCTGTACACCGGAGGATGCCGCCATCTCCTCACCTGCCCCAGCGGACGTGCTCTATGGAGGAGAACAGCGAGCAGAGGGTCAGCCAACACTGAGGTACGAAAACACAACTTTATTGCACACATTTTTCAATCCGCTATGTCCCTGTCTTAATGCGTATGCAAGGTCTAGATATGTGTGACGCATTTAAAAATAATGCCATGTGGCCCCCTGAAATGGCTTCTGCCTGACCTGTAATGTGGGACAAGGGGATATGAGGTAACTGCACTGGCGTTGTACACCGTCGCGGTTGGCGGTCGAAGACCGCAGCACAATCCTGCATTGGTTAACATTGGACCCTATGGGTCCCAGGAGCCAATGGCGATTTACGCCGGCGGTGACGGTACGCACCGCTGTGGACGTGACCGCCATTTTCTATCTGTTCACTCACTTGATACCTGATCTTCGAAGGGAGAGGACCTACACTGCAAGTGCTGCTGTGACCTCAGTCTGGAAGAGACAATGGCTCATGTGTCTGGGGAAAGGGCCCCTGCCTTCACCACGGAGGAGTTGGAGAAACTAGTGGATGGGGTCCTCCCCCAGTACACGCTACTCTACGGTCCTCCAGACCAACAGGTAAGTACACTGTGAGCATGCTGTATGGGCAATGCCTGTGTGGAGTGGTGTGGATGAAAGATAAGGGGGGGAGAATGAGGCGTGCATGAAACGACGGTGAGTGCAAGGGTAGGAACGCGGGCCAATGACTGTGACTGTCCGGATGGTTATATCTTCTCCTTTTCCCCTCTACTATTCCTGTAGTTCAGCGCCCACGAGAAGAAGGATATTTGGTGTGCCAACGCCAAGGAAGTCCGGACCCTGGAGGTCCACCACAGACAGAGCACCCACTGCCGGAAAAGATGGGAGGACATTCGCCGCTGGAGCAAGAAGACGGCGGAGGCCCAACTGGGGATGGCCTCCCAACGTGGGAGGGGTGCCTATCGCACCATGACCCCTCTTATGTTCCGGATCCTGGTGGTGGTGTATCCAGAGTTAGAAGAGCGCTTGAGAGCATCACAGCAGCCACAAGGGGGTGAGTACAATCTCATTCAGCTGAATCAGCGTGCATTACAAGGTGTCTGGGTGGGGGAGGTGGGCTGTGGGTTTCCCTAGGCCAGGGCGAGTTTAGTAGGCAAGGTCCGTTCGTAAGGCAGGCCATGTGGCACCCCACCCCACCAGTGTTTAGAGCCAACTACACCTAGTCAGGTTCGTGTGACTTCCATGTGTGCAGCAATCGGGCATAGGCCTTGTACCCCATGTCCCTGTGATTAATTAGGGAACTCTAAGTGAACGGTGTAGTGCAGAGGTCTTCTGTGTCTGTAGTGTCCGCCAACTGTAGCGGTATTGCATGCACTCAACATGTCTTTCTTCTGTCTCTCCCCCCCCCCCCTTTTTAGGTCTCCCTGTTCTTTTGTGCAATAGCATCATCAGGCAGAGGAGTAGTGGCACCGTAGCAGGAGGGAGCTGCATCCCACATGGCCCTGGAGGGTGAGACAACGGAGTCTGAAGGAACCAGTGGGACGGAGGGCGAGGGGAGCTCCACGGCGGGGACAGGAGCTGAGACCAGCGACACGGACTCCTCCTCTGATGGGAGCTCCCTTGTGGTGGCGGGCCCCTCTGCGCACCTACAGGTACAGCCGCCACCCCACTACCAGCACCGCCCTCCCAGCAGCCCTTCAGCATGTGCCCCGTGGCCGATCACCCAGGAGGGTGGGCATCTCCTTCGCCCCAGGCACCTCAGCCCCTGCCCCTGTCAGCCCTGCTGCCCTCAGTGAGGAGGCCATTGACCTCCTCAGATCCCTCACTGTTGGGCAGTCTACCATTCTGAATGCCATCCAGGGTGTAGAGAGGCATTTGTAACAGACAAATGTATACCTGGAGGGCATTCGTTCTGGTCAGGCAGCCCAACAGCGAGCTTTTCAGACTCTGGCCTCAGCCCTGATGGCAGTCATTGTCCCTGTGTCCAGCCTCCCCCCTCCAGCTTCCTCCACCCAGACCCAAACCCCTGTACCTCAGCCTATCCCAAGCACACCATCAGACCAGCATGCACACACCTCAACACACAAGGGAAGCTCTGGCAAACATAAGCACCACACATCCCACAGGCACTCACACAAGCATCATACCCATGCAGACATACCAACAGCCACTGCCTCCACTGTGTCCCCCTCCTCCTCGCCGCCCTCCTCCCTCCCTGTCACGTCTCCACTCACACCTGCATGCATTACATCTTCATCCACTACGTCCATCACCAGCACACCCATCACCACACACCGCTCACGTGCACTCACCACCCCCACTACCATTCACACATCCCCTGTGTCCTCTCCCAGTGTGTCTGTGAGCCCACCTCCCAAGGTACACAAACGGAGTCACACACCCACCCAACAGCCATCCATCTCACAACAGCCTCCAGCCCATGCAACTTCACCCAAAGTCAGCAAACGTACACCTCCTACAACCACTACCTCTTCCTCCAAACCCCCTCCATCTACCCGTCCCAGTGTGTCTAAAAAACTTTTCCTGTTCAACCTTTACCTCTTCCCCTCATCCCCCCCACCCCTTCAGTCCCCTAGGGCACGCCTTTCCAGGTCCCAACCCAGCACCTCAGCCACCACATCAGCTGGATCAGTGGTGCCAGCAGTAACCGGCTTCTGGAGTGTGCCAGGCAGCAGGGCAGCCAGTGTGCCTAGGAGCCAGACCACAGACAGTCCCCCACCTCAGAAGCATAAGAAGTTGGCCACTGCCCAGAGGGAGAAGGGCAACACACCTGCCACCAAGGGCTCTCCCAGGACTACAGTTGGGAGTGGGAAGACAGCTGTGCCACCATCCAAGGTGGGGAAGGGCCACAGAAAGAAAGGGAAATCACCGCCAACCTGCACGGCGGACAAGACCGCCACCAGCACCGCTGCCAAGGACACCACCGCCACCAGCACCGCTGCCCAGGACACTGCCGCCAGCAGCACCGCTGCCAAGGACACCACCGCCACCAGCACCGCTGCCAAGGACACCGCCGCCACCAGCACCGCTGCCAAGGACACGGCCGCCAGCAGCACGCTCACTGAGCCACCCACCAGCACCGCAGGCCAATGAGCGGCGCAAGCACCGCTGCTACTGAGGCCGCCACAAGCAGGATGAAGCACTCTGGGCACAAAGCCCCCTCC
This sequence comes from Pleurodeles waltl, assembly GCF_031143425.1. Classification (NCBI taxonomy): domain Eukaryota; kingdom Metazoa; phylum Chordata; class Amphibia; order Caudata; family Salamandridae; genus Pleurodeles; species Pleurodeles waltl. The sequence continues at coordinate 208,577,795 of NC_090438.1, read as the reverse complement.
AGAACCAGTGGAGATTCACATCCACTACCTAAGTCCTTGGCAGGATGAAACACTCTGGTCACAAAGCCTCCTCCAGAACCAGTGGAGATTCACATCCACTACCTCAGTCCTTGGCAGGATGAAGCACTCTGGGCACAAAGCCCCCTCCAGAACCAGTGGAGAAAGGCATCCACTACCTCAGTCCTTGGCAGGATAAAGCACTCTGGGCTCAAAGCCCCCTCCAGAACCAGTGGAGAAAGGCATCCACTACCTCAGTCCTTGGCAGGATGAATCACTCTGGGCACAAAGCCCCCTCCAGAACCAGTGGAGATTCACATCCACTACCTCAGTCCTTGGCAGGATAAAGCACTCTGGACACAAAGCCCCCTCCAGAACCAGTGGAGACTGTTATCCACTTGTGAGTCTGTGGCTTTGCACTCCCCAGGATAAAGCAGTGGGCAACCCACCCACTGGAGAGACTTGAGAGACTGTGGCTTTGCACTCCCCAGGATAAATCAGTGGGCAACCCACCCACTGGAGAGACTTGAGAGACTGTGGCTTTGCACTCCCCGGGATAAAGCAGTGGGCAAACCACCCACTGGAGAGATTTGAGCGACTGTGGCTTTGCACTCCCCGGGATAAAGCAGTGGGCAAGCCACCCACTGGAGAGACTTGAGAGACTGTGGATTTGCACTCCCCAGGATACAGCAGTGGGCATGGAGCCCCCTTGTGGATCTGGTGTTGTGCACTCATCCGGCTGAGGTGCCCCCCCTTCCTTTCCCCCTGAGGTGCCTGTTGTATTTCTATCTGATGCCCCTGCAGTGCTCTCTCGGTTTTGATCGGGTATCTTGTGTGGGCTTCGCCCATGCATTTTGGGCTCAGTGGTCCACGGACTATAAATGGTGCAGTCCCTAGACTTGTATTCTTGGTGTATATATTTGTTAATAGTGTATATATATTTTTGAGTACTGGATTTTAATTGATTACAATCGTTACAATCATTTCCTTTTGTCTTTTCATTCTTCCAGGGGGTTTGGGGGGTGTAACTGTAATGTATCAACCTGTATTAGTGTGTGTGTTGTAGTGGGTGAGGGTGGGGGTGGGGGTGTTGCATGTGTGTGTCACTCTCTTTTCCCTCCCCTGTGTCGTAGGTGCAGTGCTCACCGTGGTCTTCGCCGCCGACGTTCGTGCTCCTGGTAGAGGAGCAGGAAGACAAAGGCAGGTAGAATATGGAGTTCTGGCTCCATGGCGTCCTGGTTCCTCGTGGGGTGTGTAGAGGTGAGCGTTTTCCCTTCCAAGTCCTGTTTCTGCTGTGTTTTTGTTTGTGGTGAATCCACCCCGGAAAAGGTGGAGGAATGGCCTGTTGTAATACTGTGGGCGGTACATTGTGTTCCGCCTGTCTGTTGGTGGTTACTTCCGCGGTGTTTGTTTGTACCGCCGTGGCGGTCGGAGTGTTAAAGTGGCTGTCTATGTTGGCGGTTTCCGCCATGGTCGTGATTCAATTTTTTTGCCGCCGGCCTGTTGACGATTTTACCGCCGCTTTAACACCGACCATTACCGTTGTAATGAGGGCCAGGGTGTTAACAAGTCTTATTTTTTCACCCCTGTTCTTACAACCCCGTCCCAAATAATCTTAGACTCAAAGAACTGGAAGAGCCAGTGTGTCAGCCAGAGACATTTATGTGTAAAGGCCACCTGTGAGAGGAAAAAAGTAAAGAAAATACTTTTGTCACAGGAGCTTTCTGCGATTTTCTCAGTACTATGCCATCCCATTCTCATATTCTTTATAATTTAGGAAAATGTAACATATACTGAAATTTAGTAGATAAATAGATTTATGGATCACAGTTTTTGGGGACAGAAGAAACTTCTTGTGAGGAGTATGGCAGTGACGGCCCCAATATTGCAACTAAGTCTTTGTAACAATCAGATAGTGTCTTTGACAATCATTCAGTTGCCATCACATTGCAAAGTCGTTGATTCCTGGGCGAAATGAGGGTGAGAATCTCTCTTGCAAGTATACCGCTAATGTGGATGTGTCAGCCCCCAGGCATTTCCAATTAAAGAGGCATTCTGCCGTATTGTTGTCTTGTAAGATGGGACTGCGAAAACTGAGTAGTATAAAGGAGATATCTAAGGGAATAGGGTACCGCAGAATCCCTTTCATAGCAGCCATATTGACACCAGAAAATGATTTATTGATTGAATGTGAGGGTAGTCCCCCTGCACCATAGAGCATTTGTTGCTGAGTAAAATTCCATTGGACCTCCCATATCTCCCTATCTAAGACTTAACCCCATTTCACTCTATGGGGGGAGTGGGGGACAGGTGCAGCCTCTAACAGTAATGCTATAGACAGCAGAAATAATTCAATTTGTACAACAAGATGTCTTTACACATTTTCTGTTTGTGGTTAGGTCTCTCATGCCAGCTTCTCAGTAAATGTCTCATCACTCAGTGTCACAAGTGGGCACAGTGGTAACATTCAGTTTCACCTAGATGAAACCTCTGTTTGCATGTCTTAAAAGACAGGACTCTCTACCATGGAACATGTTTGGCATTAAAAAACAATCTCCCTCACTCCATCAGTCAAAGGGAGTAGGTTCTTTGGCCGGTTTAAAGTCTGAGTTGTAGTGAATAGGGGTATGTAGTGAGGAGAGTGTGGTTAGATGTTTAAAGTGTGGGTTATAATAAATATGGGTGTGTAGTAAAGGGAGTATGGTTCGATGTAGGTGATTTGTGATCATGTACTATACTGCCAACATAGCGTTCGTGGGGGCACTGACATGGGCACCTTGATGGTCTGTCTTGCTTTATTTTCCATGCTAGGTCCCAGAGGTTTCTGTTTACTACTGCTCGGTCAATATGTAGCCATGGTGTATCAGTTTGCCTGAGGAACCACTCTGTAAGTACTCACTATTGCATTTGTGCATCTGTGTGATAGGTTTGAAAGTTTGAAAGCTCCAAACATTCAGCAAGCTTAGATGGGCACAGAACCCCATATGCTAGCCTGGATCGCCGCCCAAACAAATTCCCTACATGAGGGGGACAGGTAGAGCCTGGAAAAAAAGAGAAGACCCTAGATAGTACTTTCATTTTGACTGCATTTATCCTGCTCAGTCATGGAACAAATAGAGGTGACCATTTGCGATAATTGCTGCTAGAATTACGGGTAGGTTTAGGGTAATATTAACCTCGAGGTACCTAATAGAGCAAGCAAGGCAGTTTAAAGTGCATATGAGATGGGAATGTACACACCTCCTGTGGAGTAAGTGTGAGAGTTATTATTTCTGGTTTTGAGAGATTTGATTTGAAACCTGCAGATCTCTCATATTGTGAAAGCTTTGCCTGAAGTTGGAACATGGATAGGCTTTTGTTAGAATTAATAGAACATCATCTCCAAATAAGTGATTTTATAAATGTCTGAGACAAATAGGATACCCCTTATGTCCTCATCTGCTTTAATTAAAGTTTGATTATCGAAACAAATAAAAGGAGAGAAAGTGGATACCCCTGATGAGTTCCCCTACCGAAGACAAATGAGCATTACAGCTTGCCTTTTAAGAAGACCCTAGTGCCATAGATATAAACAGTATTTAATTTGTAAACAAATAAGTGCCGGGTGCCTCAGTAGGTGGCTACTGCTGCTTGCACAACCCATTGCCACTGCCAGTGTTGCCAGTGACAGCACTAACAGAACTACTGCCTTCACGCACCTACACGTGTTATAACGCAGAATATTCCAGACCTCCAAAGCTATAAGAATTATCATTCATTTATGATGCACAGTGAATTAATAAACAACTGTTGTTGTGCAAATCCCTAAATCAGACAGACAACACCAGCATGTGTGCAGACTGCCATAAGTGCCAATAGTGACAATTAAGTACTGGTGCCAACCACCGGAAACCACTGGCTCAAATTAAGCACTGGATATAAATGTTGGGTTCAAACGTGGGTTTATGGAGGGTTTTTTTTTTTTTTTTAAACTATTCATCAGGTTAAAAAGCTTTCTCAGTATCTAAAGAGACCCATATAGCTGCTTTTTCATTTTTTTCCTCCTTTTCCAACAGGTGGAATTTGTGGCAAATATTATCATGATTTTGCCATCCTTTGATGAATTCCAAATGATCAAGGTGTATGAAGTTGGGAAAAAGGCTCCAATCTAGTCAAAAGAATCTTTTTAATCAATTTGGTGTCAGTTGGGAAATGGGCTTTTAAAAGGCGTACAGTTTGTGATTTTTCCCGGTTTCAGTATTAGGGAGATAATTGCCTCGGCCATCGTCTAAGTCGCTTTCCCCTTGGTCTCAAATCCATTGAACAAATATG